>NC_088653.1:10570868-10730868 GCF_964019385.1 Sycon ciliatum
TAGCACAGCGCAGATGTCACCAGATAACTTGAGAAATGTCTGAACAGGTTTCTCGCAAGCAATATACGAATGTGACCATGTCAGTAGTTTCCCGAAAATACTGTCACCTAGATAACCGGTGTGGTGTAACTGTTTTAGAGTAATAACCATCCAGCACTGGTGTTGATCTCTGGGCCTTCGTTTCTGATCTCCACTGCCTCCCGCAATTTGCAGCTTGCCCTGTCACTGGCTCTTGCAACCACCGACACTGCCCAGAAGATGCTGTTCCTGACACTCAGGTTGATCCCTGCATGTTTAGCTTGCCTGTGGTCACCCGCTGGCTTATCCACAGTGCGTCTACGAGCTTCACCATTCTGTTCCTCCAGTCTCGTCTCCAGTGTGCGACCCGTCTCTCCGATGTATTTTTCCCTGCACAACTTGCATTGCAGACGGTATATTACATTCCTCCTCAAACATATTTTTACTCTACCCAACTTACAAGTCAGACACGGTCCCACTGGGCGTCCTCTTCTCTTCGTCTTTCTGATGTTGGGCTCCTTAATGCAGCTGGGCGGACTTTGTGCTGAATGACTGAGCTGACGTTTGAGGCTACCGGCATGCTCGTAAGCCACCCGGACTGGTAACTTGTGCTTCCGGATAGCTTTGCTGACGCTGTGACGCACCCCGTCCGACTTATATAACAGCTTCAAAACGCACAACACGGATTACCTCGGCAGCGACGCTTGGGTTTCCTTGCTGCTTCTCTTGCATTAATGATGAGGCTCTAGGGGTAGGTTCTGCTTATGATCCTTTGGAAGAACATAGAACTCGGGGAATCTTGTATTATTGGGGCGAATCGACTTCAACAGCTTGGAATCCATGTTCTTGCATTTGTCCCCAACGACAGCTTTCACCCGAGACTCGAACTCGGTTATTGTCATGTCAACCTTTTTGTACATAGCGCTATCCGATAGCAATGCGTCTGCCTTCTCCAGGTAGAGTTTTTGTTTCAGTGCGACCAACTTCTTACTTTTGTCTGACGGTTTGATGACTGTACTTGTGTCCTTGCAGAGTCTGGCCAGCTCATCTCATTCCTTCTTGGTCATTTTAGACGTCGGTGGCTTGTGTTTGGTGTAGGCAGCGAGAACATCGTCCTGGAAATTCGCAAGCTTCCTTTCCTCATCGTCACACATTTTCGGCGGTTGTTTAAACCCACGCTGCTTGAGCTTCCAGGGTTTTCTGTTGCCCACTGTGTCAGAAGCAGTCTCGTTGTCTGGAACCTCCACCTGTTGAGGCTGGGCCTGCTGCCAGCGCAACGTGTAGGCCATCCGCTCGACAGACGTAATCACCTCCGAACGCTCACGATCCGTAAACGTGCCTGTCGAAGGAACAAAGCTCCAAAATCCGCCTGGTGCTTTCCGGCACACAATCATCCACAACCAATGCCCGGTGGGCACTGGATCCATCACATGTGGCCGCACTACTTGTCCGAGCGCCAAGCTGGGCTTGTGATGCGGCTTGCGTAATTTCATGCTCTTGCTGGCCAGCTTCTGCATGAAGCATGCCAAGCTTCCGGGCTAGCCTTGCATTCATATCGATGCACTCCTCTGTGGCTACGCAACGCTTTTTGGTACGGATCCTTATGTAGTCCTCCCGACAGAATGACCAGAGCTTGTCCCGAAAGTGCGTGCTCTGTCTGAAGCGAAAGTCCTTCTCTGCACACTTGTGTTCTATGGCGTCGCGCAGAAGGCGAAGGCAGTACTGGTGTCTTCTTCTTTGGCAGACTTGCTTTTGCCTGGAATACCTTGGCTGTTGGGTGCACTGGGTTATAAATCGCCGAATCAAATCCCTTCCGGCATTGTAGCAGAAATGACAACTGACAATCCTCCTTTGCAACTTCCATGCCCATTGCACATAGCGCCACAGTGCCTCGCTCTGGGAAGAGGAGAACCACGAACGAAGTAGCGGTCAGGCATCCTGCAGCTTCAATATGAAGTGGAAGTCTGCCCAGGAGCAGTTATTTACAATAATTTGGTGTTCTTAGGTGTTGATAATATTTCTATGACAACACATGTTACCTCAGTACTAGGAATTATGACCCGGCAAAACACTGACATGGTCACATTCGTCTATTTCTTGCGAGAAACCTGTTCAGACATTTTCCACGTTATCTGGTGACATCTGCGCTGTGCTAATTTGTTACCTATCCCCAGCATATTAGTCAGTGAAAACTTGGGATCTTTCATTAGTTTTAAACATGTCATATTCCTAGCACTGAGGTAACATGTGTTGTTTAGAAATATTATCAACACCTAAGAACACCAAATAAGTGTATATAACTGCTCCTGGGCAGACTTCCGCTTCATATTGCATCCTGATGATGGCAAATTGCCGGAACGTTGAAAATGAAAATTAATGTGTTGTGTTGTGAATTTGCAGTGCCCAGGGAATGAGCATGCGTGCTCACCAATTCTCTTTGATTTATGAAGCTGGAGGATGCCTCACCGTTACTTCGTTAAACAGCCTAGACACCACTATTGAGTTCCTTGCGTCACCTCAAAAGTACTTATAAGTGCAATGTCTCAATGAGATTTGGTGTATGTATTTCATGTGAAATTGCACTGAACACCATTGTGGTTCTGTAAAGCAACCGGCTACTAGATTGGAGATCTTTGGTATGTTATACACCTGCAAAATGTTACACTTTCCAGTGGCGGGTAAGATAGTTGGACAGCACAATCAGTCATGTCCTTGTGCGTAGCCCGTACAGTAATGGTGGTTTGTGTAAATCTGCACGAAGAAGTCCCAGCCAAACTTGGTTGGTTCACTTTTAAGTGGCATACTTTCTTGTCCTGAACAAAAACAATCTACCAACCCACATCGGGAGAAAACTGGTTAATGGCATCGATGCGATGTTTTTCTTGTTCATTGAAAGTATATGTTCTGAGATTATGAATTGGCTCTCAGTGGCAGCAGAGGGTTGGGCGTATTTATGAGGCTATTTGTAAATTCTTACCCTATACCTCACACCCTCAAACTTATCCCAGACAATAACGACCTTTTTGGGAGACAGTATGCTGCTTTGAGTAACTTGTATTGTAATGCAAATGTTCAACAAGCTTGAAAGCAACGCCACAATGCTGCCGGCAACCAGCTCGGGAATCCCCACAATACACTTACTTCCTCCGCGTCATCGAAATTGTTGGAGTTTGACTTTTGATGTAAAATGCCGTATTTACTCACCAGCACTCATACCAGAGGCAAGGGATCGGACATAGGCGATAGTCATCAGTATAGGGTGGCGGCAAAGTTCTATTTTCTGTTATTGGAAGCTGGAATTTTTGAACTAGACGCAATTTCTTCGCTGGTGTCGCTGCGCTGGTGTCGCTGCGCTGGTAATTTCGACTCGCTGAGATCAGTCAGGTGTTGCAGCCTGCACATTTCTCGTGCTTATGGCCATTCACTCAAGCCCCATCACTGCTTTACCTTAGCTGGGGTGAGAATGACTTCGTGGAACAAGTGGCAGCGCTTGGAGAAACATCGAGGGGTCGGCAAACTAAATGCCTGCAACAGCGATAAAATTTGTCGCTCTGGCTGAGACACTCAGTACTACTACTAGTACATGATTGTACCTGCAAGAGCCGTGTAGACTCTACACGTAGTGCTAGTGATGCACGCGCAGGTGCCGTACCATGGTATACCAGTGCTGAAAAAGAGGGCGCGCTGGACGTGATACTACACTAACCTGCATGAGCTGTGGGCATGCCACGGCTAAAAAAAAGTTCATTATTTTCAAGATCGAGGTGATTCCGAGGTGATTCCGCCGACGGTAATCAACCGACCTCGCAACGATCGTGTATTCTTACTAGGCTTCGTTGGTGGTGAAGTAGAAATCATCCAGAGCTAGCAGACGACAAGCATAGCAGCTCTTGTCCTGTGGAGAAAGTCAAAGCGTTTGAGACGAGGCGCGACCAACTTTCAACCTTCCTTGAAATATTTGGGAACGATATTTTTGCGTCCATTGACATCAGCGACGACGAGGACTTCATCTCTGCATGAAAACTCTCAGTCCAATTGTCCTAGAACGTTACTCTAGTCTTCAGACTATCATACTGTGTAATAAGTTTCGAATGGCTTAGTTTATGGAGTTGTCAGTAACAAGTGACAAGTCACTAGTCAAACTGCGACAATTTCGATGACGCGGAGGAAGTACAATAGCTGTGAAGTGAAATACCAAGCTATGGACAGCAGCTGGCTGATGAGGAGCCATAGCTGACTTGTAATGAGCAGGAACAAGTGAGGCCAATGCCGGTTAGGAGGAGCAGAGCTAAATGCTCCAATCTACCGTATGGAAGATGATGTGATGTGAGAAATGAGGGGTGAACACCTAGCATGAGGTAGAAGCAGTTATGTTGACGTTGCATGAATGGCATACGATAAAAAAAGAAAGTGAAAGTAAGTAGTCAGTCACATGCAAGAACAATGTCATTATGGTTGGTGTTGTTGTGAACTACCCCATCTACACTGGCCAACATGCAACACTCGATCACAGCCCACTCGACATTGGACTAGTTACTTGCTTTTGTACAAGAAGGACTAAAACTAAAAGAGCTAGAGAAGAAGGATAAAGGCTTGCGCACCAAGATGACACGTACAAAATGGCGACCTACGTCATCGTGTGCACGCACAAGAGTACTGGAAAATGGAATACTGTCACAGTGCGAATTAATAATACAAAGCTCAAGAAGAATTGACACGTAGTGATCAACCGCAAATATGTTTGTTATCAAGAAAGGAATAGAGAGAGAGAGAGAGAGAGAGAGAGAGAGAGAGAGAGAGAGAGATGAGATGGCGTTGACAGTTACTTGGCCAACCTATTACACCTCTTCCTCTAGACGCCACTAATCAGGAACAATATCGCATTGGGCATCGACGGATAGCTGGGGCATGGAGATCATAGGGTGGGACCAAATCAATGTCTCCACCATCAAATTCCAGGGTGACGGCTTCACTATTACTAGCGTCACTATCACTGTCACCCTTGGCAGGACTCGGCTAAGCGCTGTGGACATCAGTAGTAATGTAAGGCAATTCAAGTCACCCCTCCCTTTACATCCTCAGTGTTCGGTAATACAGGAGCTCAGTCTAGCTTCAGCAGTCAATGCTGACCACTGTCTCTGCGTCATTGACATGGCTGATCACAACAGTTGATGGTGACACACTCTTCTCCACTTTCCAGTCAGGCTCAAATGGCGGGAGCAGCTTCTGGTGACAACCGGGGCGTAGGAACAGTACTGCATCACCGAGAATGTAGGCTGACTGTTTGCTGCTGCGTGGTTGTACATGGGCATCTGATCCATTCAGCTTGTTAACCCACTCGCTCACCACAGGCGCGGACAGGCACGCTACCAGAACTAATGACCGGGGTTTCCAGGCTCACATCGCGCGCATAGGCAATACTGTTGTCGAAAAATACGACCGGGAACAGTAGTAGAACAGCAGGAGGTCCAGCGCCCTCCTCCAGTCCCATACTTTATCTAGTACTTTCCTCATCAGCATTATGAGAGTCTGATTCATGCGCTCCATGCCGCCTTGTGACGGTGGGTGATGAACTGCTCCCGTCTTCACATGCACGCCGAACAGGGTGAGGAGGGCCTGGACAAGACTATTCTGGAACTCCGTCCCGTTGTCCATTCTAGTCTTGTCGGGCGGACCCCACCTGTAACAGATACTAGTCATGCAGCGCTCCTGCAAGCCTAGCAGCAACGTGTCGCGTAGTGGCTTTACATCGAACCGCTTGCTAAATACATCAGCTTACACGAGTGCACAGTGGTATTGTTGGCTCTAGTGTGTCCATTTGCAGTACACTCGAAGGGCGACGGGGGACATCTGGGTCTGTAGGTGGCACCGTCGCTCCACCGCGTCCATTTGCTGCACAGCACGCTTGCCAGTAATGGCAAATTTCTTGGCAGCGTAAGTTCATACCGGGAAAGTAGCAGATGCCGCGCAACATTTCGTACATCACTGTCCAGCTACCGTGCTCGGGCATCCGATGCTCTTCTTCCACTACATGTGTTATCAGGGATCCTGGGATGATCAGCACGGTCATATTCCCGACTGCCGGGAGCCTGAAGCTGCTAGATAACTCTCCATCATCCATAACAAGCTGGTCTCTGATCCTGTTGAATGGTTTTACCTGGACTCGTTTGCCTAGCTAGATGGTCGACAGTACAGGCATAGGCTGGGGAGATGCTCTCTGGGCATGCTGTACTTTTTTGTGCGTGATGGCTTGTCCCGTTGCATCGTCAACTGCGCTAGCGTTGGGTGCAGTTTAGTCGTCCGGTCTCCATCAGGTCAGTTGCCACTTGTAATTGATGTTCTATGAGCACCTTATGCAGGCCTACTACGCGAACACGGCATACATTCTCGGCAATTTCACATAGCAATCCAAATACAGCCTTGAAGTCGGTAATGAGCTGCAACGATTCCATGCCCCAATCAACAGCCAGTGACAGGCCACGCATTGCGACGTCGAGTTCTGCGACGTTGATGTGTTTCCTGTCGTCTGCATCACGTAGCCACTTGCCATCCTCAATGATGTCTCCATTGCGTTTCAGCACAACGCCAGTTGCCAGGTCAGATGCGTCGCAGTAGACTGCCCAGTTGCCGTCAGACGTTGATGGCACACGCCAAACTCCACGCGCAGGGTTATCACATGCCAGATGCTCAACTACTTCCTCGGTACACCGTACATTGCCATACAGAACTGGATCGTCTTTCCCAGTTGTTGTGCTTGCCATATGCTTCAAGTACAAAGAAACGGGTTGGGGCCAGGCGCATACTGGCTAGTGACAGGTCAGTCGTACGGTCCACTGGAAGGCGCTTCGCTTTGTCAGGGGACACTCAAATGTAAGATGTATGCCATCTTGCCTCCACCATCTGGTGCTGGTAGCAGATGTCGAAAGCTGCAGTGCAAAGACTCGAGAAGTAGACAGTAGCTCTGGTGGCTTTGTGGGCAGGTTGTAGCGCGCCAGTTCAGCAGATACTGCTTCTCCTGTCAATGCTGGCGTCAGCACATCATCAACATAATTGTCCACCTCAGGCCAAGGCCGTGTAACATAACTTTCTGGGCAATTGCTAGCCCAAGGCACACTAGCTTCATCATGGACAGCTTGTCACGACTGCCTGGTAGCATTGAAAAGCAGGTTCGATGTGCACTTGCAGGTAAGCCTGGTGTATGTCGACGAGCTCATACCGCTCTCCGACTTTCCGCCATTAACGGATCTTCTGCGCACATGCAGGCGCATCCGTGCTGGGCCTGGACTGGATCAGGTTATTGAGGCCATGGTAGTCTAGGCACGGACGTACCAGAGTGCTAGCCTTGTGTGTCTGGCTCTACGTAAATAGTGGAATGAAGGCTCCAACACATCTGTGGATGGCCTCTTAAAGCTCTACTAGCCAACCCTTATCTACCCACGAGTCCAGTTCTGCACATAATTGAGCCTGTTGACCATCGAGCAGAGCTCTGTGTGCGCACTGGCAAATGACTGAGCCGATCGGCGAGGTTGGCGCTTGTCCGTCCGTCCTTCCAGCGCCACTGCTCGGTGTCTTCATCCCACCGGATTAGACCGTTGTCGGCTTCTAGCGTTACCCCTATATCATCCTTCGTAACGGTCACATGACGTACGGGGTGTTCTGTTGCTGTGATGCCAGAAGTTGCTATGCCCAGGCCAAACGTAGCAGGGTTTAATTCACCTGCTTCGTCATAGCGTATGCTGACACCTCCGATGCCAGCAATTACGTCTGCGCAGAGATGTGCATATGCGCCAACAGATGTGAGTGACCCGAGAACACTTGCTTTCACATGCAGGTGAACGAGACACAGGTCCAACTAGACGTTGAAGCTGGAGGTCTGCTTCAACTAGGATCTCAACAGGGTTGCCAACCACGGCCACCACAAATGTCTGTCGGTCGATTCCGTATGAAATTTTGGCGTGCTTGATAGGTTTGCACTGTAATATTAATAATTGAGGACCAAGAAAAGTGTTACCAAACAGTATGAATGCCAAAGGAAAAGAGCCAAGAGAAAGAGAAAGAGAGAAGGAAAAATCAATAAGGAGAGACAAGTGCGTTTATGGAAATTCGTAGACACGGTAGGGTCCGCACAGGGACGTACATGAGCAGGTACACTGAACCTGGGAGACGTATACAAATACGGGGGTGTATAAATAAACTCTGCTGTACGGGGAAAGTGTTCAAGTCAATCTGAGGTCATGCAAACTGTACACCGCCGGCACAACTGCAGCCGCAGAACATGCAGCTCTGGCTCGGAGCGCCGCACCATCCTATGCCCGACCTGCTCTCGGAAGTTCACACGTCCCCAGTACCTGGCTCAACACAAATGCAAGAAGTAACTCTGCCCCCCTTGCCTCTTTGAGGCACTGGATCAGCTTAAGGTGGCAGTTTCAAGGTTCAGTGTTCAAGGTTCAAGGTGTGTGTGTGTGTGTGTGTGTGTGTACGGAGCAGAGACGTGGACGCCGAAGGCACCACCCTGCGCTCTCTCAACACCTTTCATCACCAGTGTGTTCGCATCATCGTTGGCGTATCCAGGGGGGACCAGTGGGACAACCGCGTAACCTCCGTTACCATGGCCCGAACCCTCTGCATTGACTGTGATGTCGCGGACATCATCCGGGAATATCGACTGCGTTGGCTTGGCCATGTTGGCCGGATGAACGACGACCGCATGCCGAAGCGAGTTTTGGGGAGCTCCCTGCAACACGCCCTCGCCATGGTCCATGCAAGCGGTGGCGTGACTTCATCGGGGATGATCTCCGCTCCACCAGCCCCCCTGTGCGTTCTGACTGCTGGTTTGATGCTGCCCAGGAGGCAGATTGCTCATCGTAGTCCTCCCACCCGCGCTACTTCTGATCCTGACTCTGGCTTCCGCTGCGCATATGGAAAGGTCTGCCGTTGTCCCGGGGACCACAAGCGCCACGCTCCGTACTGCAAAGCTAGCAGATAGTCCCTTCGCTGTCATTGCCATCGGCAATGGGCACGTTCAAGGTTCAAGGTGTGTGTGTGTGTGTGTGTGTGTGTGTGTGTGTGTGTGTGCGTGTGTGTGCGTGCGTGCATGCGTGTGTGTGTGTGTGTGTGTGTGTGTGTGTGTGTGTGTGTGTGTGTGTGTGTGTGTGTGTGTGTGTGTGTGTGTGCCTTGGTGGCCTTGGTAGACGGTTGCATTTTTTGGAGCTCTGCCTGCAAGTTTCCTTTCCTTGGTTTTTACCTTGGTTCCTGGGCTTGTAGGGCTGGGGTGGCCTTTTGGCCGTCCCAGCTGAATGCTGTGGGTCGTCAAGGGTCCTGTGGCAATGCACGTTGAGTATAGGGCAGCGCCTGATGCTGCCACTCGCCGTGCAGCGGGAAGCTCCACTAGTTGCGGTGTTGCGAGCCCGCGAGTGATTGATGGACGACGCAAGTCTCAATGTAAATCCGCAGATAGAAGGAGAGGAGAGTGCATGCAGTTGGCGTCCTGGAATGTCAGGTCGCTCGTGAATGCTTCTGGGCCTGTGGAGACGGCATTTGTTCGAAAGAATTCAAATTTGAGAAATTCAAATTTTGAATTTGACAAGGTTGATCGGAGGGTCGATGTCGTCATCGGCGAGCTGAAGAGACTCGACATAGAGGTAGCTGGCCTGCATGAGACTCGCTGGTTTGGGGAGGAGGTGTATTCTGTTGGCGATTAGGCTGTCCTATCGTCTGGGCAGAGATTGCCGAGCGGTGATGGTTTCTTTCTCCGCGGCGAGGGCGTAGCTGTTGTGCTGCGCGGACGCGCGCTTCGTGCCTGGAGAGACAGAGGTTCGCAGGGGGCACCGGTTTCGCCCCGTCTCGCTGTGGCGAGGCTTCGCTTCGTGTCGGGGCGCAGTAGAAAGTCGGTCAATCTCTATGTCATCGCCTGTTACGCACCGACATACCGCGCCAAGAGATCTGTCATGGACAGCTTTTTCAACGATCTGCAACGCGCGATACGGGATGTGCCTGGCGAAGACAAGTTCGTTCTTCTAGGCGACTTCAACGCCAGAGTTGGTTCCCGTCAATCTGGAATTGCTGATGACTGGCAGGGAGTTCGTGGCCCCCATGGTTTTGGCGAGTGTAACGAGTCAGGCGCGGAGTTGCTTTTATTCCTGCCCATGAACAATGCAACCGTCTGCAACACTTGGTTTCAAAAGAGGTCATTCCACAAACAATCCTGGCAGTACCCTAGGACCAAGGAATGGCAAGCAATAGACTTCATCATCATGCATCAAAAAGGACCGACGCCTGTGTCGTGATTGTCGCGTTGTGCAGAATGGGGACTGTCGCTCAGATCATCGTATGGTATGCCTCACTGTTCAGCTTCAGCGGATGTGGCTGTCTAGTGATAAGGCTGCGCCCAAACGGCGGCGCTTTGCAGTGAGCCTGCTGAAGCCGTCACCCGCTTCGTCAATGGCAACCGATGCTGATGTGAGTACCCCCACTCATGTCAGGGCGTATCAGGAGTCAGTTGCCTCTCGTCTTGTGGATATCTATCGAGGAGCGCTGGGATGCCCTTGCCACGTCGCTGTCCACTGCTGCGGAGACCACTCTTGGCTTCTCTGCGTGTCGGTCACCTGACTGGTTCTCTGACCAGCAGGACGTGCTTGGACCACTGATTGAGGAGCGTCGATTAGCATATAATAGATGGATTGCCAGCGGAGTCGCAAAAGATTGTGCAAAGTACAAACTCGCCCGTTCCGGGGCGAGAAGAGGTGTTCGCCACGCCAAGAACCAGTGGTTGGAACGTACAGCAGCCCAAACAGACATAGGCAGGGCGCAGAACCACAGAGTATCACCGTGGACGGCCATCCGGGATATCCAGCGCTGCTTTCAGGACCTCCGTCCGAAAGCAGTTATGACGATACGTGACAAGGAAGGTGTGATTTGTGCATTCACTAGGACCAGGCAGAGCGCTGGCATGAACAATTTCAACAAGTGCTCAACATAAGCCAGTTTGAGCCAGATGCATTAGCTTCCTTGATTGCTCGTCCGGAGAACAACGAACTGGCTGAGCTGCCGACTGCGGCCGAGCTTCACCGAGCTATCACAAGTTTGAGCAAGAACAAGGCCCCTTGAGAGTCTGGCATTCTACCTGAGATGGTGAAACATGCTGGTCCTGCTTTCACTGGCGCTCTACTAGAGCTAGTCCATCAAGTCTGGCGGGAGAGTTGCATGCCCCAGGCGTAGCGTGATGCCGAGATTGTGCCGATCCCCAAAAAGGGTGACCTGTCCAGATGTGACAACTGGAGCGGCATTGCCCTTCTTGACGTGGTGGGCAAAGTTGTGGGCCGTCTCATCCAAAACTGCCTGCAGATACTGGCTGAGGAGGAACTGCCGGATCCGCAATGCTGCTTTCGGCGAGGCCGCTTCTGCATCGACCAGATTTTCTCTGTCGTCCAGCTGACAGAGAAACTGTACGAACACCGCACCAGCAGCTTTGCAATCTTTATTGATTTAAAGAAGGCGTATCACTCTGTTCCTTGTGAGGCTTTGCGGGCTGCGTTGCGCGCTCTAGATGTACCTGAGAGCCTGGTTCGTCTCATCGCGTCATTCCACGACGGCATGTTTACCCGTGTCCGTGTTGGCATACTGAGCAGATAGCGGTGAACAATGGTCTGCGACAGGGATGTACAATCTCTCCCGTCCTCTTCAATCTCTACTTTGTCCTTGTATTCGAGAAGTGGCATAGTGAGGTGCAGCGTCAACATCCAGACGCGGGCATTGACTTCAGGTTCAACATCAACGACAACTTGTTCAACAACAGTCGCACGTGTCACCAGCGTTCTGCAGCTTTGGATGTGGAATTTGCTGATGATGCTGCTCTTATGGTGCCCTCCAGTGATGTGGCCAAGTGGGCACTTGAGTTTTTCCATTCTGTGGCATCAGCATTTGGTCTCACAGTCAACTTTGCCAAGACGAAGTTCATGTGTTGCGGCTTCGGCATTCCCGATGATGACCGCCGTCCCATTGTCATCGATGGTCAGTCGGTGGAGTGCGTGCCGTCCTTCATCTACCTTGGGTGCTTGATGACTCCAGAGGGCAGGATCGGTCCTGAAGTTGACCGGCGACTTGCACAGGCTTCTCGGGCTTTCGGTACACTCCGGTGCGTATTAAAAAAAAACGCTATCTCCATCCGAACGAAGCGAGTGATCTATGATGCCTGCGTGTTGTCCGTCCTCCTCTATGGCTCTGAATCCTGGCCTGTGCTGCGCCGGGATGAAGATCGTCTGGACCGTTTCCACCACCAGTGCATCCGTGCTATCCTTGGCGTATCGCGCATTGACCAGGAGACGGACCACATCACCAACAGCGACCTGCGCGTGCGCTGGGGTAGTAGTGATCTGCTTTCGGACATCCTGCGTCGCCAGCAAATGCAGTGGCTTGGCCATAGTGCCCGCATGCCGGATTACCGCCTTCCGAAGCAGCTTCTGTTCGGTTGGCTGCCGCAGACTAGGCCAGCACATGGACCACGTCTCAGGTGGAAGGACCGCATTCGCTCGGATCTTACTCTACTCCATGTACCAGAGTGGTACAAGTCCGCACAAGAGCGACAAGAGTGGCGTAGCATCTATCTGCCCAGTGTTGACCCTCCTGCACCGGAGTCGGCTGCTCACTGTAACACCTGCAACAGAACATTCACCAAACATTCGGGTCTTACACGGCACAAGTGCCTTGCTGAGCGTCGGCTTCCGGTTGAGCTTCAGCGTGGTGCACGGCATTGCAGCACCTGCCGGCCGTGGTTTAAAAGTGCGGGGGGCCTGGCTGTTCACCGTTGTCAGCCATCACCATCTACAACAGTGGAGCCTACCGCTACTGCTCACGCCTCATCGCCCCCAGCAAAAGCATCTCTGCCGGGGGAGCCAACCGCTACTGCTCACGCCTCATCGCCTCCAGCTCAAGCATCTGTGCCCTTGGCGTCCCCACCCCGGTACGCTGTCTCGACTGAGCGCTGCTGCGGTCATCACTGCAGTGTCTGTGGCCGCTGCTGCAAGTCGGCTTCGGGCTTCGGCCGACACAACTGTCGGAGAGGCGGCAAGCCTGTTGATCGTGGCCACTTTTCAACATGAGTGCAGGTGTGAGAGACGTTTCTATCGGCTCCGTGGCATCCGGCGACATGTCTGCGGGGCGTCATGACTGCGCGCTCTCCTCTCCTCTCCCGCATCGAGGCAGCATAGCCAGTTACTGGCAGCTGTACACAAGGTATGTGTGCGTGCGTGCGTGCGTGTGCGTGCCTGCGTGGTTGGTTGGTTTGTTGGTTGGTTGTGTTTATTAAAATTCGCAAACCGAACGGACTGAACATGTCCAATGACAAGGAAGCGAATGAAGTCCAAGTAACCCAGGAATGGGGACACAGATGAAAAGAAAATAAGGGAACAGAAGGCTCTCAGCAAAGGAATAAAAGAAAAGAAGGAAAGAAAAAGAATGAAGGAGAAGTGTGTGTAGAATTATGGTGATAATAATCCAGATTAATGGATACACGCAGCTTTGTGCTACCGCTCAATCTATGCTGCTATGATTGATAGTGCTGTGACTGCATGCAAATGCTTTGCTGCTGGCTCCGCACATCACGGTGATCATGTTGACCAAAAAAAGGATAGTGCATGCACATCTGGTACTCTACGTGGCTTGGTGCTCTACGTGACATTGAACGTGACTCTCTACGTTACATTGAACGTGTCTCTCAACGTGGCATGCATGCGTGGTTCTCGACTCCGATGTGGGAGGCGTGCGACGTGGCGTCACCATGGCATTTGTATGTGGCAATCAACCTGGGCGACATTCGACCTTCGTTCGACGTCGCACTCTAAGTGTCTTGAAAGAGTTTGCCTGACTATTATATTTCGATCTGTTCTATATGTAGATTATTCATGTTTGCTCGTACTGTTTTACCCTCCCACCTTCCATTTCTCATTACTAATTTACTTTGATAAAGTGAATACATCATGGGGTGTTGCCCACGCTCATTTCCGGCTACTTCCTTAGAAGCTTGGCTCCGCCAACATTCTGCTCTTGCAGTGTCTACCCGGCCGACCCTGAATCTTCTCTTGTACATACTTGGCTCCGCCAGCATTCTGCTTCTGCGGTGTCTACGCATTTCTCTCCGTATCCTCTCACTCCGATCCCCCGTACCGCAAGTTTCTGCATGTTGTAGTTAATGTGTGTGTATTTTTTTATTTTTTTGAAAAGTGAGGCACTCGTTTTTCGGGCTCTCTTTTTTATATCCTTTTTTGCAGCCCAGCCGGCATCAGGCCAGACTGGAAGTAGACTAAATCAGTGATTAGAAGTAGAGTAGTGTCAGAAACTTGCCATGCCCGCAGCTACCACGAGAACTAACTGTCGTGTATCAGCCTTGACTGAATCTGAGACGAAAATGTTGGGCTCTGTGCCTAGTCTCGAGTCGGATGTATCGGTAGTGCTAAAAAGTCTGGCCGCACTTGTCTCCGAGGCCGCCGATCGCGAGGATCGCCTGAACAATAGGTTCGATGAGCTATCCAGACAAGTATCTGAGCTGAAGGAGGAGGTAGCTTCTCTCAAAGAATCCGCCATTGCCGCGGCGAAAGCTCCTCAGCCATGCCAGCCAGGACGTACTACGAACCGTGATCGTACCCGTACTGACCCTCGCACAGCCTGCAGGCCGTGTAGCAGGAGTTCGAGTACGAGTAGATCTACCAGCGCGCTGAACCAAGGTCCAGCATCTGATGCGCCCCATACTGAATTTGAAAATGATGCTCGCCCAGCAGCCAGTCCTGGCCCCAATCGACAGCGTGAGCGAGAGTGACGCGGATGACGGTTTTCAGCAGCCATGGAGACGAAAGCGCAACAAGAGCACAAAGGTGTTGCAGCCTATCTCCGACGATGCATGGAAACTCATTGCAGATGAGCCCCACAGAGCGAAGAGAGCTGTCGTGTATGTTGGTAATCTCAGCAGGGAGACAACTGAAGACCGGTTACGCAAATTTGTTGATTTGCGTAGCAGGGCTGTCAACTCTGACACACCAGTAGTGCTCCATACCTCTAGCATGCATGTCAATGATAGCGGCTGCATATCTGCAACTGCGATGGTGGATGCCAGCTCCCGGCATATCCTGCTGGCTGCCAACTTCTGGCTAAGGCCACTTTACTGCAGGAGGTGGACCTTCCTCACATCTGACATTCACAAGATGGCACCAGGGTCAGCTCAGCCTGGCTGCCCACCAACTTTGCCGACCAGTGATAAACAATGATGGCAGCACTGGGCGACCCTAAGTGTAAACTACTTCTACCTAATGCATTTGGGCTGATGTCTAAGCTTGGTGAATTCCAGAACGTAGTCACCACACACCTCCCAGCCATTGCCATTGTCACGGAGACGAAGTTCACGGCAGAGAAATGTACGATTGTGGATGCCATGCTGCCAGGTTACCAACCGCCCATCCTTCGGGACCGTACATCACAGGGTGGAGGCGTAGCTGTGTGGTTGCGGTCCGGTCTGGCCTACAGACGTCTGGAGCAGGTGAGCTGCGGTGACCTGGAGGTCATATGGATTACTGTGCAACTACAATCAGGCAACAACGTAGTGGTGTGTGCCGCTTACCGGCCAGGCTCGTGTTCTGGCAGCGACATCTCCATGTTCGAGCATATCGATAGCACAATTGACAGAGTATTGTATTTTTTGTATTGTATTGTATTTTATTACTTTACTTGGGCATTCCCAACAGACCCTAAGATCTTCTTACAGGGTGCCCAAGATGAATGAAATTGTTAAGTTCCTGGCAAAATGAATTGGGGATATGATTTGTGCGAAGGGATTCGGGAAGCGCATTAAAGCGGTCAGCACCAAGGAATGAAATAGATCTGTATCCAGCTTGAGTTTGCACAATGGGTAAGGAAAGGGAATAATTGACTTGGCCGCGGGTTACTCTGTCTGTGTGAGCGCAGTCACGGCGAAGGGAGAACATGTCAGAGAGGAGTGAACTGCAGATATTGTGGATGCAACGGAACACGAAGAATCTGGACTTAGTATGATATATGTTGCCCAAGCTAATTATATGGTATCGCTCAAGCAAGTATGATGTCCGCGTGAATGTGTCATGCTCAAATATGCATCTAAGTGCTCTCTTCCTTATGCATAGCAGCTGATCTCTCACATTGTCAGCGAGGCAGTGGACGTAGGCAGTGCTGGCGTACTCGAGCTTGCTTTGGACTACTGACAAGTAGAACTGCCTTCTGGCCTGGACAGCAAGGTTCCTCCTTCCACGTCGAAAAGAACCTAGTTTTTTCCGATGTCTTCCCTGAGGTAGTTAACGTGGGCACTGAAACTTAAAGTTGAATCGAGAGTCAGTCCTAGATACTTAAAGGGGAAGTTAAGGCAAAAATTAAAATTTCACCAGTTGTAGTCTTCGGGGTGCTGAGTCGAATGGTCTTGGTCCGAGAAAGCTGAGACGCTCCCTTCCTACTTGAATCCCAATCGAACTCGCGCACTTCCACCGAAACTGGGTGACTGCGCCCTACGAGATGGGGATTTGTATGCAAAATGTCACTAAAAGCGCCATTTCGTTCTTATAAAAACACGGATGACCGCGATTGGCCCATATGTTGTAGTCTTTTGGACGCTGAGTCGACTGGTTTTGGTCCGAAAAGGCTGCGATGCAGCGTTCGCCCCTAATTCCCAATCGAACATGGTTGAAGAAGCGGTCACGTGCTCCTGCGTACACCAGTCACCTGGTCACCGTGCCTGCAGGGTACAACTTACAGCCTGTTTTGACCTTTTTTGGGTGCAGTCCTGTCACTGGAGTTGAACCTTGTTGTGAAAGTTGTCGCCTGCTGGCGTGGTGACCAGGTGATTTTGGCACCCAGGAGCACGTGGCCGCTTCTTCAGCCATGTTCGATTGGGAATAAAGGAGGAACGCTGCATCGCAGCCTTTTCGGACCAAAACCAGTCGATTCAGCGTCCAAAAGACTACAACATATGGGCCAATCGCGGTCATCCGTGCTTTTATAAGAACGAAATGGCGCTTTTAGTGACATTTTGCATACAAATCCCCATCTCGTAGGGCGCAGTCACCCAGTTTCGGTGGAAGTGCGCGAGTTCGATTGGGATTCAAGTAGGAAGGGAGCGTCTCAGCTTTCTCGGACCAAGACCATTCGACTCAGCACCCCGAAGACTACAACTGGTGAAATTTTAGTTTTTGCCTTAACTTCCCCTTTAACTTCGTCAGACGGGGCAATAACAGTCGAACCACAGACAATGCTCAGGTTAGGTGGAGCAGAGTGCGGCAGCAAGGATTTAACATCATTATTGCCGGCGATTTCAATGTGCACAACCGAGCTTGGCTCCACAGCACCAGGACGAGCGTTGCTGGTGAAGCTGCAGAGGGCATGTGCGCACTGCATGGTCTCACCCAACATGTACTGGAACCCAACCGCGATGCTAACACGTTGGACCTGGTCATGACGGACTTCCAAGACCCCGTCCACATTCAGGTAAAAAAAAGGAAATTATCTTATCCGTTCCCGAAGGGAACTCACGACGGCCGCTAACACCCGATAAACCCTAGCGGCAGACCTGAACCACATTCAGGTACTGCCCCCAATTGGCAAGTCTGACCATGCTGTCATCATAGCTACATGTAGTTCTCAGCTGCAGAGAGAGAATAGCACGTGGAGAACCGTTTGGCGCTACAAGAAAGCAAAGCTGAGGCGTTTGGGAAGGATTTTGCTGGGAAATGCTCTCTTGTGGATGATTTCGAGGATGAGCCTCTCCCACATGTACAGCCTAAGTCTACCGCCCCCTTGCACCAAGTGAATATCAGGGAACCAGCTGTAGCCCGAGCCCTCCGTCAGCTTGACACCTCCAAAGCAACAGGACCTGACAACATCCCAGCTTGTGTCCTCAAGACGTGTGCAAACGAGCTTGCTGCTCCCCCCCCCCAGTACACCTCTTTGCCACGTGTTTCTCTATTGGAAGACAACCGGGGAAGTGGAAAGAGGCCAGAATAATTACAGTTCACAAGAAGAACTCCCGTTCACCCATCAGCCACTACCAACCAGTGTCCCTACTCAACACTATCTCAAAGGTAATGGAAGGCATTGTGAACCTCACAATCATGAACTTTCTAGATCGCCATAATGTTCTGTCTGCAAAGCAATATGGATTCCGCCGACGCCTGGGAACTGCAGATGTCCTGATGCTCCTACATCAGCAATGGAGTAGAGCTGCCGGTTCGGGAGGCTCAGCCCGTGGTCTTGCAATAGACATAGCTGGAGCATTTGATAAGGTGTTCCAAAAAGGTGTGATTCACAAGGCTGTTGTCTATGGGCTCAGGGGCCACCTTTTAACCTGGTTGACCGACTATCTATCAGCTCGGCATCTCCGTGCAGTAGTATCTGGCCTTGAGTCTAATGTCTTTCCCATTACCGCTGGTGGTCCTCAAGGAAGTATACTGGGGCCTGCTCTGTTCTTGTTATGCGTGAATGACAGTGGCACTACTCTCGGAGAGGGCGTAGATCTCGCTGTCTATGCGGACGACACCACGCTGTATCAGTGTCTCGCAGTGGGCGCAGACGTGAATGAACAAAGCCGTGTTTTGCAGCATGCAGTGGATGACCTCTCCGCCTGGGGCAAAGCCTGGAAGATCTCATTTGAGCCCACCAATCCCAGACCCTCACCATCGATCACCATCGGCCACGTGGGCAGCTCCCAGCCATCTCCTTCGATGGAGTACCAGTTGTGGAGGAAGCAGAGCTCAAGCTCCTAGGAGTCCAGTTCGACACACAGTTGTCTTCCCACCAGCATTTGCGCTCTGTAGCCGTAAGTGCTCGCCAGCAGTTACACTTCCTGAACAGAGCTGCCCCCATCCTTGATGTTCGTGGAAGAGAGCGGGTCTACAAAGTCTTCGTCAGACCAGTAATGGGATACTGCCCGTTGGTCTGGATGTGGGCTGCCACTACAACCCTTCGCCAGCTCGATGCAGTTCAGTCACGAGCTCTCAAGATCATATCTCGTGAGTCATGGCTCCCAAGTCTGGCCCTCCGCCATGCTGTTGCTGCTCACACATACTTATACAAGCTCCAGTGCCTCCCAACTAGCTCACCACTGCGAGCAATGATCTCCGCCGTTGCACCAGACCTGCAAGGGCATCCTCGCACTCGTCAGCAGAGCCGGATTTGCCATGAATTGCAGTTTGCCAAGCCCCACAATCGTCACTCACGCAACAGCGTACAGCGATCATTTCGCTCCGCCATCGTTGAGGATTGGAATCGCCTTCCTCCAGAGCTCATCACAGCACCACTTACTCTACCTCGCCTCCAGCAGTTCAAAGAAGGCGTTCATAAGTATCTGCGATCTGCTGACTGGCATTGGGCCTCTACGCACCTGTGATCTGTGTGTGTGTGTGTGTGTGTGTAGGTGTGTGCGTGTGTGTGTGCATGCGTGTGTGCGTGCGTGTGTGTATAGTGTGTGTGTGTGTGTGTGTGTGTGTGTGTGTATAGTGTGTGTGTTTGTGTGTGTGTATAGTACTTGTGTGTGTGTGTGTGTGTGTGTGTGTGTGTGTGATGTGTGATGTGTGTGATGTGTGTGTGTGTAAATGTGTGTTTGTATAGTACGTGTGTGTGTAATACTTTCGTTTGTGTGTGTGTATGTGTGGCTGTTCGCGTGTGCGTGTGTGTGTGTGTATGTGCGCGCATGCGTGTGTGTGTGTGTGTGTGTGATTTCGGATACCTGCTGCTGGGCGTATGCAGTCAATGTATGGTGTACCTGAACCTCAACATTTTTTCCTTCCATTGAACAACATTCCGTGACCGTGCTGCCGCCCTTATTTCACATTTGCTCTGTAGTGCTCCTGCTCATTTTTTTCTATTTTCGTATTTTTCGGTTTGGCGCGCATGAGCAGTGCTGAGGCCGAGACCCCTGGTCGGTTTAACTGCTCTTGCCCCGCCTCCACTGCATCAGCTGCCATCGCTATGTGCATCTCTGTGAGTTTTTGCCGGCGTTTGCACCATGATGGTTTGTGGTTATCTTGTAAAAAAAGTGTGTGTGTGTGTTTGTGTGTGTGTGTTTGTGTGTGTGTTTGTGTGTGTGTGTGTGTGTGTGTTTGTGTGTGTGTGTGTTATCCCATCACTAGTTGCTGTGTCTAACGTAGCTGTTCTTTACCATTGCTTCTGCGATGGGCAGGTCTGAGATCTGGGATCTGAGGTGTGTGCGTGTGTGTGTTTATGTGTGTGTTTGTGTGTGTGTGTGTGTGTGTGTGTGTGTGTGTGTGTGCATGCGTGCATGAGTGTGTGTGTGTGCGTGCAAGGGTGCATGTGCATCAACATGTGTATGGATGTGGGTATGTGTGTACATGTCTTGTCTTTAATTTGCTGCTACTTCCAGGATGGTGACACACCATTACATCGTGCAGCATATAATGGTCATGTTTCCACAGTGGAATATCTTCTCACTTCTGGACATTCGTTGGAACCAAGGAATAATGTAAGTCAGATTATCCCTGATGCATGCTCGTTTTTATGAGCAGAAAGAAGAATTACGCAGTTGAATACTTTTTTGCGAGTAAACTTCCGTGCCTTCTCTTCATGTTCTGACGTACCTTCTCCTGTACATTGTCTCCTTCCGCATCAACAAGGTAATATAGCGGCATGAGCAAATGAGAGCAAGAACAATGAATTATGTATAGGCATGATGTATATTGGTCACGTATTAATCATCGTTGTTTTTAGCTATTCTGCTTTGACCTGGTTTTATCACTACATTGCTGTACATAATTTATTGTGAAAAAGGAGAAGGACAAAATGTTCCGAGTTATGACTAACTGTCTACCATCGTAACCAGACCTTATACAGTCAATGAGTGCAACCATTTTTTATATATATTTACAATGAACTCAGCTCACAAGCAAAGACAAAAAAATTGCATAGTGGGAGCATAGCGATGGTAAGGCTTTTTGCCCTCAGCCAACCTGAGGTCTCGACGTCATGGGGACATAAAACACACCAAAATGAAAGAAGAAGAAACAGTTGAAAGGAGTGACAGGTACATGATACGAAATGTTAGGAGGAGAGACAGGACATTTCAAGGAGGAAAAGATCACACAGCCAGTGTTAGGTGGAGAATGAGAGAAAAGAAGAACAGTTGTTATTGGGAGGAGTATTTGGAGCGTAATTTAAAAGTCATGGGGTGAGGCAGATGTGATGCTGATACTCAGAGATGGTCATGTGCCCACGACCAGTCGTTGGTCTTCAAAAAATGGTTGGCTGCAACCTTTTAACCCTAGGACGGCCACCACTTTCAGTACTCCTAGAACGGCCAAACGGTGTCATTTGACACCTGCATACATTTCCATGTCTAAGACCTATGATATAGGTTATTATACTTGTTGTTTTCAGTGCTGGCTATCACTAGCGGCATTTATGATGTACAAAACACTTTAGGATTCACCCAGACACTATTGTTGGCTATACGCAATTAAAATATGATGTACGCGTAACGGCAATTGCGAAGGATGAACTCAATTACAGGCAAAACTTCAATTACTTGCATAGGAATGTCTTATAATCACAGAGTTGCAATAACAAGCAATGTGTGAACGTCACTGGGCACGTGGGGAACTGCTTTTCTGGAATATGTGCTTTGGCATATTCGGATTACTCGACCGTCACGATGAATACAACACAGTAACAAATAAAAACATGGCCTGACTATGAGCATCATTGTTTCACCAAGCTGACACATATGCTGCTAGACATGGTTTCAAGATTAGGCTAGTAACGACTGCATTTTAGACTCTTTCAAAGAGGTATACCCTTCTCTTGTCCTTGGCTGGCACTTAGCAACCAGATGCCATGACTAGCTACAAGCTTATTGACCGGTGCAGGTATGAGCGTTTTCTGGATGTGCATGAACTAGCAAAGGTCTGGGATATTGTGAAGGGGTTGATGCCTGTCACATCTCTTCATTTATGTAACCGCCTTGCAGGGGGACATCTTCGGGAGTAGTCTTTGTTGAGTAGATCCACCACATTCGATCGAAATAGTCAAGGACATATCTGGTCTTTTGCTAGAATTGGATTATGTGGGGCTTCCTACTCTCACCATGTAAAACATATGGCTCTAGGTGGTCTACACAAGGCGGACCATTGATAATTCTTGCTACTTCTACTTTCTACGTCTACCGTCTTTGCATCCTACAATGAAAACTGGAAAACAAAATGCAATCCGCGATTATTGGCAATGAGGTTAGATGATAGTTCACTTCAATTTACCAAAGTGGTTCATACTGCAACTCTTTCTTCTCCAACAGTTTCTTGACCAGTAATGCATTGATGATGAAGTTATCAGTTATTACTTAGCAATTAGCTTCTGCAGCATCCGGGGCCACTAAAGAGAGAGAGAAGGCATCCCAGCGGCTGCCTACCCGTTTAGCCTGAAGCGGGGGAGGAAGAGGTTTGGTTCAAGAGCCTCATTAGCTCGTCAAGTAGTTAGAAAGGATTATCTACACAGCTCCATCATTGCGATAATGCGGTGTACCATCTCCAGGTTACAGAGTTGCGATTCCTCTTCCTCAACACTATCTATTTTGGGGTCTCCACCACTCCTGCAACTGTTTCTGACAATTCTTTGTCTGGACTATCCCGCAATCCTCGTCCGCTCTCTGGAGGCTCGTAAACCTCAATGCATTCTGAATCCACAGGTACTCAGGTGTTGTGACCATGCGATTCGCCCTCATATGACAGAACAGATCCACCACTGCCAATGGTCACTACCCTTGAACAGCCATAAAATGAAGATAAAGTGGGCAATTTCGCTTTCATGGTCATCAGATTCATGCATGGTAATAGGCGACATCTATTCTAGTATTTCCTTGGCCGTCAGACCGCGATGGCTCCTCTGGGGCAATTTACAGGAAAATGACAGGGATTGAGCAGTATCAAGGACATTAGCTGAAGAGTGTTTGTGTAATCTGCGCACGAATGGTTACCCGCCCCAAATTCGCGATTCTCGCCCGACGGTTGTATGTTGATCATATATTTTGTCCTGTATTCAGCGATTTTCCTGCCCATACACCTTTCTTTGGTCTGGTTGGCATACGAGCAACTCGATAATGGCCGACACCTTCGAAATGTGTTCATATTGTTTCCATCTAGCTGCAATAATGGCTTTTTATGTGCAGGTGTCAAATGACACTGGTTGGCTGTTCTAGGTATACGTACTCGCCATTATGGTACCTCGTCAATTACAAATCAAATATTTATGGCAGACGAAAGAGGAAGCAAAATTAGGAATAGTCACAAGATTTGAGCTCATTCTGATTAGCCATATTTCGGTAATTCCAAAAGTTTGACTCGCGCGGTGTCAAATGACACCGTTGGCTGTTCTAGGGTTAATGTTGCAAGTTCTTGGTGCAGAATGGACCAGAGAAGTCTCCGGTGGGCAGCTGGATCCAGACAGGGACAACTGTGTGAGGGTAGGCTCGGCACAGGTTGTTTCGGGAACGGACTGGAAGTTCATTTGCCAGTTGGTGTGCATGGCCTTAAAACATCTCTAAATCGTACTACAGGTGGAGTGGACTGGATCGGATTTGATTGGATTTTTGTTTATAGTGGTGACTATAACAGACAATTGCCTAATTACAATAGACCCACTCGAGGGAAAGATGCAAAAAGATATGAATAATTAATATAATAGACTACCGGTATTGGATAGGCGATCATGATACAAGGCTGCGCGTTGCAAGACCATTATTTAAACGCTCGAACATTTGACTTAATGTGACACTACAGCGGCCTTCCAAACAGCGCCACGTCAGATACAGTAATTTCTTGCAATACATGGATGCCAAATGATCTAGACCAAGTCTCGCAAATAAAGGGCTTGATGGGCTACAAAAACCAGTATCGTACACTGAACGCAAAGCTCGCTTTAGCATTCGTTCAAGCCTACCTAATTGGGTTAAGGAAAGGCCAGCAGAAAAACAATTTGATGCATATAGAAAATCTGGCAACACTAGGCACTTTACAAAGGTTTCTCGGCAAGTCAGCGGAATATTGTGTCGATTTCGGAACAGAATACCAATTTTACTGGCAAGTTTGGTGACCATAGAATCAACTTGAGTCCTCCAAGAAAGATCCTGGTCCAAATGTATTCCAAGGTACTTTGCACATGTCACTTGTTTGAGCTGCACTCCATGACAGTAGACTGCAAATTGGTGGTCAGTAATATGTGGCGTAGACAGGAAGAGTGTCTTCCGGGCATTTAGAATTAAATTGCGGTTTGACAGTCAGGTACTAATGGCTGAGACAGCTGCAGACAGGGAGTTGCTAAGCGCATTCTTCTGCGTACCGCAAACATACAATAGAATATCGTCAGCAAATTGAATAACTTTCACACAAAACTCGGAGACAATGGACTGGATCGAACGAACATAGATTACAAAAAGCAGCGGACCAAGAACAGAGCCCTGGGGAACGCCACACATGCAGGGGAAAGGAGGGCTATAGTTCTCAGCAATGTGCACTATTTGGCGACGATTGGACAAATAGTCGGCAAACCAAACTAATGCTGAACCAGATATGCCAAGCTCAAACAAATCTTTAATGAGTACTTGGTGCCTGACCTTGTCAAATGCTTTGGACATATCCACGAGCACAGCTCCAGTAATTTGTCCGGCATCGGGAAAGGGAACAAACGTGTCCGTGACGAAAACTAGAGCGTCTTCCGTTTGAATGTTGACGTCTAAAGCCAACCTGACAGGGAGGGTACAAATAATCCTTGTCCAGAAATGAAGATAGTTGTCTATGGACAATTCGTTCTAACAGCTTCGACACAATTGGCAGGAGAGACACAGGGCGATAATTTCCCGGATCTTGAGGATTTCCAGCCTTGAATACCGGCGTGACATGTGCCAACTTCATGCCGTCCGGCACAGAACCAACAGCAAGAGATGCATTAAATATCAATGTTAAGGAGGGAGCTAGCAAATCAGCGCAGGACTTCAGAAGAAATGCGGGTATTCCATCACTGCCTGTCGCTTTGCTGGTGTCCAAGGAACCCAACAGTTTACGCACACAACCTATTGACGCCGAACTGAAGGATGTAAAACCCTTAGATCCCACTGGGCCCTGTGGAAGACACAGTTCAGGTGCTCGTTGTTGATCACTGGCAACATCAGCAAATACACACCCAATGTTGCTTGCAGAGCATTGTGGAACGGACTGAACACGTTGTCTTCCGGATAACTCGTTCAAAACCTTCCACGTTTTCCTCGGATTACCTTGAACACTGGTGAACTTAGACTGAAAAAAATCGTCTTCAATTCACGGTTCATACGACTCACGATACGCCTGGCTTCCTTAAACGCATCCTAATAAGTCTGGCACTTAGATTGCAGCCATTTCCGATGAGCGTGGTTACGTCGTCGTATCAACAGGAACAAATGTTCATTGACCCATGGTGAATGCTGTCTTGGTCGGGAAGACGCGTGGCGCAATGGAGCATGAGTATCAAGAATGGGCACAACCTTAGTCAAGCCACTGTTGCCTAATGTCGTTGCAGGACCCACGAAGTTCACAGAGGTTGGCGCAAGAAATATCCATACGACTGTTTGGTGTTGGGGTTGCTGGGGTGGCAGCATCCTCTTTAGAACGGGATGTGCATCTGGACAATCCATCTTGTACAGGACGCAAAGTGCTGCAACCATCCGACGAAGAGCAAGACTCGGTAGCCAAAACATAAGGGCGATGGTTTGGATGGCCCGGGCTTGCACACGGTCGAGTCTTGCAAGATGAGATGGGGCTGCTAACATCCAGACGATGGAGCAGTACTCCATCACTGGAGCAGTACTCCATCACTGGGCGCACAAAGGCATTGTAGGCTTGGATGCACCCGGGCACGTCTAAAAGGTGGAAAGCCTAACACAAATCGCCAAGTCGCTGTGTTGCCCGGAGGGCTACGATATAAAGGTGGCGCCGGAAGGTAAGCTGACCAACAAAACTGACGCCTGAGCTCCTCTTGTTCCCTCAGGTTAGATCCGTTGAAATCAATCTGTGGCATGTTTCATTGGGTGCGGTGGAAGCTAACAGTCAGTGCTTGGGATTTGGTTCAAATTTCTATCTTCCATTCTTGACTTCAGAGGGAGATGTTGTTGACTGCTAGCTGGAGGGCTTGGGTGGTGGAGGTGATGTTGGCATGCAGTGTAGTGTCGTCTGCGAATGAGGCTAGGTCAGCACCGGCTGGTACGTGGTCCTCGCAGTCGTTCACGTATATGAGGAAGAGAGTCGGACCCAGAATACTGCCCTGGGGGACTCCAGTCTGAATTGGGAGCCTTGAGGATGTCTGGCCACAAATGACCACTTGAAGGTAGCGGTCAATGAGGTAGCTGCTGAGCCACTGGTGCAGTTGCCCACGCAAGCCGTATACGTTGGACTTGTGTAGCACACCGGGGTGTGATACGCGATCAAACGCGCCGGCTATGTCAATGGTGAGTGTGCGTGCTGCGCCTTTCTCCCCGGCTGTATGCAGCCACTGGTTGTGGAGGCTGGAGAGGAGGTAGGCTACACTATGGTCATGGCGAAATCTAAACTGTCTTGTGGAGAATACGTTGTTCGACTCGAGGAATTTAGTTATTGTTCTGTTGATGATTGTCTCCATCACTTTGGACAGAATACACAAGAGCGAAACTGGATGGTAATTGGAGGGTAGAGACTTTTCCGTTTGAGTATAGGGACTATGTTGGCAATATTCCATGTCTTGGGCTGTATCCCAGTTTGGAAGCATTGTGTGAACAGTGTAGAAAGAGGTTGTTCCAGTTCAGCAGAGCAGGTTTTCAACACTCGTGCCGGTATCCCATCTGGCCCGGAAGCCTTTGATGGGTTGAACTGCCAACGGGTGCGCTCGACAGCAGCCACACAGAAACGGTAATCCGAAAGAGCCAGTTCATTAAGAGGCCTGACATATGGGAATGGGGCTGACAGGTCATCATGGCCAAGACTGCATTTACTTCCAAAATAGCGGGCCATGCATTCTGCTTTGTCAGCGCCGGCTGTGTTCTCTCGTCCATCGGGATCACGTAATGTCGGAACAGATTTACGACCCCTTTTGCCAGAGGCACACTTGACGGTGTGCTACCGGTCACTGGGTGGCAGCTGCTTTGAGGTCATTTTCTGTCTCAGTTTCGCCATGAAAGCACTCTTCGCAGTTTTGAGACAGGCAACCGTTGAGAGCCTATCATCTTGGTAAGCTGACTGTCGATTGTCGTCAGACGCGTCATCTCTCAGGTATCTTCAGGCACGTCATTTCCTCACTGCGGCAGCAGTGCACTCGGGGGTCCACCATGGAGGGCCGAATGCACAGGTTTTCAGGGTATTAGAGGGGATGAATCTCTTCATACCCTCCACGTTCCTCTCTGAGATGCCATCGCATGACAGGTCTGGATCAGTCCAAGCAATATCTGCCCAATTGGTGGTTCTGACGAAGTGACGGAGCCTGGCCCAATCTGCATGCTGATACCTCCATACAGTTCTTGATATGGGAGGCTCGCGTGATGCACGGATCTGGAAGTCGGCAAGTAGACAGGCATGGTCAGATTTGCCAAGAGGTGGCAAAACAGAAACAAATGATTCTACGGGTAGGTCGGACATCATCTGGTCCAGTGTGTTGCAGCCGTGCGGTGGTTGGTCGACTAGCTGTTCAACACCGTGCATGTAGCACATGTCCTCTGCATGCTCGACACCTCTAGTTGTTCTGCTACTGTGGAGCCACTCTTGGTTATGTACATTGAAGTCCCAGCAACTATCACGGCAGAGTTGGGGCAAAAATGGCACAAAACTGACAAGGAGTACTGCGACATTCGGCGACCTGACTCCTAGCTCCAACACTTCTCCAAGGCGCACAAACCAACAACCTTCCAACTTGAAAGGCTCAGGTTCGGAAAGGTCCAAGAGGGGAAGGAAAGCGCAACGAAGAAGAGCACGAGCTACGCGCCACGGCAACAAAGAATGCCAAATGTTACTGGATGATGACGAAACTAGTAAGACTATTGGACATACCGGCCTTTCTACAACTCGACGACGCAACAAACCACCCAACTTGGGAGGCTCAAGTTTATGTGGAAAACAAAGAAAGGGGAAGTTAAGCGAAGACGAATTGTGACAAACGGAAACATCAACATTCCACTGAACTTCACTACACTGTATCATTAATAATTATTTTAAGTGTGATAGACTAGTTATGTGCAGTAACAAGTTGTTCCACACGACGTACGTTTTGCCGTATAGGTTATGGCGGCTCATAAGGTGTGCAAAGTTGAACTCGGATGGTGAGCCAATTAATTTATGGTGAAAAAGGAGAAGCCCAAAATGTTACGAGTTATGACTAACCATCCACCAACGTAACCAGATCTTATACAGTCAGCGAGTGCGACAAAATGGTGGTTGGTGGGTAGTTAGTCATAACTCGTAACATTTTGTCCCTCTCCTTTTTAACCATAATTTAATTGGCTCACCATCCGAGTTCATAATTCATTGTATTTGCTCTTGTTTGCTCTTGCTTATATATCACCTGAGGAGAAGGTACGGAAGTTTACTGGCGAAACCATTAGTTTTCAGAACGTTGTTGAAGAGCCTGAGGTTTTTCCTATCAACATTTTTCCTTAGCTTCATTAGCCTGGAAAACGATAATAAGTTACTTGCGTCACCTCAAACTTAAGTCCAATGTCTTGAAGAGATCTGGTATATGTTTCCAAGTTGGCTATTCAAGGATCGCAGCATCTCGGCTTCCTCCGGAATCACTCTCGAGTGATCGACTCCAGGTGTAATTGTGTGATCTGCAAGCGCTTTGTCCGCCCGGACACAAACCACTCTGGCTCGCTAAATCGGTGAAGGACCGTACCTTTGCCTCCTGTACAATATGCATTGTCCAGATGCACATCGCTTTCTACAGAGGATGTTGCCACCCCAGCAGCCCCAATCCCAAACAGTCCACCCCACCCGTAGTGCGTTTCAAAGATGTTACGCCCACGCACACCAACTGGCAAATGAACTTCCAGTCCCTTCCCGAAACAACCTGTGTCGAGCCTACCCTCGTGCAGTTTTCCCCGTCTGGAACCAGCTGCCCGCCGGAGTCTTCTCTTGTCAATTTTGCACCAAGAACTTGCAACATTTCAAAGTTGCAGCCAACCGCTGTTTGAAAAACAACGACGGGATCGTGGGCCCATGATCATCTCTGAATATCAGCATCATATCTGCCTCACCCCATGATTTTCAAATTCAGCTCCATGTACTCATTCCAATAACGTGTTTCCTCCTTTTCTCTCCTTCTCCTCCTAACAGTCTCTGTCTTATCTTTCCCCTCCTTCTAATGTATTGTCTCTCCTCCTAATATTTAGTGTCATGTACCTGTCACTTCTTTCATTTTTTCTTCTTCTTTCTTTTTGGTGCGTTTTATGTCCCCATAAAAGTCGAGACCTCAGGTCGGCTGAGGCTAGAAAGCCTCACCATCACTATGCTCCCACTATGCAATTTTTTGGTCTTTGCCCGAGAGTGGTGATCAATATAGAAAATGAAAAAAAGGAAGAAAACCTCCATTGCCTAGGTATTCACAGAACGCTTGCAGCACTCTGCTTTCTGTACAAGCTCCATTGTTCAACTGGCCCAGATATGCTTCTCACCCGTCTTCCGCCCTGAGCTACCAACACATCAAGCCATAGCACACAACTGCATTCATCACACCAGTTTCAGCTCGCCCCCACTCTTCCCCTCAGAGAACGGGATGATGTACTTTTATCCTTCCCTCAGCACGTTGTGGAGGTCTGGAACCAGCTCCCGCAGTGTGTTCTGCTGAACCCGTGAACAAGGAAAGCATTGCAGATGTTCAAAGAGAAGGTCAATGCCCACCTGCACTTTACCCACTGGGAGTGGGTGATGTACAGGCTACGAACTAAAGACAAAAGACGAAAATGCTCTAACTCTGTTCCATCTTCCATTCACTTCTAGACTCTCTCATATTTTACCTACTTTCCCCTTACTACCCCCCCCCCCCTGCATTATTTCTGTAATAGTTTTATGTTGTTTCTGTGGGGCACTTTTTCTTTCTTCCATTTTTTTACTAGCAAACACAGCCCTTCCAATAATCAGGGGAGGAGGACAACAGTTTACTGAAATGACACTGGACAAGAAGACAAAGGGGAGTAGGGGCAATGTGCGGATGTGGTTGGCGAGGCTCATCCGACCGGAGGTCTCGGAATCATAGTCTACGACCTGGCATCGATAGCAATGCAGCTAGGAAGGGAGGGAGATCAAGAGAGAAAGAGAGAGAGAGAGAGTGAGAGTGTGAGAGAGAGAGAAAGAAAGAGAAAGAGAGAGAGAGAGGGGTAGAGAGAGAGAGAAAGACAGAGAAAGGGAGAGAGAGCCACGAGAAAGAGGAATGAAATAGAATAAAACAAGAAAGAGATGATGCACGAAGGTAGTTGCTGGGTGACATAGCCTCACAGGGAGTCCACAGCCCAGAGCCAATTATTTTGTCGCAAGTGGCGGTAGACCTTCGTCTTGAAGGATTGGAGAGACTTCAACTGGGGCATAGGTTCTGGACACATTTCTGTTTCATTCATCCTTTACACCCCAATTATGGGAACGAACGCTCGAGAAAGCTAGGGGCCGCAAGGAGGAACACTGTTTGTAGCTGATGCTGATGGCGGACACGGTCTTGAAGGCACATTAGCTTGTACATGTACGTTAGAGCATACACTTGGCGGCGGGCAGCTACCCTCTGCCGCAAGGCATCAGGACCAATGATAGAAAGGGCCTTTCGCTGTGCTCGGTCGAGACTTTGCAGGTGAGAGTTGGCTGCACCCATCCATATCAGTGGTGTGTATTCGAGTACAGGGCGTACGAAGCCTCTGTACGTTGTCCAGCGTCCTTCACGACCAAGGAAACTTGATGCTCGAAGCAGAAATCCTAGCCGGGCGCCAGCACGAAGATAAACATTGCGAAGATGGCCTCTGAAGGTGAGTTTGCTGTCGAAAGTCACTCCCAGGAGCTTCAGCTCGTCCCCCTTGGGAATATCATGGGCCATGAATGTTAGTTCTGGGAGTGGCCAGGGGTTGCGGTGGTGACCAATATGCAGCAGCTGCGACTTTGTCGGCTCAAAGCGAACCAGCCATTGTTCTCCCCAGCTACTCAATCGATCCAGGCCAGATTGCATGTCTGCAATACATGAATAAAAAGAGTTATTTCTAGATCGTATGATGGTGTATAGCGTGGTGTCATCTGCGTACACACCCATTCGCGTTGATGGGGAAAGACAGGTCTCAGCATCCTTGACATACACCAAGAATAAGGTGGGTGCCAGGATGCTGCCTTGGGGTACGCCAGCTTTAATCTGGAATTGAGCAGGTTCCTGTCCATTGACGATTGTGCTTAGTGTGCGATTCCGTAGATAGTCCCGTAGCCACTGCAGCAGGCCACCGCCAATACCGAGAGTGGCCGCTCTGTGTAGGACGCCAGGGTGCGACAAGCGGTCAAACGCACCACCAATGTCGACAGCCAGGACGTGGGCACAGCCACCAGAACCAGCTGCCAGCGACCAGTCATGCCCAAGTACAGCTAGTTGGTCCGCTGTTCCAAGGCCACTTCGAAATCCGTACTGCTTGGTTGACAGGAGATGATGTTTTCAAGGTGCTGTTTGCTCTTGCTTATATATCACCTGAGGAGAAGGCCACTTCGAAATCCGTACTGCTTGGTTGACAGGAGATGATGTTTTCAAGGTGCTTCACAATTTGACAGTTCACAATACGCTCTATCACTTTGGAGATGATGATGAGGAGGGAGACTGGGCGGTAATTCTAAGGGTTGGATAGGCTGGCTTTCTTGTACACTGGCACAACTCGAGCACTCTTCCAGGCCTCTGGCTGAGCACCCTTATGGAAACACAGGGCGAAGAGGGACGTGAGAGGCGATGCATGTTCATGGGAGCACTCTTTGAGCACTCGGGGAGGGATGTTGTACGGACCGGACGCCTTGCTAACGTCGAGCTGGTGCAGGAGGCGTTCCACTGTTTGCAGGCGGAAGTGGATTCAGGTAAGTGGGGTGACCCCGGGTTGGCGAGCATGAGGGAGATCCCCCCCCCCCCGGGCCCAAGTCATCATCTCCAAGGCCACGTTGATTGGCGAAATAGGGACCAAGGTAGTTCGCTTTGGCAGCATTCATACGGAGTTGGTGACCAGCGTCATCCATCAGGCATTGTATAGGGGAGCCGTGACTGGCGTCAGCAGCAAATTTGAGCACTGACCACCATTGCTTGTCTCTCAGGCATTCGCGAGGATTGCATCTTCTACTGAGGTCATAAAGCAAGCCTTGTGGGCTTCGCTGACAATATTGCGTCTCCAGGCCTTCCATGCCTTGTCTTTAGCGTTAAATGCTGTGGTGCACTCAGGAGTCCACCATTTGGGGTCTGCTCGGCGGGTAACAAGCTGCTTGGTGGGGATAAATTTCTGCATCCCGCTGGAGATAACGTCACTTAGCTTCCTGCAGGACTCTTCAGGGTCGTCAGTCGCAATGGTGGACCAGTCAGAAGCGCCCCCAGTTGGCCTGATTGTAGCGCCAGACAGTCCTGGAGGTAGCTTGCTCAGCATCAGGGGTGAGATAAAAGTCGGCAAGAACAACCCCATGGTCAGAGCAACCAAGTGGCGCTTTGGCAGTGGTGTCGATAGGAACGGGCATGTTGGAGAGGATGAGATCCAGGGTGTTCAGACCCTTAGTCGGCTGCAAGACATGCTGTTGGAGTTGAGGCTTAGCACACAGTTCTTCCAAGGCCTCTCCAGCTACAGTTGTTTTACTGCTGCAGAGCCAAGTCTCTTGTTGGACATTAAAATCCCCAGCTAGCACTATGTGAGTGCCGTGAGTGCAGGCCACGTATACTGCAGGTCCTAGATACTCAATCAGACAGGTGTCGTTGTCCGCACAGGATCCAGGCCGAAACAAGGCACCGATAACAACAGATTGTTGCGTAGAAAGACTCACTGCGAGCCGTAGGACGTCGTGGTCATCAGTGGGAATCTGGTCGAAGTGCACCACTAGGAGGCCGGACTTCACCCATACAGCAATGCTGCCGCCAAATGCATCCCGGTCACGTTGGATGGGAAGCGAGTATCCTGGAAATATCGCCTCAGAGGCTACAGTCTTGGCCGAGAAGTTCGTTTCTGTTATAACTGCTATGTCAACGTTATCGTTGAGCAGTGCATGCTGCCACGCTTCCAGCTTGTTGATGAGACCAAATGCGTTGTTCACTAGCCAGCGGAGCGGCGGAGCTGCACTGATCAATGGGGGGGGGGGGGCACCAGCTGATGCCGTACTGTCTCTGTAAGCGCTGTCAGCACCATCAGGTGTAGGGTCATATCTCGCAGCGCTGGCAGGGTGTTGTCGGTTGGGCTTCAGACGGTCTCGGTACTCCCATAGCCGGGCGTAAAGAGGCCTTGACCAGAAGTCCGGAGTTATCATGAGGCTCAGGTCTGTGGCATCTATACATAGCTGACACCTTTCCCGTCTGCGTTGTGTGGATGCTGCCGTTATGAACACCGGCCGTTGATCCCCTTGCCTCGAACTTGGGTAGCAATGAAGCCGAGATCCTATGGCCAGCAAGCTGCCCCTCCCTTTCCTCCACCCGTGCCATTCCGTATGTCTCATTCCCGCCTTGCTGCTTTGTGCCGTCAAAATAACGATTTATGTGTTTTGTAAAAACAGTATGATAATAAAGCGAACGCTTTCGCAAAAATGTGCCGTAAAGTATTGTTCCGCTTGATGCGCTTGAGTCTCGTTGTCGTCTTGGTCGTCCTCCTTAATGTAATACACAGTCTACTGTTGGATCATCCCCTTCCGGTGTAGATATGCCAACTTGCTTCTCCTCCTCGACATGTGTGGGGCTGGAGTCAACCCAGAGAAATGTGAAAGTTGGAGAAAGGCCCACCGAAAAACCTACCAAACTGTGAAAGGATCTATCAGCGTCACATGAAGCCAGGTGAGAAGACGTACTGGAGAGGACCGACTTACAATGACACTAGAAGTGATAACAAAAGTGGATGTTAGACAACGTGGAAGACCGCGTAATTAAACCAGAACTTTGAGACTAGAGAAGCTAGAGTGAGAAGCTCCATAAAGAATCATACTGGAGGAGATGCAGCTGAAGAGACAATGAACTCCACCAGGCCATGAGATGGGTACTGTGATGTCACGCAGAGGAGAGATGACAGGACACTGGAGGGGACAACAAAGAAAGGAGCCCAGAGTGGTACTTCATCTATCTAAAGCCATCTGTCCACGTATGCTAATTGTCGGGAGTTGTACTGTAATGACGTTTGCTCAGTGCTGTCACGTGGTAGAGGTCCATTGCATTTGGCAGTTGTAAGTCGACCCCGGTTATAAGTCGACCCTTCTATCTGGAGGTCTCAATTCTGCGTTTTAAAGTTTTCACCCAAAGGAGCACTACTAACCACTCCCTGCTACTAACACATCAACAAATCATGTAAACATTCCTTATTGGAGGATATAACGTCCCAATCCTTGAAAAATGCCAATAAACTGGCAAAATGTGTAAACATGGTGCACTCGTGCATGCAGTGCAGGTCATTTTTTTTGAAGATTCTGATAGTTACCGGTTATAAGTCGAATCCCGGTTGTAAGTCGAACCCACCCTTTTTCCGTCTATTTTAAGTCGTAAAAGGTCGTTTACAACCGGAAAAATACGGTAATTGTTTCCGTCATAAAATACCCATCATCAGAAATGAAAATAGCAACAAGGACGTCAATAATGAATTTGGGCATGGTCACCACTGGGAAAGGTTTGATAATGCACAGTGCTGTGGGGAGATAATATTCATTCATGCATGAACTATGGAGAGAGAGAAAAAGAGGTTGAGGAAACATCAGAAACAAACACAAAACTGGTACAGCAAAAGCATGATGCGTGTATTATGTACATCTATGAACTCGGATGGAGAGCCAATGATTATTTATGCAAAGCAAAAAGGGCCAAGACACTACGAGTTACACTATAATGTCCACTAGCACCACCAGTTTATTTATTTTTATTTTATTTATTTATTCACAATCACGTGGCACTAGCCAATGAAATGGTGATGTGGGCGATAGCCAGCCATGGCGGTAATACAGCTAGAGGGGGAAAGAAAAAGAATGAAAGGGGAACTGAAAAGCAAAAGAAGCTAGGGCAGGGCTGGATATCAACTAGTATGTTGCATTCTGCAGTAGCTGTGTGAATGTATTGTAACATTGGCAGGATTTTAGATGTTGTGGGAGGAGAGACCAATGGCGGTAAGCAAGGAAGAGAGGAGATGTTTGCATAGAGGCAGACCGCGCAATAGGGAAGCGGAGAGAGTTTCTGGTGCGCATGTCTTGAGATTGAGCAAACCAGCTTAGGCAGGAGAGAGCATGAAGAGGAGCAATGCCCAGCTTAATTTTATGAATTGTCTGGCATGCCAAAAAACGCACGCGGACCGAGAGCGGCACAGCAGAAGCAAGGCGGTATAAGTCTGCGCTTGGAGTCAGGCGAGGAAGCCGAAATAATATTTTCAAAAGACGCCTATGCATAACTTCGAGTCGAGCAATCAGTGTTTTAGAAATGCCAGCCCAAATTATGCAGCAGTAATCAAAAATAGGCAGAATGTAAGATGTGTAGATAACATGGCGACAGTCGGTGTGCAGGTGGGTGATGTGTGATGAGAGAAATCCCATTACTGAGCTAACACGGCTGTCTAAATTTTCGATCTGGGATTTCCAGGTTAAGTGTTGGTCAATAATGACGCCAAGATGCTTGTGTTTTTCAACGATGCAGAGCGGGGTTGTGGTGCCTGGAAAGGTGAAGGGACTGGTTACTAATGAAGATAGGTCACAGGAACAACTGGGGGGGATACACATTACAGCAGTTTTCGAAGAGTTGGGTTGCAATTTCCATTTTTCCATCCAATGAATAACGCCATCTATGTTGGACTGTAACTTGGCACTAGCCTCGGGGAGAGTGGGTGCTGTCACAAGTAGTGCTGTATCATCAGCATATAGTGATGTGTGATCCATTTCTGCCAGATCGTTTACATACATAAGGAAGAGGAGAGGCCCCAGGATTGATCCCTGAGGAACTCCAGACCGTACATGCCCTTTGGCAGACAGAGCAGAGCCGACACGCACCCTTTGCTGTCTGCCCGTCAGGTAAGTACTGAGCCACGTGAAGCAAGTACCATGGATTCCATGGCGGGACAGCTTGTATAGGAGCCCGCGTGTCCATACGGTGTCGAAGGCCTTGCTTAGATCAAAGAAACATAGCATGCTGTAATGGCCGTTCTCACGAACAGAAGACATCGATTGAACAAGTCTGAGAAGCTGCCAGGACGTAGAGTCGCCTTTTCGGAATCCAGACTGGGACGGATGTAGAACAGGAGACAGGTAAGTGTATAAGTGGTTGTACATAATACGTTCACACAGCTTGGAGATTGTTGACAATAACGAAATCGGGCGGTAATTCGATGCATCGAGCTTACTTCCCTTGTTCTTAAAGACCGGAGTTACAATTGCGTGTTTCCAAATAGCAGGGAAAGCACCAGTTGCAAAAGTGAGGTTAAAGATGAGGCTGAGAGGGTATGCAATACTGGAACAAAATAGTTTCAGGAGTTCATGAGAAATACCGTCCGCTCCCGCAGCCTTTCGGGTCTTAAGGTTGCGGATTTGCTTTGCCACAGCAAAAGGCGTGGTGGTGACATCTTGCAACGTAGGTGTAGTTCTTCCACGTGATGGGGCGTCGGGTGGCTTGAAGTCTGGCACATTCCATGAAGGATCATCTTGTGTTCCAAAACCAATAAACTGTTCGTTCAAAGCATCTGCCACATCCACAGGGTCAGAATATAGAGTACCAGCGACTGAGAGCTGAGTTACAGTCGTTCTGCTGTTGCCTTGGGGAGATCGAAGCTTCCGGACAAACTGGAATAAACTTGGTGATGCGGGTCTTGCCGTGGATGCACTTAGGGATGAGATGTACAGTCGATGGGCAGTTCGAGACATATTGCGAGTAACGTTTCGCTCTCGTCTGTAAATAGCGAAGTTGTCAGCCGAGGGAAACTTTCGGTAAACACTATACGAATCTCGTTTTTTCTTTATTTGATGTCGGAGGGTACTGGTCAGCCAGGGGGGGTTCATATGGATACGCTTGACAGCCGGCGGCTTCTGCCTGGGCAGAAATCTTGCACAGATGTTATGGAAGATAGAGTAAAAGTTGTCCACAGATATGTCAGGATCGCGCCTCTCCAGGCTCAAAGCTGCTGGCCAATGTATGTGGGACATGGCAGTATTCATACTCGCGACAGTGTTGCTGTCTAGAGAATCCAAAGAAAATACACTAAAATCAGGGACATCCAGGGGAGTCGAACGGGCATCACGAGAACGGTATGTGGGCATTTCTGGGCAGGGTACAGTACGAATGTGGCCAACCACGATAGAATGATCGGATTGACCAAGTGGTGCTGTAGCACGGAGGCAGGATATAGAGTCCGGTATATCAGTGACAACTAGGTCGAGAGCTGCCCCCATGCCAGACAATGACTCATGTGTTGGAAAATTTACGAGCTGCGTGAGAGAGAACATGCCGAATAGACTGTGAAGCTGGCGACCAGCGGCATCCGTGGTAGTTCCATGCCAATGACATGACTTAGCATTAAAGTCTCCCATCAACATGATAGATGTTGTTCGGTTCTTAAGAGTACTTAGACAGTGCTGGAGGGAATTGCAGAAGGTGTTGATACTTGATGGAGTAAGGGCTGGGGGTCGATATACTGCACCAATAACCAACTTCTTCACATGAGGCGCCTCTGGGAAATGTATGTTAGCAGATGACAGGGCTATTTCCACCCATGTGGCTTCCAGGAGAGGGATACTGAGGTCAGATCGATGGGTGACCTTTGGAAACATCCCAGACCGTACCATGATACAGACGCCGCCATATGCATGGGTGGCATCGGTAGCTGACCTGTTTTCATCTGGCGGACGATCTCGGCGAAAACAGTCATATCCAGGGACCGTGAAAGACGACTGTGGAGAGAGCCATGTTTCCGTTATGCAAACAATGAGGGGTTTAACTGTGGAACAAATGTGAGCCAGCTCGGCAGTCTTGTTCTTAATGGACCTGGCATTGATGCACATTATAGGCTGTGATCCTGCGGTTGGCTGTGAGAGTGGGTAAAAAGGCTGAGCTAATGGATTAAGTGTGCTGTTAGTAGTAATGTTTGGGGAACAGTGAGGAAGTATCGGGGGGTTGAGGTTCATTATTGTGCAGACTGATCGACGGTTGTGTTGTCAGCTGTACTTATTCTGTCAGCCTTGAATCGCCATTCTCGAGCTGTCACTCCGTCAGGCCAAAAGTCAGTGTTTTGCACAGCTTCCCAGTCATCTTCTGTGACGACTACGTGCGCGTACGCTAGGCCAAAGTACTTTGTCTCAGAGACGGAGCATTTCAGTACAGTCACTTGCTTGTTTTCGCACCATTTTGCGATGGAGGAAGCAGAGCAACCAGGGTGAATTCTTCCAACATGAACAGCTTTGCATTTGGTACGATGGGCACTGCGCAGTTGCTCATGTTTGCGGGGTGGGCGCTGGTAGTATGAAATGACGTTTGTCCGGAGGGCTTGATCAGTATGTGTCCCCGTATTGGAGGTAGCTGACTGTGTCATGGGAGAATGCGATGGGAAGTGAGCTTTGGGACGGTTACTAAACAATCAGCTCATGCGATAACATAGCACGACATTGACCGACGGCACTGACGTTCTACAACTAACTGGCTAGTAATGTTATCACATGAGCTGATTGTTTAGTAATTGATGGTGTTAGTGGGCATTATAGGGTAACTTGTAGTTTCTTGGTCCTTTTAACTTTTTATAAAATACATGTGCACATTATTGCGGGTGCTGGCAACAGCAGTTTATGGAAGTAGACAAATAATTCACTATCCGAGAGAAGCAAGTACTGGGCCAGTAATTTGTATCAGGAATGCCTTTACAGGAGGTTCAATCCTGCGTTGGCTTTTATTCTCGGGCCCATGTCCCGAATTTTGATCGCTTTGCATATCCTCCTCCTCCTGGCCCGATGCGACTAAATTGCAAGGACGCGAACCTCCATATTATGCTGAGTCACCAATTGGCAGTACCTCCCTGCTATGGTGAAGCCAGAAGGGCACATACTTTGGTAATCTCAGACATGGTCTCTTTTGACGCATAACATTTCCTGATTACTAGTAGTAGTACTCTGTTCAGAACCTGAACAAACTGTTAGGTCCCCATCTTCTGCATACTGTTTCTTAGTAAAAATTCTCTTGCTGGTCTGCACCCAGTACACAAAGGTTGATGAGTTCCAGCTTAGCAGATGCCTGTGCACCTGTATTGGTCATAGGCACTCAGGCCTTTTATCTAAATTGTAGCTCTCTCCCTTGCTCACTCTCACTCTCCCTCTCTCTCTCTTTTGCCGTGATCAATCATGTAGTCGCTTGTCTCTCTGTCCCTTCCCTTGTTGTTTCCCCAAAACAAAATATCTTCAACGTTCTCACCTCTCCCTACTCCAGGCTCAAGAAACACCATTGCACGAAGCCTGTGAATACGGCAAGCCGGAGGTTATAGAATTTCTGCTTCGAACGGGTTCAGATCTTCTTGCCTTGTCAAATGTAAGTCACACTTTTAGTTAAATTGGCAGCGTGAAAATAACAATCATAATATGCCAATGAATAGAATCAAGTGCGCACTCGTATCATAAACATTGCAAGCAAACATGTTTTAACTTAAAGGGGAACTCCACGGAAAATGAAACTTTCATATCCTGTAGTCTCGGGTGCTGACTCGAATGGTCTTGGTCCGAAGTCTCTACGGCAAAGCGTTCTTGAGATATTGGCAAGAACGGGGGCCGCGCCGTGACGTCATGCGGCCATTTGGCTATGTCATCCCGGCCTGCCTACGTCATTGTGGCACGGTCTGGATCTAGGTGCACTATTTTAGTATTACATTTCAAGGAAAGATGAGCTATTCCGAACAATTCTTTGTACCCAGCACTGAAAGCAGCGATGCTGAGGTCAGTGAAGACCACCATCAACCCACCGCCGCGTATGGTTGGGACAGGGAGCCCAGATACTCTGCTAAGGAGCTGCCATCGCGTGTAACAAATGTGGAGGAAGAAGATGCCTCAGCAGCTGCGTTCGACAGAAGAAGACGAATAGCTTGGCCACCAGACTCTCGATTCGTTTGGGACTCCAACTGTTGCGAGTGTGGACAAAAGTGTATAGCCATGCCCAGCCCGCGGGAATGATTTTTCTGGTAGGATGCTGCCGTCGCTGTCGAGAAGACGGCCCAAGGTTTCTTGCGTAGCGGACCTCGCAGTTTACGAGATCGTAACCTTGCATTAGGCTGTACCCACCACTGGTCTTCGAAGTTATCTCGACATGCAGAAGCCGCCAATGCCAGTGACAGAATAGTCTGAAATTAGGTAAGCCTCAATTAGTTTGTCTTGACTTGTCTTGTGAGGATCGCGCATCAATATGATAAGAGAATCTTTTTTGGAAAAATTTATTGTTGTCAGGTGCACTACAGTAGGCGTCGCACAAGAAAAAAATGTACTGGTAGTTATAACAAATTTCATGCATGACACAAACAAATTCTCTTTGCTCCGAGTATGTCCTGACTTGCCTTGTGAGGATCGATGCGCGTAATGTTTTGCGTGCAACTTACTTATTGTTGTCAGGCATGGCACGAAAAACGTTGTACTATAGTGCTAGTAGTTATCACATGTTTACATGCGTGACTCACACACATTAATTTTGTGTTTCATTATCCCTGGGATTGGTACAAGATCTGCAAAGTATGGTAGTGTTCTGTTGGTGAAGAGAGCACTGAACACAGTTTATGAGGACGATGCGTGCATTTGATCACACCCGAACCCAGACTTTATCGGTTCACGCAATAGGCTTTGTCAATACACCCGTTCTCTAGTATACCATGTCATGCAAAGTACAAGCGTGGGGTCAAGAAAGCGTACACCAAAATAATGGACAAAATCTGGCAGGAGAGTAAGACATCAGATTCTGTACTTTCTGACCAAGACATCTTTGTACTAGTAGGTAATCGAACGTGTCCTAATCAGAATTCATCAATCATTGGAAAGTCTGCAAGAACCTCCATCTTTGTACCAGTGAACACTAAATTGTTATGGCGCGCGCACTGAACGTGCAGGTAGGTACAGGTAGGTGTAATTCAGCGCATATGTAGAGTAAATGAGTATTTGACTATAGTATAGTCACTATACCATACCATAATAATTATTCCAGCAATGTGGTATGTGTACAAGCACTCAGCATACACACTCCGCATGACATTCTATGTTTCTGTAGATCTCTACGCTATGCGGCACACAGGCAGTACACACTGTATGTACACGGCAAATTGGGCAAGCACGTTTGTTGTCGTCTTCCAGCCTGCGTTGTGAATACCATCATGCAAAGATATCCAATTCCTGCACCACCTCAGCCTTCTCAGGACACTTCCACCCGGAATTAGGCAGGGAACGCGCTTCTCCAAGGCAGGAACATCGAGGTTGCCATTTGCAACCGCTACCACCTCACACATGAGCTTGTCACCAATCTCATAACTCTTTCTGTCGTATAATTATCTATTTGGCCACATAGTCTTCTTTATGCTGTGAGAACTGGACTTCATACCTTCCTATTGGGGTCTTTTCGGTTGACATTTGACATTGACGTCGTCAAGAGCTGCGAGATGTGCGTGTCCACTCATCCCCAGAATTCAGAAATGAGTGCGTTTCAGAATGTATTTTGGCATGGCACTGTGATATACCTGCATGGCGAAAAGAATGTCGAGAAAACACACTTGCTTAGACAATATACTTCTATATGTGTTACAAACCACCAGTTCTCAAGTGGGAAAGGCCTTCTGGCTTATGACATTGTATTCTTTGCAATGTTGTATCTCGACTCCGTCGTACTGCTGATGTTTGCTGCATGGCGTTCGCTATTTGCGCTGTGTTAGTTTTGCTGTATACGCTGTCAAGTCATGTTTTACATGCATATACTTTGATTATACATGTACGCTGTTTTTGCATGCTATATATAGCTGGTATTATTAGTGTTAGTTAGATTCAATGGAAGTCAAAATATACTGTTGAGAATAAATTAATAGTTGTCATCGTGCCGTGTGGTCGTTCGTTTCTGATACTAAAGAGAACCAAAGGGTTCATTACAGTTTGCGACCACGCCAGGATACGGAGCGAGCATGGCAGAGCAACTACATAATTTGGAAGCCAGCTTTATCGCCAATGGAGTTCGGTTAGGATTGGAAGGCGATGAGTTGAGGGAACATTTGGAGCAGAGGCTCCGACAGTATGAGGAGCGTGAGGAGCGCAGTGCCAGACGGCGAGAGGAGGCGCTCTGCACCGAGTTTGAAAAAAAGCTCAAGGAGATTAAGGAGCGCATCGCCGAGGCGTATGAGGGTGAGGGCAAAGTCGCCAGTGAGAGTGCGATGGGAGGTACAGCGGAAGCTCCCAGTCACAGCGGCGGGCGTAAACCGTTGATGAAAATAATCTCATATGATGGAACGCAGTCAGGAGCGTTATCATGACCTGTTCGAGGACATCTGTTCCAAGAACGGGTTCGAAGAAAGCAAATGGCTGCTGCGATTACGCATCACGCTAGCGGGTAGCAAAGCTGAGAGGATATGACATTGTATTGGATGCAATAATTACGAGGAAGCAAAGTGAGAGTTGCTTGCCTTGCTCGGAAAGATTCCGGATAAAGCGTGGAAGACATTGCAGACAGGCAAGCAGCGGTCAGATGAGTCTTTTCACCAATACGTTGTTCATGTTTGCCGACAGGTAGAGGTAATACATGACGTGTTGGACGGAGCAGGTTACAGCCGGAAGAAACCGACTGAGATAGTAACGGACAAGAAGGTTGGATTGTGCTGTCTACACTCAGCAAGTGTGTGGCTGATGACCGGAGTGGCGCGAGTTGAGGTAAGAACTCGAAAGGCGAAGGTTCGTGTGTTCCTGGACTCCGGTGCTGAGGCGTCATTTGTGACTGCAGCGTTGGTGTCAGCAATCGATGCAGAACACGTTGGTGCTGAAAATGTAGAGGTGAAGCCGTTCGGCGCAGGGCCAACCCAACAGCGCATGGATAAATACGCCATCACAATCCAAGGTAGCTCCGCTAACATTCAGGTATGCGCGCTCGTGAAACCAACGCTAGAGCTAGACCTGAAGTGCGCGAGTCTGCAGACCATTGCTCAGTGGAACAGTTGGGGAGTAGAGCTGAGTGACGAAATACACATGCTGATCGGTGCAGAATATATCAACGCGATACAGCACAGCAAGAAAGAAGTTAATGGCGAGACTGTGTGGAACACAGAGATCGGTAGTGTAGTATCTGGTCCAGCGTCTGCACCCAGTCGGTGACTGTGTCATGTGTCACAGCCCATATCGACAAACTATGGCAGTTGGATCAACCTCCAGAACGACATCAGCACTTGCCATCTTTCCCGCTATGTCGCCAGGGCGCCGGGTTCCAAGTGGGTCTCTTGTGGCAAAATGAGCGTCGCCCAACGGATAACTATGCTCAAGCTAGAGTCATCGCAACGCGGCTTCTGGAAAAGCTGAAGCGGAATGGGAAGCGTACACTCTATGATGATATGCTGGTCAGGGACTACCACGCGCTTTGAGCAATTTAGTTGGAGCCATGTGAAAGCGATGCCGGGCACTATGTACCGCATCATGGTGTATTCCGCAAGCACGCTGCAACCACGAAGTTAAGAGTGGTGTTCAATGCCTTGGCGACGGCTCCAGATGGCAAGTCATTGAACAACATGGTTGACCCTCGACTGTCGCTATTGCCGAGTCTTGCGGGTATGCTATTAAGGTTCCGTGAATATAAGAGCGCGCTGCAAGCGGACATCCGCAAGGCTTTTCATGGTCAAGGTTAATCCCGAAGACCGTCCGTACCTGCGTTTCTTGGGGCTTGGTCGAAGCGACAGTGACGAACTGTTAACCTGGAGGCTAACGAAACTGTCATTTGGCATAAATTGCTCGCCATACATGCTTACTGCGGTGATTCAGCATCACTTCAAGGAGCTACGGGCGCTGTCTCCACCCAAAGAGCGAGACCGTATTGATCTCTTGCTCACGAGTTTCTACGTTGACGATTTGGTCTCTAGTGTCTGAAATTCCCCGTAAGCCAAGAAGATGCAAGAGTTCAGTGTGCGTGTGCTTACAGATGCTGGCAATGGAGTTGCGCAAGTGGAAATACCGTGCGATCCAGAGGCCGGAGATAAAGTCCTCGGTCTGAAATGGAAAACTTGTGATGACCTGCTCAGCTTAGCAGCGATAGGCGAGCCCGATAGGCCACCTGTTACCCAGCGATCCCTCCTTAAGTGTGTTGTGTCAGTGTTTGATCCGGTAGGTCTAGCAGCACCGGCAGTTGTGCCGGGAAAGATACTGGTACAGCAAGCCAGAAAATTCGGAGGCGACTGGGATGATAAGTTGCCTGATGACATCGCAGCCGCATGTGCGCAATGGTGGCGAGAGTTGGCCGAAGTGGTGAGCATTGACATACCACGTTGGATTTGCTTCAATCTTGACATGCCGATTGCGCTTCATGCCTTCGCGGATGCCAGTGAGAAAGCGTTTGGATGTTCTTTGTATGCAGTCGTCAATGGACAATCGCACTTGGTAGTTGCCAAGGCCAAAGTGGCACCGGTGTCTCGTTAGCCCGCCTTGAGTTACAAGCATTATGTCTAGCGGCTCGCTACGCTGAGTTTGTGGTGAAGGAGCTGCCGTCACGCAAGTCTATGGCTGGACTGACAGTCTCACTACCGTTCATTGGATCAGTAATCCATTGTACAAATGGAAAACATTTGTGGCTAACCGCGTCAGTCAAGTCCAAGAGATATCGAAGAAGGTCGGCATTGTGTGGAACCATTGCCCGGGCCTTCACAACCCAGCAGATTTACCATCATGTGGGAGTAGTGCACAGCAGATCCGTAGCCCGTTCTGGATGGGTGGACCAACCTCGATCACGGAGCCCAATGACTGGCCCACCGCATCCTTAACCGCAGCTACAGATGAGTCCAGTGTAGAAGTGTGAGTGTCAGCCACCACCTGTAGTCGAGAATCTGATAATGAATTGTGGCTGCGATTCAGTAAGTGGGCGAGGGCACAGGGCACGGTGACTCGGATGTTGCAGTGGAGGCACACTGAGCCTCGTGCTGAACTCTGTTTTGCAGCAGACAACGTATTGTACTGCATCGTTCAAGCCGAATGTTTCGCTGAGGATCTTGAGCCGATCAAGCAAGGTCAACCAGTGAAGCCTGGGTCGAAGGTGTATCAGCTTGCATCGTTTCTGGATGAGCATGGAGTGCTCAGAGCCGGGGGACGACTTCAGCACAGCGAGTTGGCGTATGAAGCCAAGCACCCAGTCCCATTAGGCAAACATCATCTGACCGAGTGCTGTTGGAGAAAACGCATGTCGAAAGGATGCACCAAGGTGTATAAGGGGTCTTGTGGTAAATTCGTCAGAAATTCTGGATTATTCGTGGTCGACGAGCGCTACGCAACATTACTCAGCGATGTGTTACATGCCGCTGCTACAAGGCTAAGTCTGCCTCAGAAGTCTGCTCGCCACTGCCAGAAGACCGAGTTGTTCACAAGAGGGCGTTCGCAACTACCGGCATCGACTATGCTGGTCCGTTGTACGTGCGCTGTGGCGAGCCATCTCCAAAGGTATGGATAGCATTGTTTGTGTGTGCCACCAGCAGCAGAGCAGTTCACTTGGAGGTGCTCGATAGGTTTTAAAGTACTGACTCATTCTTGATAGCATTTCGGAAGTGTGTCGCGAGACGTGGTTTGCCATCTTGGATCAGGTCTGATAACGCTAAAATGTTCAAGGCGGCATCTAACAAACTGAGTGTGCCATAGATATTCAATCCTCCAGCTGCGCGAAGGCATGGATGCTTCTATGGGCGAATGGTTGGTACGGTGACGAATGCCTTGAAGAAGGTAATGGAAACAGCGTTTCTGAAGGTCCAGGAGCTTGAGACCCTCTTGTATGAGGTTGAAGCAGTGGTGAATAGTCGTCCGCTAACTTATGTGTCTGGATAGCCTGGATGAGCCACCAGTAACCCCTGCAATGATGATGGGTAACATCTGGATGTCGTCAGAGAAGCCAGCTGGTAGTCAACTACAATCAAGCAAGGCAGGGACACTACAATAGTCAGCTACAATCAAGCAAGGCAGGGATACTACAGTAGTCAGCTACAATCAAGCAAGGCAGGGATACTACAATAATCAGCTACAATCAAGCAAGGCAGGGATACTACACCCTCCCTTCCTAAAGATACTTATGCCCTCGTTATTTTCAAAAGTAGGCAGGTGGACCAATGTTCTGTCGTGAGACAGTATGTCTTGGTAGACTGGTAGACTTGGTAGACTGATAAAGTAGGAACCCTGTGATAAAATGTGTGAAGGACCTGTCTCTCTGTGGAGCGGTAAATGTATGTGTTTGCGTCTCAGTATTGGATGGTAAAAGGGATGTGTCCGATCGCGTCACCCTAATCTTGGAGACGGTAGCATTTCTTGATTTGCGTCTCTCTGGGACGGTAACATTTCTTGATTCGCGTCTCTCTGGGACGGTACAACGGCAAAGGACTCGCTCAGCATGTGGCGGTATAATCATTGTTACATGGACTGGTTATTTGAGTGTGTGCTTCCAGGGTATACAGCATTTTGCGTCTGGTCCAGGTCAGTGACTGCTGCTCCAGCAAACCGATTGCTTGGTCTGTGCGGGGTGGACATGGTCAGGATGGGTAATGAAAAGGCTAGGAAACTTTGTTAACAGAACTGTGAGAAATCAGTTGTGCGGGAGCTTCAGTGTGGCAAAATGTTGGGTGATCCAGAACTGTGTACTGCATATATCTGTACGTACATGGAGGAACAGGGAGGGTTATGAGTCCGATGCTTTTTTTATCGAATGGTGGTACGGGGACTGGGAGTGGGATTGTCTGTGGGATGGAGTGGCTCATGGACCTGGAGAGCCTCGTATATCGAGTGTAATGTGGCAAACAAACAAAAAGGGACTGATGTGATCGGGGAGACAATTTTGGCAGCAGAACGAGTTAGTAAGGGGAATATGGCAGCAATGATCATGAGGATAGTATGGAAACTACCGTGGGATTGTGGAGCTTGCATAATACACGGCGTAGCTTGCATGATAGGGGTGGCATATGCACTCACGTGAGTAACAGTTGCATTTAAACGAGGTGATGATAGAGTAGTGGTACAGCAAGTAGGCCGACATACCTTGGTTGCAGGGAATACAGGTCGTGTAGCGCGAGGACGATAGCGAGGACGATAGCAATACGCTATGTCATGGCCAATCTTCTTGCAGGATCGGCAATAGGGACGGAGACGAAAGGGCCGACACCGCTTTGGTCGTATATATGCCGGTAGTACAGCGGCATACCGGAGGGCATGAGATCTCGCTGGAGAATTATGGTGATCCACTTGGCCGGAACGCGTACGCCGCAGCGTCGATCTCCTGTGTGGATGGACTGTAGATCCGGGATTCCGAGTTGATCTCAGGTCGTCGTGGGTTCAGAAACGCGGTTGGGACCAATAAACTTTGTTTTCCGCTCATTGGTCGAGGAGAGGAGGAGAATACGCAGAAAGAAATTAAGTGAAAGGTTGCACTAGAGATGGGGTTCAAATCTGACAAAGTTTTAACCACCGCTGCAACCAATGTTATAGGTAGCCGAATGGAGGCACAGTGCTTAACACTAAATAACTTTTACTTAGCCTTCCTCAGGTACACATTTGGATTATTATGTAAAAAATAATATGAAAACAGAAATGATGATGAAGCATTTAAAGGTAACAGACTACATACGCTAACGTATGGGAATACGCTACAATTAAGCAAGGCAGGGATACTACAATAGTCAGCTACAAACAAGCAAGGCAGGGATACTACAATTGTAACAGTTTTCCCCTGTTTGCTATAACTTTACACTCCCTCGCACCTCATGCGTCTTACGCCTGTCTATTAGCACCTTCATTGGCGCCATTGCCACATGTATACTATCACCTTTTGCATATAACTGGTCGAGGCACGCTCCACCAGGTCTCTTACTTTTCAAGTTCGATTAAACCTGTTACACTGGTAGCAGAGGATGGTTACTACTCTGCTTTTGGCAGGTGTTCTGGTCGCTCTGCTTACGCTCCTCGTACTTGTCGTTCGGCTGATAAACGATATCAAGACTGCTCAGCGCGTTAGCCAAGGAAACCGAACGATACATCCGAACTCGGAACCTTGGGAGCCTTACGAAAGAGCCGCATGTGTTTGGAGGAGATTCCGCTACATTCAAAGAATTGACGTTTGCAATGGACATGGCCCTACGGTCGTTGGCACTCCCAAATGCGGCACAGAGGGTCGACTACGCGGCAGGATTTTTGACTGGAAACGCTCGTCTTTGGTTGATAGCGGCATTGGAAGCTAACCAAGTGTTTTCCGACTGGCCTGCTCTGAAAGCGGCACTTGGCGATGTGTACGGACCACGGCACAACGAGGAAACATCGCGTATGGGACTAATTTCCGCAGCGCAGCGCGGGTCTCTGGACGCATACATTGCTGCTTTCACTCGCCTCAGCCTGCAAGTGCCGGAAATCGACCACCACACCAGAGCGCTGCTGTTCGTCAGGGGTCTAGTGCCGCACATCCAGCGACAGGTTATGTGTGAGCATCTACGTACCCTGGAGCAAGCTGTCATGGCAGCAAACACCGTGGAGCAGTCGTCAGGGCCACCGGCGTCGGGGCCACCAGCCAGTAGAGAGTCGCGTTCCGTGCCCAGCTTCCGTGGTCAGGGCCTCCGCAAGCTGACGGACCAAGAGCGTGTCCAACTGCGAGCAATGGGACACTGCTTTGCTTGCAGGAAGCCAGGCCACCTCGCTAAAGACTGTACTGAGGGTGGACAGCGCTACCCAAACGCTGGTCGCCAGTAAGAAAGGGGGTGCGCTTACTGGCGACGACCCAAGCACCCACGCCCGTACCAGTCGCTAACCGGTTCGGAGCTCTGGAGGTTGAAGGCGTTGCTCTCCAGGAACCTACGGAGCCGGAGACACCCATTGCTGTAGGAAATTGTCCCGTTGCAGAAAGGTGTCATGTCAGCAACGTCAGCGTCGGCAATAAACCTGAACACGACCTACTGCGCATACAGGGAAAGATCGGCGGTCGCCGTGCAGTGATGCTGATAGATTCCGGTTCGACGCATGACTTCATTGCAGACGGTTTTGTTCGAAAGCATCATCTTGACACGGATGCAAGCTCAGAAGTGCTGAGCGTAACATTGGCGGACAGCTCGACCAGCGAGGTCCCGCAGATTTCCACACACACGCTAAAGGTGACAGTCGGGGGCTTCAGTGAGGAACAGCACTTTACTGTGTATCCCCTGACTCGCTACGACGCTATTCTTGGCAAACCGTGGCTTACAAGGAACAACCCCAGCATCAACTTCCGTACGAACGAAGTTCAGTTGGACGGTGAGCCCTTTGTTGCCAAATTGCCTTCAGCTAACCCGCCGACAGCCGACCGGCCATCTGTGGAAAGCATGTTTATCAGTGGCCGACAAGCTCCTCATGCCCTGAGGAGTGGAGCCGAGGGGTTTCTTGCATGGGTCACTGCTGCAAACGAGGAGAATCGTTCCGGGCCACAACTCAAGGAATCAGAGCAACAGGACATCCAGAACCTGCTCAAGAGGTACCAGGATTTATTTCCAGACGAGCTGCCGAATGAGCTTCCACCGAAGAGACCAGTCGACCATGAAATCCAGATAGAAGATGGAGCCAGACCACCGTCTCGACCCGCCTACCGCTTGCCGAAACCAGAGATGGACGAGCTCCAGTCACAGCTGTCAGAATTACTTGAGAAGGGATTCATTGAGCCAAGTAAGTCGCCATACTGTGCACCTGTGTTTTTTGTAAAGAAGTCGGATGGTACTCTGAGAATGGTGTGCGATTGGCGAGAATTGAATAGAATTACGATCAAACACAAAGCTTGTCTTCCTAATATTGATGACTTATTCGACACGATCCAGGGCAGTGCATATTTCTCCAAGTTGGACTTGCGGTCGGGGTACAATCAAATCAGAATTCAAGACTCGGATGTTTCTAAGACGGCCATTAATACGCCGTTCGGCCACTTCCAATTTAGAGTCATGGGATTCGGGCTGACTAATGCCCCGGCCACCTTTCAGTCACTCATGAACTCTATTCTGCAACCGCATCTCCGAAAATTCGTTGTAGTATTCTTGGATGACATTCTAGTTTTCAGCAAGACCTGGGAAGATCATCAGTATCATCTTCAAACAGTTCTAGAAACACTTAGAAATAGTGAGCTGTATTGCAAACAGTCTAGATGCGAATTCGGAGTGAGAGAGGTTCTCTTCTTGGGGCATAAAATCAACGGCACATCAATTTCCCCTGATCCCAAGAATATAAGTGCTGTGGAAACATGGCCAACTCCGTCGTCAGTAACTGATGTGAGGAAGTTTCTTGGCTTTGCAAACTATTTCCGAAGGTTCATAGATCGACACTCGACCATCTCTCGTCCATTAGAAGAAATCACCGGAAAAAATTCACGCTTTGAATGGAGCGCTGCTAGACAGAAGGCATTCGAGTCTCTAAAATCAGCATTACTCGAGGCGCCAGTGTTGCAACTGGCCGATGTTGAGAAAAGCTTCACGGTAGAAACTGACGCAAGTGACTTTGCCGTGGCGGGTGTGCTCCTGCAGCAGGGAGAAGATATGGATTTGCATCCCGTAGCCTATTGTAGTCGGAAACTGTCAGCTGCAGAACGCAACTATACTGCGGCCGAGAGGGAAACGTTGGCTGTGGTATTTGCATTAAAGTGCTGGAGAATCTATCTGTTCCGCCACTTTGACCTGATGACTGATAATATGGGTGTTGTCTATTTACGAACCAAACCGACTCTCACCAAGCGTGAGGCAAGATGGGTAGAGTTTTTAGCTGACTATGACTTTACAGTCTTTCACAAACCAGGAAAGAAAAACATTGCCGACCCGCTTTCACGCCGTCCAGATCTGTTCAGTGATTCTGAAATAGTTCAGTTGAATGCCATAGAGCATACCCTAGAGATTAATCCAGACATAGCGCAGTTAATTGTCAGCGGTTACAAGTGCGACAAGGATCTTGTTCCCATTATCAGGAGACTGAAAAATTCAAGCCATGACAATCTGCACGACTGTTACCTTCTAAATGAAACACCCGGTTATCTTTATCTCAGATCTTCACCACAGAACCGGTTATGCATTCCAAAGAGTAGCAAACTCCGACTCGCCCTGCTTCAAGAATACCATGACTGTGTGACTGCGGGGCATCCCGGTCGAGATCGCACCTATTTCAGACTCGCTAGATATTTCTATTGGCCCAGAATGGGACTGGATGTAAAGGCGTTTGTCAAGTCATGTGACGTCTGCCAACGAGTTAAAGGCGGCCAGCTAAAAACTGGTCTCTTGCAGAATTTACCAGTGCCCAGTCAGCCGTGGGCGGATATCTCAATGGATTTTATCATGGGATTGCCTAGGACCGATACAGGTCATGATGCTATATATGTATTTGTGGACCGCTTGACAAAGTGTGTACATTTAGCACCTACTTCCTCTACTATTGACGCTAAAGGAAGTGCTGATCTGTATATTCAACATGTTTTTCGACTTCATGGTTTGAGTTCTAGTATTGTATGTGATCGTGATCCAAGATTTACTGCAGCATTTTTTCAGGAATTGTTTGATCGCTTAGGAACTAAACTAGCATTTAGTACTGCCAATCACCCTCAGACAGATGGCCTAACTGAACGAGTAAACAGAATAGTAGAGGATGTGCTGAGGGCTTTTGTAAATCATAAGCAAGATAACTGGGATATGCTCCTACCTCTCTGTGAGTTTTCTATCAACAGCGCTACTCAATCATCTACAGGAAACACACCGTTCTTTTTAAATTACGGTCTAAATCCCAGAGCGCCACCCGACTTCCTCAACCCTATTCAGGGAGGCAGAGATTCAGCTGATTGGTTGCAAGCAAGACAAGACGTGGTCAAGATCTCACAAGATGCGCTAGTGGCAGCTCAAGCTCGTCAGGCCTTCTATGCAGATCGGACAAGGGTCGAGGGAAAGCTGAAGGTGGGAGATTTGGTAATGGTCTACCGGGATTTCCTCCTGACTCCTGAAGCTCGGGACCGACTCATACCAGCCGCTGTCACCCAGTATTTAATGTGTCGGCACTCCGTGCCTACGAGAAGAACGCTATTCCTAATAGGAGACAGCCTACGCCAACGCCTATCACGGACCTTGATGGTCATGCCCGCTATGTGGTGGAGAACATTCTCAGTCACCGCCGCCGGCAGAATCAGCTTCAGCACTTAGTCAAGTGGCAAGGCTACTCTGATGCCACTTGGGAGCCTGAACATTATTTGTTGAATGAATCTGGTAATGACATTGTTCCACTTCAGAAGTACAAAATCTTGGCTTCTGCCCGCTGAGTTTTGCAGTTGAACTTCTAGTTTTCACCTAAACATTTGTTGAGCTTATTACACTTTAATTTGCATGGAGTTTCAGTCGTCTTATTGTGTTACTTCAGAAGCCTTTTTTGTCTCGCTTATTGTACTCTATTCCACTTGAGCATTTGGGTTATAAGCTCCTTCCTCTCCATAGGAGGGGGATGATGTAACAGTTTTCCCCTGTTTGCTATAACTTTACACTCCCTCGCACCCCATGCGTCTTACGCCTGTCTATTAGCACCTTCATTGGCGCCATTGCCACATGTATACTATCACCTTTTGCATATAACTGGTCGAGGCACGCTCCACCAGGTCTCTTACTTTTCAAGTTCGATTAAACCTGTTACAACAATAGTCAGCTACAATCAAGCAAGGCAGGAATACTGCAATAGTCAGCTACAATCAAGCAATGCAGGGATACTACAGTAGTCAGCTACAATCAAGCAAGGCAGGGATACTACAATAGTCAGCTACAATCAAGCAAGGCAGGGATACTACAATAGTCAGCTACAATCAAGCAAGGCGGGGATACTACAATAGCCAGCTACAATCAAGCAAGGCAGGGATACTACAATAGTCAGCTACAATCAAGCAAGGCAGGGATACTACAATAGTCAGCTACAATCAAGAAAGGCAGGAATACTGCAATAGTCAGCTACAATCAAGCAATGCAGGAATACTGCAATAGTCAGCTACAATCAAGCAATGCAGGGATACTACAGTAGTCAGCTACAATCAAGCAAGGCAGGGATACTACAATAGTCAGCTACAATCAAGCAAGGCAGGGATACTACAGTAGTCAGCTACAATCAAGCAAGGCAGGGATACTACAATAGTCAGCTACAATCAAGCAAGGCGGGGATACTACAATAGCCAGCTACAATCAAGCAAGGCAGGGATACTACAGTAGTCAGCTACAATCAAGCAAGGCAGGGATACTACAATAGTTAGCTACAATGCAAGGCAGGGATACTACAATAGTCAGTTACAATCAAGCAAGGCAGGGATACTACAATAGTCAGCTACAATGAAGCAAGGCAGGGATACTACACCCTCCCTTCCTACAGATAATTATGCCCTCGTTATTTTCAAAAGTAGGCAGGTGGACCAATGTTCTGTCGTGAGACAGTATGTCTTGGTAGACTGGTCGACTTGGTAGACTGATAAAGTAGGAACCCTGTGATAAAATGTGTGAAGGACCTGTCTCTCTGTGGAGCGGTAAAATGTATGTGTTCGCGTCTCAGTATTGGATGGTAAAAGGGATGTGTTCGATCGCGTCACCCTTATCTTGGAGACGGTAGCATTTCTTGATTCGCGTCTCTCTGAGACGGTAACATTTCTTGATTCACGTCTCTCTGGGACGGTACAACGGGAAAGGACTCGCTCACCATGTGGCGGTATAATCATTGTTACATGGACTGGTTATTTAAGTGTGTGCTTCCAGGGTATACAGCATTTTGCGTCTGATCCAGGTCAGTGACTGCTGCTCCAGCAAACCGATTGCTTGGTCTGTGCGGGGTGGACATGGTCGGGATGGGTAACGAAAAGGCTAGGAAACTTTGTTAACAGAACTGTGAGAAATCAGTTGTGCGGGAGCTTCAGTCTGGCGAAATGTTGGGTGATCCAGAACTGTGTACTGCATAACTATATCTGGACGTACATGGAGAAACAGGGAAGGTTGTGAGTCCGATGCTTTTTTCATCAAATGGTGGTACGGGGACTGGGAGTGGGATTGTCTGTGGGATGGAGTGGCTGATGGACCTGGAGAGCCTCATGTATCGAGTGTAATGTGGCAAACAAACAAAAAGGGAGGGATGTGACCGGGGAGACAATTTTGGCAGCAGAACGAGTTAGTAAGGGGAATATGGCAGCAATGATCATGAGGATAGTATGGAAACTACCGTGGGATTGTGGAGCTTGCATAATACGCGGCGTAGCTTGCATGATAGGGGTGGCATATGCACTCACGTGAGTAACAGTTGCATTTAAACGAGGTGATGATAGAGTAGTGGTACAGCAAGTAGGGTGACATACCTTGGTTGCAGGGAATACGGGTCGTGTAGCGCGAGGACGATAGCGAGGACGATAGCAATACGCTATGTCATGGCCAATCTTCTTGCAGGATCGGCAATAGGGACGGAGACGAAAGGGCCGAGGCCGCTTTGGTCGTATATATACCGGTAGTACAGGGGCATACCGGAGGGCATGAGATCTCGCTGGAGAATAATGGTGATTCACTTGGCCGGAACGCGTACGCCGCAGCGTCGATCTCCTGTGCGGATGGACTGTAGATCCGGGATTCTGAGTTGATCTCAGGTCGTCATGGGTTCAGAAACGCGGTTGGGACCAATAAACTTTGTTTTCCGCTCATTGGTGGAGGAGACTAGGAGAATACGCAGAAAGAAATCAAGTGAAAGGCTGCACTGGAGATGGGGTTCAAATCTGACAAAGTTTTAACCACCGCTACGACCAATGTAATAGGTAGCCGAATGGAGGCACAGTGCTTAACACTAAATAACTTTTACTTAGCCTTCCTCAGGTACACACCTGGATTATTCTGTAAAAAATATATGAAAACAGAAATGAGCAGAAGCTTTTATAGGTAACAGACTACATACACTAACGTATGGGGATACGCTACAAGTAAGCAAGGCAGCGATACTACAATAGTCAGCTACAATCAAGCAAGGCAGGGATACTACAATAGTCAGCTACAATCAAGCAAGGCAGGGATACTACAATAGTCAGCTACAATCCAGCAAGACAGGGATGCTACAATAGTCAGCTACAATCAAGCAAGGCAGGGATACTACAATAGTCAGCTACAATCAAGCAAGGCAGGGATACCACAATAGTCAGCTACAATCAAGCAAGGCAGGGATACTACAATAGTCAGCTACAATCAAGCAAGGCAGGGATACTACAATAGTCAGCTACAATCAAGCAAGGCAGGGATACTACAGTAGTCAGTTACAATCAAGCAAGGCAGGGATACTACAATAGTCAGCTACCATCAAGCAAGGCAGGGATACTACAATAGTCAGCTACAATCAACCAAGGCAGGGATACTACAATAGTCAGCTACAATCAAGCAAGGCAGGGATACTGCAATAGTCAGCTACAATCAAGCAAGGCAGGGATACTACAATAGTCAGCTACAATCAAGCAAGGCAGGAATACTGCAATAGTCAGCTACAATCAAGCAAGGCAGGGATACTGCAATAGTCAGCTACAATCAAGCAAGGCAGGGATACTACAGTAGTCAGCTACAATCAAGCAAGGCAGGGATACTACAATAGTCAGCTACAATCAAGCAAGGCAGGGATACTACAATAGTCAGCTACAATCAAGCAAGGCAGGGATACTACAATAGTCAGTTACAATCAAGCAAGGCAGGGATACTACAATAGTCAGCTACAATCAAGCAAGGCAGGGATACTACAATAGTCAGCTACAATCAAGCAAGGCAGGGATACTACAATAGTCAGTTACAATCAAGCAAGTCAGGGATACTGCAATAGTCAGCTACAATCAAGCAAGGCAGGGATACTACAATAGTCAGCTACAATCAAGCAAGGCAGGGATACTACAATAGTCAGCTACAATCAAGCAAGGCAGGGATACTACAGTAGTCAGCTACAATCAAGCAAGGCAGGGATACTACAATAGTCAGCTACAATCAAGCAAGGCAGGGATACTACAATAGTCAGCTACAATCAAGCAAGGCAGGGATACTACAGTAGTCAGCTACAATCAAGCAAGGCAGGGATACTACAATAGTCAGCTACAATCAAGCAAGGCAGGGATACTGCAATAGTCAGTTACAATCAAGCAAGGTGGGGATACTACATAAACAGTCAGGTAGGGCGACAACAAGATGCTAAACTGACTGAGGTACTGAGACATTGAACGACCTGACAACTAGCTCCAACGAATCTACGAATTGAAAAACACCAACCTTCTTATATCACTTGGAAGGCCCAATGAGGGGAAGGAAACGCAACAAAGATGTGCTCAAGGTATATCCCACGGGAGCAAAGAACGTCGAAAGCTACAAGATGATAAGGAGATTGGTAAGACCATTGGACAAACCGGTCTAACTACAACTCAACAACGCGAATCAACCAATGACGAATTACGTTATTTTCTCTGACCAATGCCATACTTGAAGTATGAATTTTATATTGTACAATTTTCGGATCACGAGACATAGTTTGGCTCCGCTATTATGTGTTGAAATCTCAGGAACCGTTGATCGCAGCGCTTCCTGGATGGGTTCTACGGCACGCTGAGAGTTTTCTCTTCTGCATAGATAGTTGGATCGTTAAATTTGAGCTAGTTTTGACCGAGTTACCATGGTTACGGCTTGTTGATGTCTCAACGTCGTGTGTGTAGAATTCTACACATTCAAGTATGGGGCGGCTCTCAAAGGGTTAATGGGAGTTGTGATAATTCTCAGAAGGAGCATTAGAAAAGTCATTAGTTTCTTGAATCTGCAAAGTATTCAAAATCAACTGCTGTTCTGGTTTACAAAGCTATGTGCAATGTTTACTAAGAGGTCTGTTTTACTTTCTTGTTGATGGACCATTGTTCATTCTTCCAGGACAACAGGACATGTCTGGACAGTGCAGTAGAAAGTCCAAATGACCGGAGAGCTCAGCCTGCGGCTAGACTAAGGGCAATTATCCGCTATCTTGAGAGCAAGTACCCAGAGGAGCAGAAGAAGGTAAGCACAACTTAGAAGAAAAGAAAATTCATCAAAATAAATTTTCCATTCGAAAACTTGCGTAACCAATGAGGTAACAATATCACTATATTCCCTCCTGACACTCACACAGTGTCTCCATGCTGCAAACACCGCTTTTGATTCACCAAATATTCAGGCATGGCTCAGTATCAGGTTACTGGTTCAAACTAATGATGGATTATACCCAAACATTTAGTGACCCAAAAGTGACGTTCGCAGCAGAAACGTCCCGGTGTGGGTGTTTGGAATGAGTGCAATAATGCAGTTTACTAAGACTGCGGAAAGGATGCAATAGTTTCAAATATTAATAGCAATGAGTACACTCAAACGTCTCTTATCCGGACGCCTCAGATACTGGCACGCCTCTCTACCGGGCACCTTTAGCTTGAGTTCCTATCGCAAAACTGCTTTCAATTTGGGGGGTTGAATTATTTTTCGTGTACACTAGTGTCAATTTATCACTGCCCAACTGTGCAATTCACTCATTTTCATCAAGACATTATATTTTATCCCGAATATGTGTAATATGTGCCAAAAACACTTCTTCAAAAAGCGGTATAATACATGGTAGACGAGCTGTCCTGAGATAACGGAAAACCTGAGATACGGGCAGTGACGTTCGAGCTCATACTGAATCGCTCACTCCAGCAATAATATTTAGTAAAAGAGAACATATCAGAGAAAACCAGAAAATTTGTGGAAGTCGATCTCTCCAATTTCGCTCAAATTTTGCAGGTAAGTTTCCTTTGGGGTGTAGATTGAATGTGCAAATCACGAGCCCCGTGACACCAGATTGCCAGGTCTCGTAGATCACGGTTCATCAGTTATTCTGAGTCACCTTGATCAAGAGTACGTGCACTTACAAGGATCGCCCGTTGATATTTAGATTGGATCACATGCATTTTGATGCCCGGCTTAAGAGCACGCTGGTGGCGTTGTAGGCCTTCCAACCAGGACTTTCCCTCAACATGCAGCACAGAGACTAGGGTGAGTAGGGGCCAAATTGCGTTGTTCATCACGTAAGAAATCTGTGATGTGGGCACGTCACGTACCACATGGACCCAGTGAAGCCTGTGCTGGTCAACTCCAAGCGACCTTGATGGCATGCTCGATGGTCATTCCTTGCTGTTGCAGATCTACATCAAGCATCAGCATGTAAACTAGCCACGGTTCCTGGTGAGCCATGTTCGGGGTGTTCGAGGTTAGTGTGAATTATGCATACAGTCAGCTTCACCAATAACGACTGCTGATATAACGACAATTCGCGAATAACGACAGAATTTCCATGCCCAGAGCAAAGTCCCATCCCATGTAATACATATAATGAGACTTTGGGTATAACAACATTTTGCGAATAAGGACACCTTTTTGACGCCCACCGAGTGTCGTTATAAGCGAAGTTGACTGCACCTGTTCTCACTGCAAGAGGACATATCTCCAAGAAGTCTTGCCAATGCAATACTGCTAGCGCTGTAACGATAGTGTCTGCGGGTTCTGAGCAGAGCATGCAGGAAATATGATGTGTCTTACCTCCTCCATTATGGTCCGTTTCGAATAGCACATCAGGAACGATCGTGATCGTGTGCATTGTGTTGTGAACCGGAAATCATTATTCTACATCATGAAGCATGTGATTTCATCATTCCTGTTGCGGTAAAGTTCAGAAACTTCATGCCAAAAAGTCACTTTTTGCATCAAATGTTCCACCGAAAAATTGCGGTGGCGCAAGGAGAAGCTTGTCGTTTGGAGTGACAAGTTATCACCGCTACTTTTCCTTGTCAGAGTCAACAATACACTTCGTTTTGCAGCTGGTCTTCAAAGCCGAAGTGACACGCCGTAATGTTAACCCAGCACGTGTGTACTTTGGAGCGACAGAGCCAACGTTCAAGACCCGGTACGGAAACCACAAGGACACATTCAACCACGAGCAGAGACGAAAGAGCACCGAACTAGCCAAGTATGCCTGGAAAATGACGGAGAGACAGGAAGACTACTCGATCCAGTGGAGTATTTCAGAACGAGCACAAGCCTACAGCAACATCAGCAAGAGGTGCCAACTTTGCCTCTCGGAGAAGTTCCGACCATATTCGCGGATAGAGAAACATGCCTCAACAAGAGAAGGGAGCTTATCTCGTGTAGACATGCCAGCAAATTCTCAATCGCAAACTACACCGGGATCACATGATGAGATATGTGGTGTTCCTGCACACACACGCGCATGCACGCACGCACACAAGCACGCACGCCCGCACGCACACACACACACACACACACACACACAACCACACACACACACACACACACACACACTCTATCTCTCTCGTATCCACACACATGTACACCCTCACTCTTTCACTCTCACACCAAACCACATATTGCGCCATTACCCACACTGGTATATGCTATGTAACACATATTACCCAGCCCTTTGGCGTGACACAACTACCACTGAAACCTACTTCATTCCTGCGTCGGTTCTACATGTATCTCCCATCTTGGTTATAGCAATATACCTCAGCCATGACATTTGCATTCATATTACGCACAGTGTGTTCCAGCGCTGATGTTATCTTCTCAAGCTTCGTGGTTGCAGCACTGCCTTAGCCTACATTACAATTACCCTATATAACTAGCGAATAGCATTATTATGTTTTATCGTCTGATGAGTGTTTTTTGAAACACAAAACTCGGAGTTGCGAGAAAGGTTTTGGTCTCTGTGGTTCTGCCCCGTGTGGTAAGCTCTGCCCTTGTTGAGGTATTGAGCATTATTTGCAGCATAGACCCCAGACACTTTGTTGTATGTACTACGTATACACGTATATTAAGTTAAGGGGGCGTTTGAATTGTCTTCAGCAACTGTTCGAACAATTTTTTTAAAGAGATTAGTTGAAGTGTCCCATTGGAAGATTTTCTATCATTTTAGAAATTTTAGTGGAATTGTCGATGACGTCCGATAAGATCGACCATCTCCACGCACTACATGACGTAGCTATTCCAAACCCTTCGGAAAAAAAGTCAAAGAACGAAAATTCGAACAAGCCCTAAGTGAATAGCCATAAAAGAAAGGAATTCCTTCTGCTCATGCTACCCTGTCCGTGACCGTCTTTCCTAGCACCTCACTTCACTCCAACCATGTTTCTCTACGAACTATTCTCTACCAACCACCTCTTCCCTGTTCCTACTTTTACATCTGTCATTGTGTTTCCTGTGTGTTCTATTGGCAATGTAGGTAATGGAAATTGTTCGACATGCCACTGACAAGGAGACTGCTAACCCTCACAACCGTCGTTTTCTTCAGGTAATAGAAAGCACAACATGTTATAAGTTATGACTAACTGTCCACCGGTGTAACCAGATAATTATATCGTCAGCAAGTGTGACAAAGGGCACAAAACTGACCAGGAGTACTTAGCTGAAAAACTGACAAGGAATGCTCAGATTCCCCTTCCATGTTTACAATAATAAACTTGAACCTCCCAATTTGGGTGGTCTGTTACTTTGCTTCGTTTGGTTGTAGTAAAACCGGTACGTCCAATTGTCTTACTAGTGAAGTCTTTATACAGTAACGTTCGGCATTCTTTGTTGCTGTGGGACAAAGCCCGTGCTCATCTTCGTTGCGCTTTCCTCCCCCTATTTAGATATTTCCTTACCTGAGCCTCCCAAGTTGGAAGGTTGTTGGTTTACACCTCTTAGATGTGTTGGAGTGAGGTGTTAGGTCGTTGAATGTCTCAGTACTCCTTGTCAGTTTTGTGCCCTGTTGTCGCATATGCTGACGGTGTATTACGTGGTTGCATGATTACATTGGCTAAAGATCCGAGCTCTTCAGGTAAAGTCTTTATTATCTTTTATACTAAGTATTCCAAGTATCAAGTTGCTATGGAGAGTATCGTGGCAATTGAGGTCATTCACTGATGTTATGTACTTGGTCCGGCTAATCGCAATTGTCGCTTATCCCCGACGCACTTTTTGGCAGGTAAAACCCAGTCCAATCACGATATCTAACTTACTTTTGCTTGGGAGGTCGTGATGGCAAGATCAAAGTAGGCACCAAAGAAAAAATGAACGCGACTAGCGCTTTGAATCGCGATGTATTCGTCTTTTTTGGGAAGTGGGAATCTGGCCATTCACTGTCTGTGTTGCCAAAAGCCAAGCGCAGCAACCCGAAGACCGGAACTGTAGCAGGTGCAACTGACATCCTGGCCTGGAGAGCGTGACAGGCATGAGTGCACGGCAGAAGATTATAAGCATCATGATGAAGAAGAAAGGTGTTTTTGATGCGATGTGCCCGGCCGACCTGTTGGTTGTTCCTTCTCTTGGTGGACCTAGCAGCCGCATTACAAGAGTCGTGGCCCGCCTATCCAGGGAGCGTATGACACCTGTCTGGAGAGGCCTGTATGCCTCATTCGAAGGCTTTGTTGAAACACCCTGTGGTGACACACAGGTCACACTGCTCACGGCTCCTTCAAGCACCGAAGTGACAGCCACAACTGTTCCTGTTCCTGTTCCCATTGGTGCCATACGACAGGCTGAGAACGCAAAAGATACTCTACAAGTCTACGCCAGCAGCTAGACACCAGCAAATGTCAGCTCATGTAGCGATGCGGCTCGAGAGATGCAGAGTTGAGTGAACTTTGGACCTGTATTACTAGTGTGGGTGCAAGAACGCGCTCCTTCGCTGATTTATTTTGTGCATTTTGCTTACCTTGCTTCCTTTCTTCGACTCGCTTCACCTGATTCCATTGCTGAAATTTTTTTCTTGTGGCAGAGAGTATTCATGTATCATGCCTCCTCACTATGTCTGTTTGAAATTTCACAGAGCGGAAAAAAAACTATGGAGCATTATCATCTTCACAGCCTTTAAGGAGGCTCCCACCTAAAGAAGTAAAAATAAAAGGTCCATGGACACCCTGTTTTCTATGCATAGAATGGTGGAGTGATGTCTCTTCTTCAATTTGGTATAGTTTGGAGGTAGGGTCACCAGGCATATAAGAGGTATTCTGGTGTATTTAGTGAGTGTACAATTTCTTGATTTTCGGCAAAAAATGGTAAAAAATTTGCGTTTTGACCCAAAGAAGCCTCCTGGAAGGAGGATACTAAGCATTTTCTCCATCATATGTTTAAGAACCACATTTGGAGGTATCTTGGCTACACAAGATAGACTGTGTCTTGGTTTTGCCTTTGGCGAGCAACTTTTTCGAAATTACGGGTACCAAAATTTCCATCTGGTGCTGAATTGTGAAATGGTTCAGCCTGCAACATTTTGTCCATGGACATATTGATTTTTGTGGCTTTCTGTGATCCTTGAGCCCCAAGGAAACCGATAATGGACAGTGATGGTGTCACCAGGCACTTTAGGCCCCTACCAAACAATATAGGTAACAAAATATGGTATTAGTGCAATTAGGAGTATAATCGATGCAGACATGGCCAGACAACAACGAGTTCATGGAATTTTTAAGGATTTTTATGTTTTTCAAAATCAATTTTCGTTTTCCGCTCATCAGTGAATAGTATCGGAACTGAGGGTACTGTGTACCAAAATAGAACATTTTATAACAGCATAATTAATTAAAAGTGTGAACAAAAAAGGAAGTGCTACAGCATTACATAATAGGTGTCAAACATAGTGCTAACGTATATAACTGAGTGCAGGCACAAAGCAAGAGGTGATACAGTGCAACATGACACAACATTTACATCTGATAACCAGCTACGAGAACAACTTTAGCGCGACTACATGCTTCTTTTGTTTACAAAGAACATGATTATGCACACGAATACATACAGCTTCCAGAACCTTCAACTGCTTAACATAACTTGCACGGCACAAAACAGAAAAGTGAGAATCATCGTACACACTAAGACAATCTGGACGTGATAACAAGTGACAAAATACAGCTGACTTTTTGCTCACGTCGCTCTCTTCCGTCTCATCCCGCTCCTTTCCTTCAACTTCCTCTGCCTTATCCTCGTCCTCCGTCTCATCTTCATCATCATCGTCCTCATCACCACCATCATCATCATCAGTCACTTCCTCATCATCCGTTTGATGCTCAGTCTCACTGCACTCCTTATCAGCCTCCAACATGGCTCCATCATCTCCACCAGCATCACAAGTCGTTTGACCGCTGCTCCGCGTCACCGTTGCTGGGTTCTCTGCTACTGCACACCCATTTCCACTGTCCATTTTGCGTGGGCCAAGTCCATTCCGTGCATAAATTTCAAGTGAATAGTTTGCTGTGCTTCTTCTGGGTCTATGGGTGAGGATATTGGTTTCATTTTGGTTTGTCGATGATCTCCCTCTCTGTCCAGACACAGTCGGCACCTTGGATCCCAGCACCGGGGGGACCACCGTCTCGGTAGTCACCAAAGGTAAAGGGGGTGGCTCAGGCGGAGGCAAGGGCAACTGCCGAGGTGAGGGTTCAGTGTCTCTCGGTGGCCCCTCCTCCATTCTAGGACGATGATGTTGTGCTAGAGTAGGCTCCGCTGCCGTTCGCAGTGGGTTGAGAAGTGGTGGCCAGGTCACTGATGGCAAACCCACCCCAACCCCCACGGCACCCCAGGTGGTTGGGCCGGTGGTGGCACGGGAACAGGCGGCGCTGTCGGCACAGCGTGTTTGTCTACTGAGCTAACTGGGTTCTTACACGGCCTACCACGCTTTGGCCGCTTTGCACTGGCTGCTGGTGGTAATAAGTGCAACGGCACATGTTGTCTGATACGTGCGTTCAGGTGTTGAAGAGTCGTACCAACGTACCGGGCAGCACAATTCCGGCACTCAAAGAGATAAACCAAATGGCTTGAAAGCTGGGGAGGTAGGACATCCTTCCTCACCATTAACGCACGTACCGTGGTGAACACGGGGATGAAGTGGGCAGCAAAGTATGTTTTATTGACTAGGGTCTTGATAGCTCTGGACATGCTGACAGACGCGTTGCCTTTCCAAGGCAGGCATAAGTAGATAGGACACTTCCGAGGACCTGTGAATGTATCTTTGTTATTAGATTCTTGCTTCAGTATTTTGTTCAATAAGTCATGTGGGTATCCATTCTTAAGAGAGCCTGTCTGAGAATACCAAAGTATGTGTGCAAGTAGATCTCTCCGATTTCGCTCAAAATTTGCAGGTAGGTTCCCTTTGGGGTGTGGATCGATTATGCAAAGCCCTTGAAAAAGTTTCTGAAGGGAACCTTGAAATTTGCATACCCCTCAAAAATGGCCGAAATATCACATTATTTATGGGTCTAGAAACGAGTCACGCCACAGCGTATACGAACAAGCTATGAACAAAACCCCATCAAGCCAACATTGCCTCACCTTAGAAGAGTTCCTGGAGCAGTACCGCTTAGCCACGCCAGCATCCCAGAAGACGAGGTCCATCACCCCCTGACGCAACAAATGATCGTCTTGAAAATAGCCAATTTACAAGCGCTGGCAAAACAGCCAGCTACGTCCTCAATTGGCCAGAACTATACACCGGCAGATAGTAGAACACCTCTTCTAGCGCTGAGGACATGTCCCCCATCTTCCTTTTGGGGTTTTCTTGAAATAAACTTTTTTGAATTTTTCCACTCGACCATGCTGAAATACGGCCAAAGTCATACCTGCGCAGGAAAGCTCGCTACACCGCGACGTCTCCTCAGCAATTTCTACTCCAACACTACTCCCAAGGCCGCAGAACAAAGTGTAGTGTTGACTCTGACAAGGAAAAGCAGCGGTGATCACTTGTCACTCCAAACGACAAGCTTCTCCTTGCGCCACCAATAATTTTTTGTGCGACTGTTGATGCAAAAGTGACTGAAGGCCTGAGCGCAGTTTTTGAATTTTATTGCAAGATGCACGGTGAGATCGCGTGCTCTGTGACGTAGGATAACGCTTCCTGCATCACGTTACGCGGCCATCGATCGAGAATGTGCCTGGAACGCTACTCGGAACAGGCCATGATGGCAGAGGTAAGATGAGCTTCATTTCCTGCTTGAACTGCTGAGAACCCCCACAAACTGTCCTAGGAGTGTTGCAATGGCAGCAAGCCGTTGGAATATGCCCCGTACAGCATGGAGAGTTATTCGTCTTTCACACTTACCTCCTGCAATCCCGAACATAGTCCAACAGTAAAAGTCCCTTGTTTTCATGTCGATGCTCGACAAAAGCGACTACAGTAGCTCGGTCCCTTTGTGTTGACTGGCACGCGAGCAGCACTGGCTGCACGCACTTGTCGCGTGTACTGCATGAGAGATTTCTTACGTCATAAAGAATGTGATTTCATCATCATTTCACAGGTCTTCGACCTACATGGTCAGGGAAAATCCCGGTTCGTAGGCCTACAACACGGTCAGCGTGTTCTTGAGCGCAGTAACAACACAAGTGTGATCACTTCCAGACCAACGGGCGTTCAAGGCGAGTAACAAGCGCACTTGACAAAGGTGACTCTGAAATCGCGTGAGCCGTGGGCCACGCGACTTGGCATTCTTGCGTCACAAGGCACGTGATTTCACCGTAAATCTTGCAATAAAATTCAAAAACTGCGCTCAGGCCTTCAGTCACTTTTGCAGCAACAGTCGCACAAAAAATTATTGGTGGCGCAAGGAGAAGCTTGTCGTTTGGAGTGACAAGTGATCACCGCTGCTTTTCCTTGTCAGAGTCAACACTACACGTTGTTCTGCGGCCTTGGGAGTAGTGTTGGAGTAGAAATTGCTGAGGAGACGTCGCGGAGTGGCGAGCTTTCCTGCGCAGGTATGACTTTGGCCGTATTTCAGCATGGTCGAGTGGAAAAATTCAAAAAAGTTTTTTTCAAGAAAACCCCTAAAGGAAGATGGGGGACATGTCCTCAGCGCTAGAAGAGGTGTTCTACTATCTGCCGGTGTATAGTTCTGGCCAATTGAGGACGTAGCTGGCTGTTTTGCCAGCGCTTGTAAATTGGCTATTTTCAAGACGATCATTTTTGGCGTCAGGGGGTGATGGACCTCGTCTTCTGGGATGCTGGCGTGGCTAAGCGGTACTGCTCCAGGAACTCTTCTAAGGTGAGGCAATGTTGGCTTGATGGAGTTTTGTTCATAGCTTGTTCGTATACGCTGTGGCGTGACTCGTTTCTAGACCCATAAATAATGTGATATTTCGGCCATTTTTGAGGGGTATGCAAATTTCAAGGTTCCCTTCAGAAACATTTTCAAGGGCTTTGCATAATCGATCCACACCCCAAAGGGAACCTACCTGCAAATTTTGAGCGAAATCGGAGAGATCCACTTGCACACATACTTTGGTATTCTCAGACATGCTCTCTTAAGGAATATTGATTTGAGAAATTCCAGCTCGTCGTTGAGCTTCGTTTCGGAGCAGAGCCGCTTTGCTCTCCCCACCAGGTTACGTACCAGGTTCACCTTGTATTGATGTGAGCAATATGAATCATAGACGATGTACTGCCCAGTGAAAGTGGGCTTTCGGTAGACGGATGTTACGACTGATGTTACGACTGGGTGTGCAGTAGCAGAGATCCCACCAGCAAAGGTGACGCGGAGCAGCGGTCAAACGACTTGTGATGCTGGTGGACATGATGGAGCCATGTTGGAGGCTGATAAGGAGTGCAGTGAGACTGAGCATCAAACGGATGATGAGGAAGTGACTGATGATGATGATGGTGGTGATGAGGACGATGATGATGAAGATGAGACGGAGGACGAGGATAAGGCGGAGGAGGTTGAAGGAAAGGAGCGGGATGAGACGGAAGAGAGCGACGTGAGCAAAAAGTCAGCTGTATTTTGTCACTTGTTATCACGTCCAGATTGTCTTAGTGTGTACGATGATTCTCACTTTTCTGTTTTGTGCCGTGCAAGTTATGTTAAGCAGTTGAAGGTTCTGGAAGCTGTATGTATTCGTGTGCATAATCATGTTCTTTGTAAACAAAAGAAGCATGTAGTCGTGCTAAAGTTGTTCTCGTAGCTGGTTATCAGATGTAAATGTTGTGTCATGTTGCACTGTATCACCTCTTGCTTTGTGCCTGCACTCAGTTATATACGTTAGCACTATGTTTGACACCTATTATGTAATGCTGTAGCACTTCCTTTTTTGTTCACACTTTTAATTATGCTGTTATAAAATGTTCTATTGTTGTACACAGTACCCTCAGTTCCGATACTATTCACTGATGAGCGGAACACGAAAATCGATATTGAATAACATAAAAATCCTTAAAAATTCCATGAACTCGTTGTTGTCTGGCCATGTCTGCATCCATTATACTCCTAATTGCACTAATAAAATTGCTTTCTCCACGCCGACTCTTTAAATATGGTATTTTTAGGCCAATTCTGAAAATAGCATTTTTAGAAAATCTGACCATTCTTGCCTTCTTGACTAAATATCACTACCAATGACATGGTAGTATGGTAATGTTATTTTAGAAGACGTTATTTTCATGCTGCAACCTCCTTTGGGCATACCAGACAGTCTGTGCTTGGAAAGGTACATGTATCATTACATGTATGTCATGTAGCCTTCAGTCCTAGCACATTGGTATACGAGTAGTGTACATGTACATGTAAGGCAGCGAGGTTTCATAACAACCTCGACCATGAAACTGGCACATGAATAATGTGAAAGCAGGCATTCAAAATAAGGCACACTAAACACTCACACGCGTGTGGCGCACGCACATAAACACCCACCCACATGCACGCACTCTCGTGCACGCATCATTGTAACACTACTAGTACATAGTAGGACTTAGTTTAAATAAAAGCATGAAGACCAGCCACTGCACTGGGCATGCATTTGCTGGTTGTCACTTGCGTTGATAGCAGCAGACTCCAGAAAAACATCTCATGAAGGGCAATATGCATCTACACACGCTGGCGTGCACACATACGATATACATGTAGTGTACTGTCATGCTCTCTCGGCAATTATTTTTGTGTCTCAAATACGGTTCACAAATGCGCATTCACATGCAACTCCTGTACTGTAAAGCCATTACCACACTGTCCTTGCAGACACCAGAGAGGAGAGGGATACAGAACCAGCACCGTGAGCCCCTCCCCCCCCCCCCCCCCCCCCCTCCTTCCACACCTAGCTTTGCACACGCGCGCACACATGCACGTGCATACACACATACATGTACACAGACATTTGCATGCACATGCACACAGTGCACTCGTGGGGACATGTGCATAACCCAGATCAACATTGCGTGCGAACCCACACATGCGGGCACGAGCACGCGTGCACATACATACGTGCGTACACACACACTCATACACCTGCCCAACGCTGAAGCGAGGATAGCGAACAAACTACGTTATACATAGCAACTTGTGCTCGGATTACACCTTTCAACAGCTTGCACACACACACACACACACACACACACACACACGCGCGCGCGCGCGCATGCGCGCGCGTACACACACACACACACACTCGCGCGCGCTCACGCGCGTACACACACACACACGCGCGCGTGCGTACACACACACACACAAACGCATGTACTTGCGCATAGGAAAGGATTCAAAATAATCAACCACAGGCATTTGCCCAATACACAACTGAGTGTGCACATCTTCGTTGTGGCATCCCCATTTTTACAAAAGCAGGATTTAGAAGTTCATCCCTGGTTCAGAACACAAGCTTCTGGCCAGCGTTTTCCTTACACCATCAGTGCAGTACAATTGTTGACAACGAACCTCATTCCTACAGGGACAGTAGCCCAAGTTCAGCAGCTCTGAGATGCGTCGTCCACTGAGCTCAGGATACCAAGGCTCTAGGATCCACAGAAAATTTCAAACGGCACTCGTGCGACTGGAGCTGCAAGTGGGTCCACTTACCAGCGAGTGGGCAGCCACTTCACGCTCCACATGTAGTCCATGCTTAATTCCAGTACCAGTACTAGTATCACTACGTTCGACATCGATGTCTTCACTGACTTCAGCCTGCTTTTCTCACCCTTCTTCGTCAGTAATATAATTTGTTCTTCGTGGCCACATCGTACTGCTTCAACAAAGTTTTCACAACAACATCAAGCAGCGTAGGAACTGCCTTTGTTTTGCATTAGCCATGGCCAGTGATTCTTTCCAGCGGTGAAACAGCCACGGCTACAGAAACACTGCAACGAGTAGAACTACATCCTGGAACAACTGCAAGCACAGAGAAATCAAAAAACTTCTTTCTGAACAACAGCTTTTTTCCGCATGGAACACAACATTTTTCGAATCTCCCCGTAAAAAACAGATTTCGGAGGTGCCCTTTTTACACTGCGCTGCGCAACTGTTCGGAGCCTCCTTAAGGAAAAGTTGCCTTCAACACTTATATCCAGTAATTGTTATTCTTTACTAAGAAAATGGCGGGCATCACGCAACTGCATTATAAAGGAAAGGAGGTTTATCAACTGACAACCCCTGTATTCAGTTGCAATACACAGTGAGTGGCCCGAAACGTCACAATGTTTTGACGTCACTGATAAAGAATTTTCATCCAGCGCATGCGCCAAGTGTGAATAGCAACTGCATAGAGTGGTTGTAAGTTGACGAACCCCCTATTCTTTAATTGTTGTTCTTGTGTGTATTATATATATACGCAGACTTACCTTCAGCTGGAGGAATTTTATTCCGAAGGCCAAGTGGACGCTAATACTCTAGTTGTTCTAGTTAGCGGGGAACAACTTGTTGGGAAGTCGACACTGATCAAGACATTGAGAGAAGAAGGGAACAACGGCACATCAAACGACTCGAAACGAACCCGAGGCATCCAGATGTCCAACTTCACTGATAATCTTGGTCAGCATTTGCGTATCAAAGATCTCGCTGGGCAGGACGCGTTTTCAGCGACACACGACATTTTCTGCCTATCCACATCAGTACCAAGCCTCGGTCTTGCTGTTGTCAATAGTAAATGGGACGAGAAACTGATTACAACAAGCATAACCACCACAGTTGGTCGATTTTTGAGCCGGAGGCCACCATCGGTAACATCAGGTCAGTGCGATATTTTATCAAATGCATTTTTTTGATATTTTGTTTGTGTCTGTTGATCCGTATGTCGGCATGTACTGTAGCAGACATGGAACTTCAGTTGATTGACTGGGGCCGGCGCCCTCAGCGCGAACAGAACGCTGCGTGCAGTGCACATGTTGATCCGATACGACCAGCGCTCTGCAGAGCATAAATACATGTGTGTATCGCTTGTCCACGGCCGCATGGCGAGTGCCCTGGGGCCGCTAGATGTGTGACCGGATTTCCATGTCCACGACAGTACATGAATGAATGAAGGATTGGGGTATGTGTTTGATTCTGTATACTGGTGCAGGGAGGGCACTGTGTGTGTGTGCATGCAGGTATGTGTGTATGTGTGTTTATGTGTGTGTGTGCATGCAGGTATGTGTGTGTATGTGGGTTTATGTGTGTGTGTGTGTGTTATTTATAGTGGTGTGCATGGGTAGTGGGATACCCATGCAGCCCGTGAGGATCTCGTGTAGACGGGTACAGAATAGTACCTGAAAAGCCGAAGTCGCTGATGGCATCATGTACAGTGCACATGTACAAATTCATGTAGTACTCTGCATGTCTATCCAGTGTGTAAGGGAAGGAGTGCATTGTGCTGTCACCATGGAAACATTACCCAATAGGGTATCCGTGCTACCCTTGGAAAACTACCCAAGAAAATCCCTGAAGAAAAATGCTACCAGACTCAGCCCTAGATATTCATCCCTCTGTCCATGGTACCTAAGGGTGTGCAGACTCCTCTGTAGCCACTTCATGTTTCACACAGTTATACACCAGTACTCGAAAACGGTCTCTCGGCTACAAATTCTTCCAAAAATAATAAATATCCAAATTTTCGGGCAAGGCCCATCTTCAGGAATAATAAATCAAGAACAAAGAATATGGTTATTATATCTGACATAAACGGTGAGACAAATAGCACCAAAAGAAAAGGGATAGCGCTAAGAAAATAAGCAGCAACAGCAGCAGCAGAAGCAGCAACAGGAGCAGTAAAAACACACACGAAGCAGGCTAGAACATTACAGTCCCCCCAAACCAAGCAGTAGCATCACACCATCCCTAGCGAAAATAAGCGTGTATGTGTGTGTACTGTTACAAAAAGCACAAACTGAACATATCAGTGACAAATAACGCCCAAGCATCTAAACATCGCCCAACAAACGCCAGCCCTTGTCCATATTCACCGCCGGTTTCCTCTTCCGCATGAAGAGGGCCTCCATGATTCGGCGGTCCACGTAGGATCTCTGCCTCTGGGCGAGAATCGAGGCCTGGGCGAATGGCAAAGATGACTCGGGGAAAATGTGGTGTTTCTTGCGGTAATGTTCACCCCAAGGCTTTCCCTGTGTGGCATTCTTTGCCTGGCCGTGGTGCTCCTCGCTGCGTTTCCTCGCCGTCCGCTCAGTCTCACCGACATATTACTCGCCACAGACAGCACACTTCAAAGAATACACAACATCCTTAGACATACATGTATTCCGTTGAAGGCCAGCATCACATCCACGACACTCAGCCGGCCTGCCCCTTCCCCTCTTCTTCTTCTGCCGCTGTTCCGTTCTCGGGCAAATAGGCCGGCTGAGTGACGACGACACCAACATGTCACGCAACGAACGTCCGGACGTGAAGACAACACGTACGTCTTTACTGAATGATTTGACGGTTTTCCGGACATTGTTAGCGAGCCTCTCGTTGATGTATGGCACCTTGATGATGGATGTGTATTTCTTTTTCTCCGGTTGCGCTTGACTGAGATGATGACTGCCGGTACTCCGCCGTGATGTGGTGCCTTGGTGTCTTTGTATGGCGTGTTGTATGGCTGATTGGATGATCGCAGTGGGATAGTGGTTGTTCTTGAGTAACGTTGTTATCTTGGCGATGCTTCGTTGACGTCCGTCTTCTGTTGTCGAGTTGGGGATTGCCCTGCTGAACTGGTTGTTCGCTACGGCGATTCTGGTGTCCAGCGGCAAGGACGACAGGTACGACAAGTGAACACCACTTTGAGACGGCTTGACAAACAGCTCCCAATCCAGCTTACCACTGGAGGAAGAAATGGTATGTAATAACCGGTGTATGTCGTAATCATAAGCCACACACATAGGCATAAATTGTCAAGAAGAACAGCGGACGACTCCCCTGAAACCAGGGTGGGTGGGCGGGCGACTTCAACTACCAAGAGGAAAAACAAAGACCACGATGGCAGGTTCAACGGAGTTGCGCAGAACAAGAGCAAATGCACGAAAATATTTGTGAGTGAAAAATACGTTTTTTGCACTCTTTCGCTACGCTCAGCCGTGAAAAAACAAAACTTTATTCACAAGTGCTGTGCACTACACTGTACACTGTACTAACGAATTGTTACTGCACATCAAGCTGAACATGCACTGCCCCATGTACTGGGTCTTTCCTTTTGCCCTTGCATGTTCACACGGAGGTGGTCTAGCAAATGAGATAAGAGTGTCGATACATGGCACCTGGGCGCGTACACGGATAGTGGACATTATACTAATCTTCAAGTTATTCCGAACTTTCCAGAGTTGGACTTTTCACGCTGTGTTTGTGCAGTGGTTAACAGTTTTACCACACAGAGCACTATGGTCTGTGCATAAAGGTATGTACCGCTACCAGTCTACTGGACACCCGCACTGTCGTGCTACATGAATCACGTGGCACAAGTCCACAGACTTGTCACAGGCACATAAATCCAGGCAGGGAAAGTGAGTATTGTGTTTGAGAAAGAAATTAATTATTTTATTTTAGGGCATGGAATATTCCCGCCTCATCTTTGCTGCAACAATGAGTCCACAACTGACAAGTGAGAAACAACAAACAGCTTCTGGATCGAAAATGTTCAGATCCTTTAGTGTTGAGAGCCTTGAATGAAAGAGCCGGGCCCGTGGTTCAAATATTCGGCTCTCTTCTCCAATTGAGCAACGTCCGAAATAAGCTATGTCCGTACCAAAATTGTCTATGCCCAAAGGAGCCCAAGATTTTCGGAAACATTCAGAGAACTCGCATCTATCTTCTCCATCTCCAGACTTTGCTCTCCAGAGATCTGATAATTGAATCTGCCTGGTCGGCATTAGCTGCTTCTTCTTTGTTTGTCGCAGAAACAGCAGCGCACACTTCTGCCTGGCCTGTGCAGCCACTTCTCCAGTAGATTACCAAGGTTTTCAGCCCGAGACCGAATACATGGAGGTCAGGCATGGTTCCATCCTCACTCACGAGATATATCTTCGAGGCCGCTCATAACACCCTAGTACGTACTATCGGTCGCCAATTCATTTGATGTAGCATTAGCACAATTGCTTTAAAACACTCTTTTGACCAATTTTTTAGCTGCATACTATGATATTGTGGAGAGCGTGTTGCTTAAAATCACCTTTCCTCAAATCTCCTCACCACAAATATATATATATATATATATACACACAACAACAAGGTTGTCAGTTTCATAACACTAAAAGCTTTTCACCCATTTTCATCAGTAGATACATGGGAATGAGCAAGAACGAAAACGAAGCCAGAATTTATACTGGGGGTAGAGAATCAGCAAGAATATTCTTACGCGCCTCAAGTTCACACTACACTACCATAAGAATGTATGGAGCAGTGGAAAAATGCGGGAAACAACACATGAGGGGAATGCAGTACCAGAACAAACACGTGATAAAGTTGTCAGTCCGGTTGCAGCTTGAACAGCCGCAGCACCTTGATGTGCTTCTTTTGTCGACACAGCTCTGGCCTCAAACTGCGAATGTACAGCGCCTCCAGTGTGAATCTGTGCGCGCTGTTCTTCTGCACAACTTGAACCTGCAACGCGTATTATCACAAAATTGCCGTGGAAAGGGCAAAATTGCATTGCCTTCCGCAAAAAGATTAAAGCTGCAATTTTGAACTGCTATCCTACAGTATCCCCCATTGTAATTTATACAACCAGGCCCGCATTCAGGTCTATCGCGAAGGATGTTTCACCAACTCTTGAAAATAGTAATTTTATTTATAAGTATGCGTGTCGCTGTGAGCGAACGTACGTTGGTGAGACATGTCAGCGATTTTCGGAAAGGATCAAGCAGCATATCCTAGACAAGCTGTACAAGAAGCCGCCTGACAAACGTGTGGCAACAAGTGATAGCGCCATCACAAAGCATTTGCAGGCGCAACCTGAATGCATCCCGCAAGAACGCAACAGCAGCTTCAGTGTCATCACACCAGCCCGGAACAGCGCGCACAGATTCACACTGGAGGCGCTGTACATTCGCAGTTTGAGGCCAGAGCTGTGTCGACAAAAGAAGCACATCAAGGTGCTGCGGCTGTTCAAGCTGCAACCGGACTGACAACTTTATCACGTGTTTGTTCTGGTACTGCATTCCCCTCATGTGTTGTTTCCCGCATTTTTCCACTGCTCCATACATTCTTATGGTAGTGTAGTGTGAACTTGAGGCGCGTAAGAATATTCTTGCTGATTCTCTACCCCCAGTATAAATTCTGGCTTCGTTTTCGTTCTTGCTCATTCCCATGTATCTACTGATGAAAATGGGTGAAAAGCTTTTAGTGTTATGAAACTGACAACCTTGTTGTTGTGTGTATACAAATTTTGTTCGCCTACGTCTCTATTTAAATATATATATAATATATATATACCCAATGCTGTAGACAGCAAGCTGTTTCGGCCATGAAGGCCTCATCAGTACAGCTACGAGCTAAATAGGCCGAGTTACCAGCCATGGTGCAAAGGAGGCACCACAGACATTAAGGTAGCTCGTCGCTCTAGCGCCAGAGTGCTCAAACTACAAAAAGTAGCGGGCATTGCGCGATGCAGCAGCACTAGAGCAGCCTACTGAGAGTGCTCAACAAGGCGAAAGCCGAGGAGCGTGATACCCAATGCTGTAGACAGCAAGCTGTTTCGGCCATGAAGGCCTCATCAGTACAGCTACGAGCTAAATAGGCCGAGTTACCAGCCATGGTGCAAAGGAGGCACCACAGACATTAAGGTAGCTCGTCGCTCTAGCGCCAGAGTGCTCAAACTACAAAAAGTAGCGGGCATTGCGCGATGCAGCAGCACTAGAGCAGCCTACTGAGAGTGCTCAACAAGGCGAAAGCCGAGGAGCGTGATACCCAATGCTGTAGACAGCAAGCTGTTTCGGCCATGAAGGCCTCATCAGTACAGCTACGAGCTAAATAGGCCGAGTTACCAGCCATGGTGCAAAGGAGGCACCACAGACATTAAGGTAGCTCGTCGCTCTAGCGCCAGAGTGCTCAAACTACAAAAAGTAGCGGGCATTGCGCGATGCAGCAGCACTAGAGCAGCCTACTGAGAGTGCTCAACAAGGCGAAAGCCGAGGAGCGTGATACCCAATGCTGTAGACAGCAAGCTGTTTCGGCCATGAAGGCCTCATCAGTACAGCTACGAGCTAAATAGGCCGAGTTACCAGCCATGGTGCAAAGGAGGCACCACTGACATTAAGGTAGCTCGTCGCTCTAGCGCCAGAGTGCTCAACCTACAAAAAGTAGCGGGCATTGCGCGATGCAGCAGCACTAGAGCAGCCTACTGAGAGTGCTCAACAAGGCGAAAGCCGAGGAGCGTGATACCCAATGCCGTAGACAGCAAGCTGTTTCGGCCATGAAGGCCTCATCAGTACAGCTACGAGCTAAATAGGCCGAGTTACCAGCCATGGTGCAAAGGAGGCACCACAGACATTAAGGTAGCTCGTCGCTCTAGCGCCAGAGTGCTCAAACTACAAAAAGTAGCGGGCATTGCGCGATGCTGCAGCACTAGAGCAGCCTACTGAGAGTGCTCAACAAGGCGAAAGCCGAGGAGCGTGATACCCAATGCTGTACACAGCAAGCTGTTTCGGCCATGAAGGCCTCATCAGTACAGCTACGAGCTAAATAGGCCGAGTTACCAGCCATGGTGCAAAGGAGGCACCACAGACATTAAGGTAGCTCGTCGCTCTAGCGCCAGAGTGCTCAAACTACAAAAAGTAGCGGGCAATCCGCGATGCAGCAGCACTAGAGCAGCCTACTGAGAGTGCTCAACAAGGCGAAAGCCGAGGAGCGTGATACCCAATGCTGTAGACAGCAAGCTGTTTTGGCCATGTATATATATATATATATGTGCGTTTCCCATCTCTTGTTGTTGCAAATACAGACCAGCCGTTCACTGTCATGATCATTGCGACCTTCCGCGACGAGATCAAGAGAGAGGATCATGAAAAACTTGCTGCAAAGCTTAACACAAGTTGTCGTAGTGTCAAGGAGGAGTTTGGTGATAAACTCCGCTTTCGAGGACGCTTTGCTATCAATGCCACCGTCAATGACGCAAGCTTCGAAAGCCTGAGAGAAAGACTTTCTGAGGTTTGCAAAGATATCCTGAGCGTAAGTAAAACTGTAAACCATGTTTCAATTACAACTAGTGGAGAAACTAGGAGATAGTAAAGGGATCAGGAAAGATAAAGTCTGGTAGGGAGAGGTATAGATGGAAAGATGGAGAGAAAGAGGGAGAGATATAAAGAGATAGATAATGAGAACGAGAAAGAGAAAGAGAAAAGAGCACAAGAGAAGAGAATGAGAGAAAGAGAGGCAGAAAGAGACGAAGAGAAAGATGGACAGAACGATGGAGAGAAAGAGTTAGGGAGACAGAGAGTGAGATTTTGAGTTAAAGATAGACGGAGATAGAACTGCAATGCACACCAGTGCATTAGACAGAGTTTATAATAATTTTTGGTGATCCGCACTTGCACCTCTCCCGTTAATTGTGGATTTGGTTATGAAAGAACTATTCATACTGGAAAGCAACCTTATACGATGTTCCAAGAATGACCTTTACAAAATAATGTGCGGCATAGAAAGTGGCAAGCTGCAGGGATAGTGCCTGGATCATGGCCTGCCGAAGGGAAAATATGGATCAGCGATTTTTGGTCCAAGACCACGTGGCTGTGAGTCTGATCTACTCAGCCACCAGGACAAGGTCCTAGGGGTCTGGTGATTTTTTCTCTTCTTAGGCAGTTCACTTCCCCGACTCATACTTTGAATTATCTAATTATCCATGAGCACTCGGCCGAAGGCCAGAGATAGGCACCCACCGAGCTAGAATCCAGCAGCCAAAGGTGGGGCCATGCATCATACGGATATTAAATGATGGTAGGTAAACAACAAAGAGAAACACACAACCCTTTTCTAAATATCGATCATAGGAAACATGAGAGGGTTTGGAGGAAAATAGGACCGAAAGAACTCCACCACCCACCCCAGAGCATTACAAAGAAAGGACCTTACGCAGGATAGCTGCCGAGCCAAGGAGAGCATTCTTTTGCCATTCAGATACAAAGCAGTAGCTGGTGATACCGATGGTGTCAAGGTATCCTGCCAACTGTTTGGAAACATGCCCTAAGTCCCAACTACCACAGGAACAATCTGAGTCTCAACTTGCCATAGGCGATGGATTTCGCGAACAAAAAGTTGATACTTGGCACGTTTCTCAACGTCCTTTTCAGCAACGCGTGGATCACCAGGTACAGCAATGTCAATGATCAGGGCCTTCTTGGCAGATCCATCAACCAGAACAATATCAGGCCGTCGGTGCTTAGTGAAGTGATCGCACCGGATGGTTAAATCCCACAGAATCTTGATCTTCTTGTCCTGCGGAGAGATTTTGGCATCTGAAGTATCTCTATCTTCAGGCACATTATCCTCGGGCGCAGGATGCTCTTGTGGCATTGCATTGGTGTTGGTATGCTCAAGGACTTTTCTATACCCGTGGTATGTGCAAACGTGCACTACTCCTACTCGATGACTGGAAATACTCTGCCGCACTATTAGACTTCAGCGGAGCATTTGGTACCATTGTCTGTGAGAAGGCGTTGGCGCGGTTTTCAGACTCTGGAGCTGCCACTGATGTCGTTGCCACTCTGATCTCGGACACGACGATGAGAGTGAAGCTCAGTTCTCATTTGGGCAAAGCATTTGCTACAAATATCGGAGTAATGCAAGGGATCCGCTCTCTCCCATCATGTACAATGTGTATGCTGAGGGAGCCATGCGCCACCTTGATCCTATGCTATCGCACTTATCTTTACCAGCACCAACCACCCAATATGCAGACGACACAACAATCCATGACACGAAGAGGCGAGAAGTCGAGGAGATGGTGGAGAAATCAAGTGAAAAATTCAATGGTGGTAACCTAATATTAAATATTCAGAACTACAGTAAGTAAAGCCGACTCCTCTTGGCGATCTGTCAAGCTGCTTGACTCTTTGTTAGGGTCCGCAAAGGATATTCAGGCAAGAATAGGTGCTGCAAATAGAGCGTTTGGCTCGATTTCATGGAAGCCGCATAAACTGAGCTCCAGACTATGTATGTTCTCTGCCCTCATTCTGCCTATCCTGTTGTATAACTGGGGACTGTGGGCACTGACACAGCAACTCAGTACTCGGCTGGATGCGTGTCACCGAAGAAAATTGCGGTACCTGCTTGGTGCTGTGTACCCTCACCACATGTCAATTGTTACGGTGTACTCCTCAACGCGACAAGACCCAGTCAGCACTACTTGTCGCAGACGGTGGCTGCTCTGGCTGGGCCATGTTGTTCGCGATGGACATAACTCAGCGTCCTACCAAGCACTGGAGATGGCAATTAATACCCGGTACATCAAGCGCCCACGTGGCCGACCCCATCTCAGATGGATTGACAATATTAAATATGATCTAAAGCACGCCAATATTGATATTTCTGACTGTTTTGAACTGGCTCTAGACAAGGAAAAATGGCTGATGCTTGTGGAAAAATGTGCTGCGCTTGCGTAGTTGTTCTTACTGTGGTGTTTCATTGTTCATCTTTTGTTTATGGCATAATGCCTTTTGTTTGATCATCTCACATGCGGGAAACTCGCAGTTGCAACAAAATTCTATTTCACCATACTTTTATGGAAGCTCTTCCCTTTTCAGGAGGATAATACCCTTCCTCCATTACACAAAGATGTGTGCTGCTGAAGAGCGGTTGCACTTTCTGGTGCTCCGCTCTCTTGGTGCACATCGATAGCACAGAAAGTAATGGCAACCTTCTGTGCTTGTTTTACTATTGCCAAAGACTGTGGATTAGTGGACGAGCGGTGCTCTGGTGTTTGTTTTGTTTCATGAAGAAAGTTTTGAGGAAGCCGGTCCATGAAATGGTCAGCAAAGGAGTTGGAGGAAACCAACAAAAAAAGGGACGGAAAAGCTCACGAGCGTATCAGTTTGGGACATGAATGTCCGAACTCTGCGAGAGCTGGGCAAGCTAGATATTTTGCTGAAGGAAATGGAACGACTCAAGCTGGATGTTCTTGGTCTGTGTAAAACGCGTTGGAGCGGAGAAGGCCATTTCACCACCGGTGACAAGTTGGTAATTTCAATCGGCTCGCCGAACGGTGGATATGGCGGAGTGGCTATCGTTCTGAGCGCAGCGGTGAAGAACAGCTTATCATCATATACTCCAGTATCAAATCGTCTCTTGGTGGTGCGCATACAGGCAACTCCTGTCCCTATTACCATCATTCAAGTGTACGCACCGACCTCGTCATGCTCGGCAGAGGAAATAGATGATTTCTATGAAAAATTGCAAGCTGTCATGGACGCCATGAAGAGTCGTCAGGTATGTGTGTTCATGGGCGATTTCAACGCCAAGTTGGGAGTTGGGAGAGACTTTGAAAGCGGTGTTTGTGACTATGGCCTTGGACAGCGCAATGAACGTGGGGACATGCTGGCAGAGTTCTGTAGGATTAATGGCTTGGTCATTTGTAACACAGCTTTTCAGCATAATCTGCGCAGCCGCTACACATGGATATCCCCCGATGGTCGCACCCGTAATCTAATCGACTACTGATGATCAGCAAGTCGTGGTTCTCAAGTGTGCTGGATTCCAGAGCTCGCCCTGGTGCTGAATGTGACACTGGTCACCATCTAGTTACATTGAAGTGACGCACCAAGCATTTGCGTAAGGTTCGCTGCAAGTCTATGGCTGTGCGACCGTTCGACGTGGCGAGACTGCGGAATCCTGACATCTCGGAAAAGTATTCAGTGGCGACTGAGAATCGTTTCAGCTTGCTGCATGACCAGTACAATGAGGAATGCACACCAGATGAGTTGTGGGATCAGATTCAAGCGGTAGTTATGGAGGTTGCGGAGGAAGTAGTTGGGCGCAGAGGAAGGAAAAAGCCTCCCAAGCCCTAGATCAGTGAGGAGGTGATAGCTCTGGCAGAAGGAAAGCGTATAGCCAGATGCACCGGTAAGGACCAAGAATACAAGGATCTGAAACTAGAAGTGCGCCGAAGGATTCGCTGTGACAGGAGAAAGTGGTTAGAGGATAAATGTAAACACATTGAATCTTCTGGGAGGAACCATGATGTCCGAGAGTTATTCAACACCATTAAATCCATTAACAAATCATCATTCCGGCCAAATCAAGCATGTATCAATGCTGCTGATGGCACGACCCTGACGGAGAAGGAAGATGTATTGCTGCGGTGGTGTGAATATGGGCAGCAGCTATTTTGGCAGCTGTCAGGAGATCAAGGGTGTGCGGCCTCGGCGGAGAATGATGCGGAGGAGCTTCCATCGCCACTGATTACCCCTGAGCCTGTGCTTCTCTTGGCTGAGGTTGAGCGAGCCATATTGTCCTTGAAGAAGAGGAAAGCCCCTGGACTAAATGGGATCGTGGCGGAACTGATTCAGCATGCATCCTCAGTTTGTGTTCTATTCCTACATATACTTTGTTTGGAGATTTGGAAAACAGGGAGATTGCCAAAAGCGTGGAAACATTAATAAATCGTCGTGCTACCCAAAGCTGGATCAGCTAAGGAGTGTTCCAACTATCGGATCATTGTTCTGATGCCACATGCAAGCAAGATCCTTCTGACAATTATCTTGAATCGTATGAAAAAGAAGATAGAGGCTGAGTTACCAGATGAGCAGACTGGTTTTCGAGCTGGTCGCAGTACTGTAGATATGCTCTGTGTTCTGCAAATCATTATCGAAAAATCTCTTGAATGGCAGAATCCTGTATCCATTGTATTTATCGATTATCGTAAAGCCTTTGACACAGTTAACCACTTACATCTTTTCGGTTGCCTTTTGGATTTTGGTTTCTTTCGCCATATAGTTTGTTTGCTCCAGAATCTTTACACGGGGATGAGCGGAGTTGTCCGATGGAATGGCTCGCATTCGCTAGAGTTCGCCATCAAGAAGGGTGTTGGGCAGGACTGTATTTTGTCCCCACATCTATTTAGCCTGTACACTGAGAGTGTTATGCGTGTTGCTGATGTGGACAGTATCGGTGTGAGCATCGGAGGACGCCAGCTGTCGAACCTACGATATGCAGATGACACGGGATTGTGTGCACATCCATCAGAAGTGTCTACCCTCACCAATGCTGTAAATAACGCTGGAAGAGAGAAGGGCCTGGCACTGAATCTGTCCATAACCAAGATCATGCATATCGGAACTTGTACTGCTGGTGCAAACGATACTGCTTCAACGCCACTTGTGGTCGATGGAGAACGAATTGCAGAGGTGAGCAGTTTCAAGTATCTGGGATCCTGGAAGACAACAAACGGTGATTGCAGCCTCGATACTCCATAAAGAATTGCCATGGCGAAAGAGCGGATGCTGCAGTTAGTTGACATCTTGAAAGACCACAACATCTCCAGACAACTGAAAATCCGGATAATGCATGCCCTTGTGAGGTCTGTCCTGCTGTATGGAGCTGAGAGTTGGACTCTCCGGAAGACAGATGAACGATGAATACAGGCAGCAGAAATGTGGTGCTACTGACGTTTGCTCAGAGTATCCTGGATGGAGAAGCGCACAAATGAAAGTATCCTGGTGGAGTTGGGAGTACAGAGACAGCTGCTAGCCAGGGTCAAGATACGCAAACTGACCTATTTCGGGCACACATGCCGCCCATCTGCCTGTGAGCTTGTACGTGACGTGATGTTTGTTGTCGTGGACGGTAAGAGAAAGCGTGGTCGTCCGAAGATTTCCTTTGCTGACAATATCGTTTCGTGGACTGGTTTGTCTCTGCATGAGAATTGCCAATTGGCATATGACAGAGATGCCTGGCAGTCACACTGTGCATCTACTGCTTACACAGCTGCATAATGTCGTTTATTATTTTTGTTTTTAACCCTTTACCAGCCGTACATAGTGCGAATGCGTCGAATTCGACGCATTCGTTTTTCGCTCTGTAAACCATGGTCTTTTGCCGCACCGCGGTCGGAATAATCGCAAACTACTGCTGAAAACCTACGGATTCACCTACCATCGAGAAAACCGTGTGCTGCACATCATTTTTTTCGAGAAAATCGCGGTTGAATGCACCTGGGTGAAGTTGAAATTTCAAGCGTGACGCACTTCATGCTGAGCACTGTACAAACAGCTATAACTTCGGTCTGGCTGCTTCAAATTCAACAAATGACGGCTCATTGGAAAAAAAATACTCAAGCGCCGAAGCTCGAAGTCCAGGAAACAGGTGAAGTTGAAATTTCAAGCGTTTGACTCTGGCACATTTCATGCTAAACGAGCATAGAGCAGTGTACAAACAGCTATAACTTCGGTCTGCCTACTTCAAATTTAACATATGAAGGCTCATTGGAAAGCTATTGAACGCAGCTTTCCAACGATGTTTCATTTAATATAGCGCAAAGTAAAATACTCAAGCGCCGAAGCTCGAAGTCCAGGAAACGGGTGAAGTTGAAATTTCAAGCGTGTGACTGTGACGCACTTCATGCTAAATGAGCATAGAGCACTGTACAAACAACTATAACGTCGGTCTGCCTACTTCAAATTCAACAAATGACGGCTCATTGGGAAGCTATTGAATGCAGCTTTCCAACGATGTATCATTCGATATAGCGCAAAGTAAAATACTCAAGCGCCGAAGCTCGAAGTCCAGCAAACGGGTGTAGTAGAAATTTCAAGCGTGTGGCTGTGACGCACTTCATGCTGAAGTATGTGTTTGCGCCCCGCGCCCGGTGCACAGCCCATGCGCGCATATGCGTGACATGCACCAAAAATGAGCGCTAGTGCAGCCGGGTTCTGCTGGTGTTTGAATCTTGACAGATGAACTGGTGCATGAGCTGAAGCTGAACAGTGTACGTATTGTCATGGTCCTCGAATTTGCTAATTCGGCCGCATTACTCGAGTTATTGTTCGCCATGAATGGCAACGTTTCTACATGTTATCAGCTTGGTTTTAGTCTCATATGAAAGGTAATTCTACCAGCTTTCCAGAACTATAAAGGTGTCAATACAAATTATTTACCGTTTAGTCTCTATTATCAATCTAGTGGACCCCGTTTTTTTTACATATAAATCCTGCGGCTGGTAAAGGGTTAAATCACTAGTACCGTAAAATCCCGCCAGAGCGCCCCGTCTCTCCCATCCGCCCCTCCCTGACTTCTTGTCAGGGACGTGATTGATTGTATCCTCGTATGACTCTGTCGCAGTCTGTGATGCCGTACTGTACTGCAGATGCGTGCTCAACCCCGTTGGAAATGTACGCAACAGTGCCCACCCTCTTGACCATGGATCGCACAAACCCTGCGTTTGCCGGGTCTGTACGACTCCTGGCTCTTTGGTCGGTGTACAAGATGCACGAACAGTTTTCGTAGGGTGCGTACTTTTTCATGTAGCACTGAATGTGGCAAGTAGGACTCGCCCATCCGCCCCTCCCCACCTGAAGGGTCGAGGAGGTAGGGGCGCTCTGGCGGGATTTTACGGTATTACAGTCTACAGAGTACAGTGAGCATGCACGGCTACAGAGTACAGTGAGCATGCACGGCTACAGAGTGCAGTGAGCATGCACGGCTACAGAGTGCAGTGAGCATGCACGGCTACAGAGTGCAGTGAGCATGCACGGCTACAGAGTGCAGTGAGCATGCACGGCTACAGAAACACGGTGACCTGGCTGTTTACACTGTGCACTGTACTGTTGTACAGTGTGATTCCTGCTGGGACGCGCTCGACGCATCTTCAACGTAGAGTCTACGTACAAACATCGAAGAAAAGTCTTCGAGTCAACCAAAACACGATCCGAATGCCGAGGGCTCGGGCGATCATCCTCGTTCGAATCGTGTTTTGGTTGACTCAAGGACTTTTCTTCGATGTCTCAGCGACATCCCCAAAGGCCAAGCTCTAGCCAGCAGAGCCTGGGTTTTTTTGTAAAGCGTTCCTCTGGCGGCGCAACTCCTGCTGCCGCTCCAACAGGAAACAGTGGGAGTGATGAAGTCCCTGTTGTTTCAGTTGAACTTTTACTTTCGCAGCGGACTGACACTTGACAGTCACACTCCGCCAGACGTGGAAGTAGCTGTTGTCAGCGAGCAACAATAGCATGAAGAACAGCGCACAGTGACAAGTGGACATAGTACCGCTGCCTATGTAGAGGATGCTTTGAGCGGTGAGAAATTGTTGGACAATCTCCTAACAGTGAGAATCAGCATTAATTTAAAACGACTTGTGCAGGCAAATATATGCTGTTTATAATGAGCGCAAAATTGTGTCCGAAATTCTGAAACAGAATCTATAGCGGTAATTTTGGGTGGAAAGCAATTCCATAATTGTCCGATTTATGTAAGAAAAGGGAAGGTAAAAATTTCCCATGAGAGTTGAAAACAACCTTGTTCGGTCTGCGTTCACTACGAGAAATATTGATATGAAAAAGGGATAAGATATGAGGTTGAAAATGGATGTATTTGAAAAGAATTGTAATTTCAAGTTTACAATGTACAATGTAACTGCGTGTACAGAAATACTGCTCTAAGTGGTGTGTGAGATTTACGGCTTCTTGACATCGGTTTTCAAAATGGCTGACCTGGGACAGTAGCATGATGTCTACCCCCACCCCATCCCAGCCGCACCCCCCCCCCCCCCCCTCAGCCAAATCCTGGACACGCCACTGAAAAGGGTGGAGTTCTTTCGAAAATCGGCACCAGAACACAACCCCAGCCAGGCCCAGACGACACTGAAGTGCGAAAATGAGAAACTGTTTAAAAGATGCGTTGCCCGAAGAAGCCGGCCAGCCACTGCATGCCGTACCAGCACGATGTTGCACGTCCGCACACAGCCAAAATCAATGCACGTGTGTTAGCAGCACAGGGAAAGCAAAAGGGTTTGACATGCGGGTTGCCATTCAGCCAACTCAAAGTCCCAATCTCAACTTCGACGACTTGGTATTCTTCCACAGCCTGCAGGCACACTGGTCACTTGTGACGAAGGAAACCAGAAATAAGCTTCTGCAAGCTGTGGAAACATGTTGGCATGTATACCCCATTGCCAAGATGAGGAGCGTTTGGCTGTGTCTGTATGCCTCTTTCCATCATGGCATTCTGGAGAGTGGCAGAGACAACAACTACCAGCGCCACTGTGGAGGTCGTCAAGCTCACAGTTCTGGCAAAGAACTTGGCGATTTCCAAAGTTTTGGCAACTTGTAAAGGCTGCGGAACAAAAACGAAAGTCAGCGAGGATGCAGACTCGATGTCATCATGGAGTGAGTCGTCATCAGATTCAGACGAAGAGTGAAGCTGGACTGCTTTGAAACGAGCTGTGCGACATCTGTAAATAACTAATCTCTCATATGCTGCTGTGTTTTCCACTTTGCAAAGTGTGTTTGTAGCCTAAGAATGCTTTAGACAGAACTGTAAATATGCAATGAAGTTTCGCTTACGGAGGAAGTACGTCATTAGTGGATTGTGTTCGTTCTCAGTGACGTATACATACATCATTAACGATAAAAAGGTTTAATCATGTTTGTGAACAGAGAGTACTTTACCCACTGTGTTGATGTGCATGTTCAGAAATCTTCCAAGCAACCCAAAGTGCTCGGGCAGGCAGAGGAAGTACTGGCACAACTGCATGACAACATCCGAGAGCCATTCTCAACAAGTCGGGAGTTCTCTCGACAGCTTTGTGCTGCTAGCAACGTAGAGTATGATGACGATGAAGATAGCATCAACACCGCACAAATCCGTCGATATCGCAAGATCCTCAATGCGTATGGTCTGGTATGTACATACTCGGCAGATAGAGTAATTTCAATTTACTTGCAGTAGATGTATTTCACGTTATGATGTATGTCATCTACGTCATGTACATCTCTAAGGGATCATCGCAAAAGTGTTTTATCGTCCCTGAAATGAACATCGCTCATTTATTACTTTACCCCCTCCACTCTCCATGAAACGAACGCAACTTGCTATGCTGGACGACGAAAATCACATGCATGTAAATGTAGTCCTGTACATATGTATAGTATCAGTCGACTTGTGATTTTTTTCCCGATTCATTGAAAACTGGCACCCTACCTTTTTGGTGTCTCCCGCACATAGTTGTAGATATCCTGCATCGTGTGACCCGTGCAATTACTCCTTGCCACATTTGAGGGCAGAAAAGCCCAAGAACAGGGAAATAGAAATTCAGCCAGGTTTACAAAATTTAGACAGCTATGCCATGGCAAATATGTGGAGAAGTAAATCCCAAACCCAGAATGAGATTCTTGAGATTTAAAGTGGGTTTGTATCCTCAATTCGGCCCAGATCGAACTTTCAAAAGCCAGCGGGACAGTTTCCGATGAGTGGACTGTAGTGTCGGTCGACTTGCGATTTTTGCCCCCCTCTCCCACCCCTCCAACGAATGATGCTCGTTTCAGGGACAAAACAAAAAATTTGCTACGACCCCTAAAGTGGATTTGTTCTTATTCGTTGGTTTGAGGGAAAGATGCAACCGTTTTGATTTGTTCCTTCTTCTTTTACAGCCCATATCTAGAACATTCCGATGCCCATCCTGCAATTAGCTGTAGTTTAAGATCTATTATTTAGTGCTAGACCAGCTATACACCGATACTAGTAGGTGTAAGGATGCTGGAAACTTCAAGGTGAATTGAAAATTGTGGGACAGGTTTAGTGTGTTGCTGTGCACATTATGGCTAGCTGGGGCTTGACAGCAGGGTACATCACCTACAGATTGCTGGCTTTAGGCTGATAAAGAGATCATTGAGAACGGGTGCATTGTGCTTTACACCTTAGATGGATTGATCTTCAAAAGTGAGTTTTTATGAGGGTGTGCTGCATAGTCCTGCTTTGGCTGGCACCAGAGGGTTGTACTCGTGCTCATGAGAGGATACGTAAACTCAAGCCAGTGAATCTGTACCCGTTTCCCTTACATCCATTTCTTTAAAACTTAGGATGGTTCATTTAACAGGTATGCATTGTCTCTCAATGTGGGGTCAGGCAAAGTGTGCTGTCATGAGGATTGGTTGGTTGACTTACTTTGTTTTGTTTTATTTTGGAGGTATTTGGCCTTTTTTTAATATCCTTCTGTCTGCGCATGCGTGTGGGATGTGTGTGCATCCATGCTTGGGCATGTATCGCGTGTCGGCTTACAACTATGTGTGTTGCTGTGTGTATGGGTTTGCATATCGTGTTTTTGTTTCTAGATTGTTTCTTTCTCATCCCCTGAGCTGGACGACATCATTGTTAACCGACCCAACTGGTTGCTCTCCAAGGTCATTGGTCTCATCTTCGCACCACCTGGGCTTGATGATGAAGATATGCTCCACTTCAAGGATGGTGTTGCAATGTTCCAAGAAGTCCTGGACAAGCTCAACAGCTGCGAGGGAGCAAAAGGTCAGGGCCGTCTGCTGCTGCAGATGGTAATACAACTAGGTGTGTTGCTGCAGGAGAAAGAAAGGATCCTGGCACCCAGCCGTCTTCCGACCGCTGACAACTGCCTCGGCTCACTGGCCAAGAAAGATTCATCATCTCGGTCGGCGTGCGCAGGAGTCTCTTTCACGACTCAGCACTGCTTCTCCACTGCTCTTGTTATCCGGCTACAGACAGAGCTGTACGCCTATTTCCACGAGCTTCACGGCATTCCTGCTGAGCTCTGGAAGAATCTGGTGGTAGTGGCTCCAGTCCATTCTACAGCCCGTGGTTGCATCTCCGTCACGGACAGCCTGCGCCAAGCTGTCGCTGTTGTCCATGCGCCCGTTGAAGATTCGCTAGATGGCTATTGTCTGCTGGCTCTGTTGCGCAAGGTGTTTGGTGACCTTGCAGCACAGTATAGCCCGGGCACTAGCTACTCCACAAGGATCATCAGCTCTGCTTCGATTCGTCAGCACCTCCACGAGCCAAGCGACAAGTTTGATTTCGCTGTGTACAATGCAGAGCAAGTCCGATCATCCGTAGCAACAAAGGGTCATCTCTCCACTAGCCAACGTTACGTTGATCGTGCCCCGCTTCTTCTCGAATGGCCGGTCAACCATGCTTCACTGCTCTCTGCAAAGTCCTTTGAGTCCATCCGAGAAAGCCTTGGTGAGTCCGACCTGCCTGCACTAGCCACCTGCCTGGGCCTTACATCACCATCTTCATCACGTGAGCACAGTAATCATCTACACACTGCAGCAGCATTGGTCCACAGCTGGGCAGTTACCGACTACCATCACACCTCGACCAAGCTTCACCAGCTGCTACTGAAATCACCGAACGCCAAGCGCTTTGCAAAGATCTGCAAGGTGCTACGGCAGCATGAAGAACTGGTGAGTGTGATCGCCTGTTGCGTATGCCCCTCTCTCTCAGTCTCTCTCTCTCCCTCTCTCTTTCCCTCTCTCTCTCTCTCTCTCGCTCTCTCTCTCTTTCTCTCTCTCCCTCTCTCTCTCTCTCTCTCTCTCTCTCTCTCTCTCTTTCTTTCTTTCTTTCTCTTTCTATTTCTCTTTCTCTTTCTCTTTCTCTTTCTCTTTCTCTTTCTCTTTCTCTCTCTCTCTCTCTCTCTCTCTCTCTCTCTCTCTCTCTCTCTCTCTCTCTCTCTCTCTCTCTCTCTCTCTCTCTCTCTCTCTCTCTCTCTCTCTCTCTCTCTCTCTCTCTCTCTCTCTCTCTCTCTCTCTCTCTCTCTCTCTCTCTCTCTCTCTCTCTCTCTCTCTCTCTCTCTCTCTCTCTCTCTCTCTCTCTCTCTCTCTCTCTCTCTCTCTGCCTCTCTCTCTCTCAGTCTCTCTCTACTTCTCCCCCCTCTCTGCCTATGTCTCTCTGTTGATGTATGCAAGTTGTTCTATCATTTTACTCAACAAAACATCTGTCACCTACCATTACGCAATGCACAATGTATTCTCGGCCGTGTACCTCTCGTTGATTTGACTCTCAGCGGTGTGGATGATAGACACTAGCTGATGTTGATATCAGAGCCATGTTTGTTGCTTGTTTGTATATTTGTTACTCTCCGCACTGCAGCTGGCGACCGATTTCCCAGACATATTCCGGAAGCGTCAGGTGCAAGCCGTCCAGCCGGTCTCTGACGGAGCTATTTCCTCCACTGTTCAATCAGACTCCGCGGAGAGCGTTCCTTCTGGCAGCCAGTCACACTCTGATCAAGCCAGTCAGTCCACTGCTGCTCGGCAAGATGATGCTGGTAAAGTTGAATGTGCTCAATACACCATGTGTGCTCCCTGTATGCTAGTGTTAGTTTACTTGTGTGCAAATGTGGACTTCACAGTATCTTGCAACACAATTTGATCTATGGGCTTGCTCAGGTCTCAAAGAGAACTTCAGTTTGCATGGGATTCTATACGAAAAAATGAACTATTTTCTCTGTGGATAATGAACACATGACTGGTTAGGTATGTGTGTTATGCTAACCTTGATGATTTGATACCCATTCCTATAATCGAATACTTCTGCACAGAGACAGGGATAGTTTTAAAATCTGTTTTCTGTTCTTTCCTGTTGAATGTATCAGGCCATGCTGAGCATCACGCTGCTGATGGCAGCTGTGGAATTTTCCTATCCACTTCACCACTGTAAGTTCTACGCATGCATTACTCAACAATGAAGTATAGAACCGTTGAATCAGTCCTAGGTAAAGTTCAGTGAAATGTACTGCACCATTTCCAACATAATGAGTCAGGCCGGCCCAGTGAGTGAGTTCTCAGACCATGATTGTGCAATGACAGGTATATGTATCATGATCAAGTCCTGACTTGAAGAGAATTGCTTCAACTGTGCTGTACACCACAGTGAGTTGGGAACACGAGGTGTGGAAAACAGGGCAACATTGATGCAGAAAGTGGGTTTTCACCTTTGCCCATATACTGTAATTGGTGGATCTGAATTTTCCTCTCCATCCGTAAAAAAGCGGCATCTGACGCCTTTGAATGTGCTCTTTTCATGTAGTCTTTTCATGTGGTATTTTCATGTGGCGGTGTCGTCATCCCTAGAAACCAGAAAGGTCTTATTGAGCTGTGTAGTTCCCAGATCCTATTTAAAACACCCTTCCCTATTTGAAGTACATAAGCAGAAGAAAGTAAAGATCGCAGATACGCAACCAAACCCCCTATGCAATTGTGTTGAGAAACACAACCAGTTTAGGAAGTTTTGCTTGTACAAGGTCACCACCATGCCTGAGATACCAGGGTGGCAGATGCAGCACGTGACAGTGAGGATGACTTAGTAAGTATCACAAGCAATGCCTGACAAGTTGCAAACCTTGTTAGCTGCATCTATGTTACCCTCACTATGAATACAGTGTAGTGAGTACACAGTTAACAGTGGTTGTCAGAGCAGTTAACTGCATGTAAAGTGGTTCACGCTTGCATCACAGCATTTGTTAACAACGTACACGCTCACTGGTGTCAGCACTCTTGAACCTCAGAACCTTGGGATTCGCAGGCAAGCCCACAACCACTAGGCCAAAGTACTGGTCAGTAGGCAGTGGCAATAATTTCCCTACACTGCTTGCTTAATGACATGACCACTGTTGCAAACCACTAGTCCTCAATTGGGAAAGGCCTTCGCGCTTATGGCATTGTATTCGTCGCAATGTTGTCTTTCGACTCCGCCGTACCGCTGATGTTGCTGCATGGCATACGCTATATGCGTTGTGTGCGTTTTGCTGTATACGCTGTTATGTCCAGTTTTATATGCTTATGTTTTGCATGTACGCTGTTTTTGCATGCTATAAATAGCTGGTGTTATTAGTGTTCATTGTTAATTATCAGATGAAGTGAAATATACTGTGTAGAGGAAAAGAGTTGTCCTCGTGCCATGTGGTCGTACGATCCTGACAATTTAGAGAATCTAAGAGGGTTCACAACATTTGGCGACCACGCCAGGATAGGAGCGAGCATGGCAGAGGAACTATGGAACAATTTGGAAGCCAGCTTTATCGACAATGGAGAGCGGTTAGGATTAGAAGGCGAGTTGTTGAAGGTACATGTGGAGCAGAGGCTCCAACAGTACATGGAGCGTGAGGAGCGCAGTGCCAGACGGCGAGAGGAGGCGCTCCGCACCGAGTTTGCCAAAACACTAAAGGAGATTAACGAGCGCATCGCCAATGCGCATGAGGGTGAGGGTAAAGCCGCGATGGGAGGTACAGAGGAATCTCCACGTCACAGCGGTGGGCGTCAACCGCTGATGAAAATCCCCTCATATGATGGAACGCAGCCATTGGAGCGTTATCTTGACCTGTTCGAGGACATCTGTTCCAAGAACGAGTTCGAAGAAAGCGAATGGCTACTGCGACTGCGCATTGCGCTAGCGGGTAGCAAAGCGGAGAGGATATGTATTGGATGAAATAATTACGAGGAAGCAAAACGAGAGTTGCTTGCCTCGCTCGGAAAGACTCCGGATAAAGCGTGGAAGACATTGCTGACAGGCAAGCAGCGGTCAGATGAGTCGTTTCATCAATAGGTTGTCCGTGTTTGCCGAGAGGTAGAGGTGTGGGCCACACTCGCTATGACAGAAGATGGCGAGGTGGACACCAAGCATAGCGCCGATATAAAATGTCCCCGGCGCTGCAAGCAATGGCAAAGCAGGTAATCTTGGAGCAATGCGGACCTGAGATGAAGACGTACCTGGTCGAACGGCAGTGCTACGGGATGTCACTGCGCCAGGTACAGGAGCACGGCGCGTCTTACCAGGTCGCGCACGGACGACAGGGTTATACTGCCAGGAAGCCAGTAGAACGATCCGTGCCAAGGCCCACGGCGTCGGCACAGTGCATGGCGATATCGGTCGCAGATGCAGAGAAGCAGCTAAAGTCGCTGCCACTGGAAGGGAGAAAGGGTTTTCTGCAGCGAGAGAGACTCTGCTGGAACTGCCTTAAGTATGGCCATATGGCCAGAGAATGTCGGTCAGGCTCGAGATGCACGAAATGCCAGAGGAAACACCACCTGCTAAAACATGAGGTGTTGGATAGAGCAGGTTACAGCCGGGAGAAACCGACTGAGATAGTTACGGAGAAGAATGTTGGGTCGTGCTGTCTACACTCGCCAAGTGTGCGGCTGATGACCGGAGTGGCACGAGTTGAGGGAAGAACTCGAAACGCGAAGGTTCGCGTGTTCCTGGACTCGGGTGCTGAGGCGTCATTCGTGACTGCAGCGTTGGTGTCAGCAATCGATGCAGAACACGTTGGGGTTGAAAATGTAGAGGTGAAGCCGTTCGGCGCGGAACCAACCCAACAGCGCATGGATAAGTACGCCATCAAGATCCAGGGTAGCTCCGCTAGCATTCGGGTACGCGCGTTCGTGAAACCAACGCTTGAGCTGGACCTGAAGTGCGCAAGTCCGCAGACCATTGCGCAGTGGCACAGTTGGGGAGTAGAGCTGAGTGACAAGCCTCAACAAGGGACATCAGACGACATACATATGCTGATTGGTGCAGACTATATCAACGCGGTACTGCACAGCAAGAAGGAAGTTAATGGTGAGACGGTGTGGAACACAGAGATAGGTAATGTATTATCTGGTCCAGCGTCTGCACCAAATCGAAACAGTCAGCCGGTGACCGTGTCATGTGTCACAGCCCACATTGAACAACTATGGCAGTTGGATGAACCTCCAGAACAACATCAGCACCTGCCATCGTTCCCGCTATGTCGCCAGGGCAGCGGGTACCAAGTGGGTCTCTTGTGGCGAAATGAGCGTCGCCCAACGGATAACTTTGCTCAAGCTAGAGTCATCGCAACGCGGCTTCTTGAAAAGCTGAAGAGGAATGGGAAGCGTGCGCTCTATGATGATGTGCTGATCAGGGAGTACCGCGAGCTTGGAGCAATTGAGCTGGAGCCATGTGAGAGCGATGCCGGGTACTATGTACCGCATCATGGTGTATTCCGCGAGCACGCTGCAACCACGAAGTTAAGAGTGGTGTTCAATGCCTCGGCGACGGCGCCAGATGGCAAGTCGTTGAACGACATGATTGACCCTGGACCGTCGCTATTGCCGAGTCTCGCAGGTATGCTATTACGGTTCCGTGAATATAAGAGCGCGCTGCAAGCGGACATCCGCAAGGCTTTCTTCATGGTCGCGGTTAATCCCGAAGACCGTCCGTACCTGCGTTTCTTGTGGCCCGGTCGAAGCGACTGCGATGAACTGTTAACCTGGAGGCTAACGAAACTGCCATTTGGCGTAAACTGCTCGCCATACATGCTTACTGCGGTGATTCAGCATCACTTGAAGGAGCTACGGGCGTTGTCTGCACCCAAAGAGCGAGAGCGTATTGATCTCTTGCTCACGAGTTTCTACGTTGACGATTTGGTCTCTAGTGTCTCAAATGCCTCGGAAGCTAAGGAGATGCAAGAGTTCAGCGTGCGTGTGCTTACGGATGCTGGCATGGAGTTACGCAAGTGGCGAGGCAACGAAATCCCGTGCGATCCAGAGGCCGGAGATAAAGTCCTCGGTCTGAAATGGAAAACCAGTGATGACTTGCTCAGCATAGCAGCGCTAGGCGAGTCCGATAGGCCGTCTGTGTGGACCCTGCGATCCCTCCTCAAGTGTGTTGCATCAGTGTTTGATCCGCTAGGTCTAGCAGCACCGGCAGTTGTGTCGGGAAAGATACTGCTACAGCAAGCCTGGAAAGTCGGAGGCGACTGGGATGATATGTTGCCTGATGGCATCGCAGCCCCATGTGCGCAATGGTGGGGAGAGTTGGCCGAAGTGGTGAGCATTGACATACCACGTTGGATTTGCTGCAATCTTGACACGCCGATTGCGCTTCATGCCTTCGCCGATGCCAGTGAGAAAGCGTTTGGATGTTGTTTGTATGCAGTCGTCAATGGACAGTCGCACTTGGTATTTGCCAAGGCCAAAGTGTCACCTGTGTCTCCGCCCACGTTAGCCCGCCTTGAGTTACAAGCAGTATGTATAGCGGCTCGCTACGCTGAGTTTGTGGTGAAGGAGCTGCGTGTTACCGTCACGCAAGTCTATGGCTGGACTGACAGTCTTACTACCGTTCATTGGATCAGTAATCCATCGTACAAATGGAAACCATTTGTGGCTAACCGCGTCAGTCAAGTCCAAGAGATATCGAAAAAGGTCGGCATTGTGTGTAACCATTGCCCGGGCCTTCACAACCCAGCAGATTTACCGTCACGTGGGAGTAGTGCACAGCAGATCCGTAGTCCGTTCTGGAGGGGCGGACCAACCTGGATCACGGAGCCCAATGACTGGCCCACCGCATCCTCAACCGCAGCTACAGATGAGTCCAGTGTAGAAGTACGAGTGTCAGCCACCACCTGTAGTCGAGAATCTGATAAGGAATGGTGGCTCGGATTCAGTAAATGGTCGAGGGCACAGGGCATGGTGACTTGGATGTTGCAGTGGAAGCACACTGAGCAACGTGCTGAATTCTATTTTGCAGCAGACAACGTATTATACCGCATCTTTCAAGCCGCATGTTTCGCTGAGGATCTTGAGCTGATCAAGCAAGGTCAACCAGTGAAGCCTGGGTCGAAGGTGTATCAGCTTGCACCGTTTCTGGATGAGCATGGAGTGCTCAGAGCCGGGGGACGACTTCAGCACAGCGAGTTGGCGTATGGAGCCAAGCACCCAGTCCTGTTAGGCAAACATCATCTGACCGAGTTGCTGTTGGAGAAAATGCATGTTGAAAGGATGCACCAAGGTGTAGAAGGATTCTTGTCGTTCATCCATCAGAAATTCTGGATTATCGGTGGTCGACGGACACTACGCAACATTACTCAGCGATGTGTTACATGCCGCCGCTACAAGGCTAAGGCTGCCTCAGAAGTCTGCCCGCCGCTGCCGGAAGACCGAGTTGTTCACGAGAGGCCGTTCGCAAATACCGGCATCGACTATGCTGGTCCGTTGTACGTGCGCCATGGTGAGTCATCTCCGAAGGTATGGATAGCATTGTTTGTGTGTGCCACCACCAGAGCAGTTCACTTGGAGGTGGTCGATAGTTTAAGTACCGAGTCATTCTTGATGGCATTTCGGAAGTTTGTCGCGAGACGTAGTTTGCCGTCTCGGATCAGATCTGACAACGCTACAACGTTCAAGGCGGCATCTGACAAACTGAGTATGCCATGGATGTTCAATCCTCCAGCTGCACCATGGCATGGAGGCTTCTATGAGCGAATGGTTGGTACAGTGAAGAGTGCCTTGAAAAAGGTAATGGGAACAGCGTTTCTGAAGGTTCAGGAGCTTGAGACCATCTTGTATGAGGTTGAAGCAGTGGTGAATAGTCGTCCGCTAACTTATGTGTCTGATAGCCTGGATGAGCCACCAGTAACCCCTGCAATAATGATGGGTAACATTTGGATGTCGTCAGCGAAGCCAGCAGGTACCCCGGACGCTACGCATATGTCAGCGAGATTGCATTACCTCAGTCAGACACTGAAGCATGTCAAGAATCGTTGGGAGGTGGAGTACCTAAGTCAGCTGAACAAGCACCAACAGACCATGTCGCGCCCTTTAGCTGTGGGTGATGTTGACTTTGTTCTCGATGATACCAAGCGCAAACAGTTCTGGCGTTTGGGACGGATCATCGAGTTATTCCCTGGTCGAGATGGCAAGCGTCGTGTTGCCAAGGTTAAGTTGAGTACCAGTACCCTGTTGAGGCCGATCCAAAGGTAAGTGCCGTTAGAAGTATCGTCACAGGACGTGGCTCCTGGGCTTGCCGATACCACTCAACCTGCTATCGTCCCTCAGCAGCCAGCGTATGAACCGCCAGCACCGTTACCACCACCACGGCAGCAGGAGATGACGCGTTCTGTATACGCTGTTATGTCCAGTTTTATATGCTTATGTTTTGCATGTACGCTGTTTTTGCATGCTATAAATAGCTGGTGTTATTAGTGTTCATTGTTAATTATCAGATGAAGTGAAATATACTGTGTAAAGGAAAAGAGTTGTCCTCGTGCCGTGTGGTCGTACGATCCTGACAATTTAGAGAATCTTAGAGGGTTCACAACAACCACCTTTTCGTCCGACGACGTTTTTTGAAGGCCCTGCAAGGCTGCATGGCCTACACCAGGGAGTCGTAGGGGGTCGTACGACTTCCTGGCTTGCACCAGGGAGCCCTACGCGTAACACATGCCAGTGTACGTGCATATAGGGCTTCCGGTATGGCCTACGACCATGTACACTGTGTGATGCGTATCTCCGGACGCTTTTCGCTTGCACGCCTTCGCTGATTCGCTGCTTTTTGTGTTCCACTTTTTCCAAAGAATTCTCGTAGTTGTGTGTCTTTTTCTCTCTGATTTCTGGTTGTGTGGACACCATGGAGGCTCATCAGCCTCGGAACTTTGCGTTTCCAAAGCGAAGTTTCGGGCGAACATCGATCGTTGAGCGTCCGTTTCAACCAGCTTGGTTCGATAAATTCAATTGGTTGCACCACGACGAGTCGACGGATTCTGTGACCTGCCTTTTGTGTTCCTTTGCTGATCAGCAAGGGAAGCTGAAAGCGCCATCGAAGGACTCGGCCTTCATTTCTAAGGGCTTCAAGAATTGGAAAGATGCCACGGAGGGGTTCCGCCGTCACGAAAAGTCGCTGTGTCATATCGACGCTGTCCAGGTGATGCTTGTGCTACCGCAGACTGTCCAGGACGTTGGTGAGGCGCTAAGGCAAGCCCATGCCAAGGAGAAAGCCCTGAATCGGCGAATGTTTGTGAGAATCCTACAGAACATGACGTTTTTGGGTCGCCAAGGTCTTCCCTTGCGTGGCCACGGCAATGCAGAGTCGAACTTTATGCAACTGCTGCAACTACAGAAGCTACATACTCCCGAGTTGCGTGCCTGGCTGGAGCAACGAGTGGATAAGTACTGCTCCCCCAAAATCCAGAACGAAATCCTTCATCTAATGTCGCATAGCATACTCCGGAATGTGGCCAAGTCCATCCATACTGCTGAGGTGTTCAGCGTTATGGCCGATGAGTACGCAGACGTATCTAACAAGGAACAACTGGCGTTGTGCTTCCAGTGGGTTGACCAGGAGTTGGAAGCTCATGAAGATTTCGTTGGTTTGTTCCAGATTGACAACATATCTGCAGATACGATCGTTGCGGCTATCCGGGAGTGCATGCTGCGACTCAACCTCCAACTCAACCGTTGCCGAGGCCAATGCTACGACGGTGCCTCAAATATGGCTGGCCACAGATCTGGTGTGGCGAAGCAGTTGGGAGATGAAGAGCCAAGGGCTCTTTTTGTGCACAGCTACGGGCACTCTCTGAACCTGGCAATGTGCGACGCCATCAAGACGACTGTGCTGACCAGAGATTCCCTCGATGTCACCAGCGAGATCAGCAAGTTAATTAAGTACTCGCAAAAACGGAATGCCCGATTTGACGTCCTGAAGGGTGAGATCTCGCCCTACACACCAGGATTCCGTGTGCTGTGCCCGACCCGCTGGACAGTGCGAGGTAAGAGTCTGCAAAGCATCCTGGATAACTATCTGGTCTTGCAAGAACTGTGGGATGAAGTTCTGGCTGGGAGTGTGGACCCCGACGTGCGTGCTCGCGAGACTTTCAACTTCTTCTTTGGAATCAGTTTGGCCCGTCTTGTCCTGGCACATGGTGACAACCTCTCTGTTTCCCTCCAGAGTTCAACAATGTCTGCTGCCGAAGCCCAGAAAATAGCACGTTTGACGGTGAACACAATCACAAAGATGCGCAGAGAGAATTCATTCTCGATGTTCTGGGAGGCTGCTGTGGCAAAAAGTCACCAGTTTGATGTCTCTGAACCGCAGTTCCCTCGCAAACGCAAACGTCCACAGAGGTATGAAGGTGGAGATGAGCCAGCATACCACCCCAGCTCCCCGGAAGGCCACTTTTGGCAGCTGTATTTTGAAGTGCTTGACAGTGCCAAGTCCTCCATCCAGACCCGGTTTAATCAGAAGGGCTTCGCCATATACACGGAGATGGAGAACCTTCTCTTGAAGAGTGCCAAAGGGGTGGACGCTACAGACGAGTTCAAGGCAGTGACAGAGTTGTACGGCGAGGATCTCGACTCCAACCTCCTTCTTACCCAGTTTTCACTCCTTCAGACGCAGCTGACCTCTGATGACGATGTCACGTTTAGGTCTGTGCTGAAGTTCTTGCGGGGCTACTCCACATCTCAGAGGCAGCTTCTGTTTGAAGTTGTGAAGCTGGTGCGCTTGATTCTGGTAAGCCCAGCTACCAACGCCATCAGCGAGAGATCCTTCTCAGCAATGCGGAGAATCAAGACCTATCTCCGCTCCACAATGGGCCAGAGTCGGTTAAATTCAGTCATGCTCCTCCAGACGCACAAGGACAGGACAGATGCACTGTCTTTGGTGTAGTTGGGCAATGCCTTCATCGATGTCACCAGCAGTGATCACCGCCGCTCAATATTTGGCACATTCACGGATGCTGATCTTGCAGCTAAGTAACCCAGCTAGCAGTTTGCCTGGGATTGCTCTTCTTGTCTTTTTTCTGCGGCTTTGGCTTTCGTACACAGCAGCGGGACCATGCACAGTAATAATTATTCTACTTATTGTTTCAATGCATATTGTACGCCATCTGTCACATATTATTATTTCTTGCCTGCATTTCTTTTCCTCGCTAGTTTTGCTGAGAGTTTTGTACACCTATTCAATGGTGGATGAGATAACAGGTTTTGAATGCTGTCCATAGTTGTTTTCTTGGAAATAGTAAAACAATGCCAAAAGTGCCCAGAATGCAGGATTTTGCACCCTAATTTCAAAATATTTCCGGGGGAGATCCCAACCACCCCCCCCCCCCCCCCCCTGGCCGGACCACCGTGCTACGCGCCTGGGTAAAGTGTGTAAAGAGAACTGCGTGCAGAAGTGTAGGCAGTAGTGCAGGCAGAAGTGTAGGCAGTAGTGTAGGCAGTAGTGTAGGCAGGAGTGCAGGCAGTAGTGTAGGCAGTAGTGTAGGCAGTAGTGTAGGCAGTAGTGTAGGCAGTAGTGCAGGCAGTAGTGTAGGCAGTAGTGTAGGCAGTAGTGTAGGCAGTAGTGTAGGCAGTAGTGTAGGCAGTAGTGTAGGCAGTAGTGTAGGCAGTAGTGTAGGCAGTAGTGCAGGCAGTAAGTAGTGTAGGCAGTAGTGAGGAGTGGGAGGCAGGACTGAGCAGCGTGGGAGGGAGTGTGGGAAGGAGTGCTGGCAGGCGTGTGGGCAGGAGTGTGATCAAGAATGCAAGCAGAGAAGTGAGGGGAGGAGAATGAGCGTCTTCAGAAAGGCTGGCAGGAGTGTGATCAAGAATGCGAGCAGAGAAGTGAGCGGAGGAGTATGAGCATGTTCATAAAGGCTGGCAGGAGGGTGGTCAGGAGTGTGGGTAGGAGTGTGATCAGGAATGCGCGCAGAGACGTGTGGGCAGGGGAGTGTGGGCAGGGAGTGTGGGCAGAGAAGTGTGGGCAGAGAAAAGAGGGCAGGGAGTGTGGGCAGAGAAGGGTGGGCAGGAGAGTGTGGGCAGGAGTGTGATCAGGAATGCGCGCAGAGAAGTATGGGCAGGGGAGTGTGGGCATGGGAGTGTGGGCAGGGAAATGTGGGCATGGGAGTATGGGCAGGGGAGTGTGGGCAGAGTGTACACTGTTCTTCTGAAACGGTGGTCAACTGGGGAAGCTAGGCCCGCTCACGCTGTGGCCAGTAACTGTGTGGGTGCACTAACCAAGGATGGCATAATGTCAGCCAGTAAACACATATCCGTGAACCCGGAACCATGGTAGAGAAGTGTGGGCAGGGGAGTGTGGGCAGGGGAGTGTGGGCAGGGAGTGTGGGCAGGGGAGTGTGGGCAGGGGAGAGTGGGCAGGGAGTGTGGGCAGGGGAGTTTGAGCAGGGGAGTGTGGGTAGAGAAGATTGGGTAGAGAAGTGTGGGCAGGGGAGTGTGGGCAGGGAGTGTGGGCAGGGGAGTGTGGGCAGGGGAGTGTGGGTAGAGAAGGGTGGGTAGAGAAGTGTGGGCAGGGGAGTGTGGGCAGGGAGTGTGGGCAGGGGAGTGTGGACAGGGAGTGTGGGCAGGGAGTGAGGGCAGGGAGTGTGGGCAGGGATTGTGGGCAGAGAAGTGTGGGCAGAGGAGTGTGGGCAGGGGAGTATGGGCAGAGAAGTGTGGGTAGGGGAGTGTGGGCAGGGGAGTGTGGGCAGGGGAGTGTGGGCAGGGGAGTGTGGGCAGGGGAGTGTGGGCAGGGGAGTGTGGGCAGGGAGTGTGGGCAGGGGAGTATGAGCAGGGGAGTGTGGGTAGAGAAGATTGGGTAGAGAAGTGTGGGCAGGGGAGTGTGGGCAGGGAGTGTGGGCAGGGGAGTGTGGGATGGGGAGTGTGGGTAGAGAAGGGTGGGTAGAGAAGTGTGGGCAGGGGAGTGTGGGCAGGGAGTGTGGGCAGGGGAGTGTGGGCAGGGAGTGTGGGCAGGGAGTAAGGGCAGGGATTGTGGGCAGGGATTGTGGGCAGAGAAGTGTGGGCAGGGGAGTGTGGGCAGGGGAGTGTGGGCAGAGAAGTGTGGGCGGGGAGAGTGTGGGCAGGGGGGAGTGTGGGCAGGGGAGTGTGGGCAGAGAAGTCTGGGCAGGGAAGTGTGGGCAGAGAAGTGTGGGCAGGGGAGTGTGGGTAGAGAAGGGTGGGTAGAGAAGTGTGGGCAGGGGAGTGTGGGCAGGGAGTGTGGGCAGGGGAGTGTGGGCAGGGAGTGTGGGCAGGGAGTGAGGGCAGGGAGTGTGGGCAGGGATTGTAGGCAGAGAAGTGTGGGCAGGGGAGTGTGGGCAGGGGAGTGTGGGCAGAGAAGTGTGGGCGGGGAGAGTGTGGGCAGGGGGGAGTGTGGGCAGGGGAGTGTGGGCAGAGAAGTCTGGGCAGGGAAGTGTGGGCAGAGAAGTGTGGGAAGGGGAGTGTGGGTAGAGAAGGGTGGGTAGAGAAGTGTGGGCAGGGGAGTGTGGGCAGGGAGTGTCGGCAGGGAGTGTGGGCAGGGGAGTGTGGGCAGGGAGTGTGGGCAGGGAGTGAGGGCAGGGAGTGTGGGCAGGGATTGTGGGCAGAGAAGTGTGGGCAGGGGAGTGTGGGCAGGGGAGTGTGGGCAGAGAAGTGTGGGCGGGGAGAGTGTGGGCAGGGGGGAGTGTGGGCAGGGGAGTGTGGGCAGAGAAGTCTGGGCAGGGAAGTGTGGGCAGAGAAGTGTGGGCAGGGGAGTGTGGGCAGGGGAGTGTGGGCAGAGAAGTGTGGGCAGGGAGTGTGGGCAGGGGAGTGTGGGCAGGGGAGTGTGGACAGGGGTGTGTGGGCAGAGAAGTGTGGGCGGGGAGAGTGTTGGCAGGGGGAGTGTGGGCAGGGGAGTGTGGGCAGAGAAGTCTGGGCAGGGGAGTGTGGGCAGGGAAGTGTGGGCAGAGAAGTGTGGGCGGGGAAGAGTGTGGTCAGAGAAGTATGGGCTGGGAGTGTGGGCAGGGGGAGTGTGGGTGGGGGAGTGTGGACAGAGAAGTGTGGGCATGGAGTGTGGGCTGGAAGTGTGGGCAAGGGCAGCGTGGGCAAAGTGTGCAAACAGGAGTGTGGGCAGGAGTTTGGGCGTTGGCAAGAGTATGAGCAGGAATGCATGCAGGAGTACGGCTAGCAATGTGGGCAGCTACATGTGTGTGTGCAAGTATCGAATTTTGTCATCAAATGGTTTGTATGTTCCATGTTTGTTCATTTTGAATGTGTTTGTGGGTTTGTATGTGTGTGCGTGTGTGTGAGTGTGTGTGTGTGTGTGTGTGTGTGTGTGTGTGTGTGTGTGTGTGTGTGTGTGTGCGTGTGTGTGTGTATCTACAGCCATGCCATGTGGTCAACGGACGAACGCATTGCAAACCTGTACAAGGAGGATGAAGCGGAGCTCTCTGAACAAACAGGTGCGTTATTCCTTTTAAAATAAGACTGCTCTCTTTATCCTGTTCTCATCTATCTACACTCAACTGCCCTTCAATTTGTGTGCTGTTACCATTGTTGTCTTAGTCTGTCTGTATGCTATATACATACCCGAAAACACACAAAAATACATACCTTCTTGTCTACCTTCTTGCTCTATATACACTGGCTTATACTTCATTACATATTCACCCTCATGCAATTGGCCATCTACAGGCGTAGTGGATATTGGTAGATATTCACCGCTTATATTCACCACTTTTCGATACTTACTGTAAAGAGAACAGTACTTGGTGCTGCGCTTGATTTCTCTTCAGTCAGCGCACCGGAGATGGCGAGTGCCGTGGGACATTTCTACGCTAACTTCTGCAAACAGGACCTTTCTGAGTACAAATTAAATCGGCATGTGACCAGGTGGTGACAAGTCATCAGCCAGCGAGCAAACAAGGTTTTGTTCGATCGGCATGTGCATGGATAGCGGATCGAGCGGCAAGCAAGGAATTTCGTTTGTACTCAGAAATGTTTTGCTTATGGACGTTGGCGTAGAACTTTTCTAAGGCACGCAACAGCTCCGGAGCGCTGCCTGGAAAGAAAATATGGGCGGGCAGAATCGCTTACACTAGTGAGGTTTTGCATTCCGAACTTCGGTACAGCGTTCTTCGGTCATTTGTCGAACATCAAAATGTCGAATTTTCGCACCAACGTTTGTTTTGCAAGTCGAAAATGATGTGTTTTCATTTCGTGAGCCCCAGCATCAGCAACGTCCTGTCCCGTGCTCCTTTTCTTGCTGATTCCAACGAACTTTGATCGCCCAAAGAGTCAAGGGCCAAACCTTCCTCCTCAGTCGCCTCAGAAAAACCAACTCCTTGGCCAAGTCAAATTTTATGCGTGTCGCCATAGTCTTTTCAGCCACACAGATGATGGTGAGAACACTCCAGGCGAAAGAGAGTAGACAGGCAGTGGAGAGGAGCAATCAGAGGTTGCTGACGATGCTATGTCGCCAAAGACGCCTGCCAAGCGATGCCGAGATAAGAAACCTCTTTGAATAAATCACGCACTAGCGCTCTTCTACAAGAAAATGCATCCGAAAAAATATTTTCGGCAAAGTGAGCTTTTTCCGAACAAACACGCCGAATCTTCGTGTGCATTTTCGACCTCGCTCCCGCGTGCCGAATCTTTTTGCTGAATTTCGGAATGCAAAACCTCGCTATTGCTGTCTATTAACCGACTCCCGAAAATGATCCTCACAGATTGGTCAAATTTTCTCATCGAAACGGGGACGATGATTGGCTCACGTAAAGCACGAGCGTGCTCTCTAAGGTGATTGGCTCGAGTGTGTTCTCCAAGGTCTACGCGTCCCGTGCCATATGCACCAGTACGTGTCCACGATCTGTCCTTACAAACTTGAACAAGATTCTGTCAAGAACACTTCGCTCTCCGATTCATGCAAGAGCATGTCAGCCGGTAGTGAAGTAACAACGACTTACGTTAGTTCTGCGTACATGTTCATGTATGACCAACGTGACTCGTTTGTTCAGCTGTACGGATAACTGTTTTCTGATGATCGCTTAGTGCGTGAAACGCAGAGTTAAAATACTATCTTTGTCCTCTTATTGTTTGAACCCGCTCTGCCTCTCGGTATTGAGCACTCTCTTGGACAGCCTGGAACCTCTCTGTTTGACAGACAGATATATTCATAAATAGGAACAGCACACTAATTAAAGGACAGTTGACCGCAGATAGATGTGAACCGGATAACGGGAGAAGTCTAGAAATACTGACTGAGAACAGAATGTTTTAAATGGAAAGAAGACGGTATGCACGAGGATTACAAGGACGGGTCACAATGCAGAATAGCACTTCTAATTGAAGTACGTGGGATGGTCAGATTAATTCCTGGACCGCGCCAGCTGGTGAAAATCCTCGCGCGGAAGCACGTAGTAGTGAAGTGAAAAACCAGGTGCATGTCCTCAATGGTGATTGTATGGCATCATAGAAGCAGGCAAATCACATCATAGCAAGATTTAATTTGAAAAAGCAAGATTGATGTGCACAGAAAAGGTTGGGAGGGCAAGGACCCTGAGGAGACTCAAACCTGATCGAGGAAGCCAGGAAAAGAAACAACGATAAAGAACACATTAGATGCCATACTTGCAACCCAAAAATATTGCCCGAGAAAATTGTTATTACCTACCTCGCTGCGCTTGCCTGTCCAGAAATGTAATGTCCTTCTTTGGAAAGTGCTTGACTTATGCTGAGTGCATGAGTCAATGGTGTGTTACTTATCACCAGTGTGTGGATTAAACGTGTGTGACTAATCATGAGTAGAAAGATTACCAATCTCATTGCACACCTATCCCATATGTGTATGCCTGGTGATGTAAAACAAACTGTATCATCTTGTCTTGAATGTGCTGGAGAAAAGAAAAGCATTGCAAGCACCGTGAATACAAATTCCGAGCCAGGTACCTACATGTAGGTGTAGGAGTATTGCAGAAATCTCGTTATTGTCAGATGTGAAAACTGTGGCTACATTCATAGCAAAGTCAATCACAGTGTTGTGGCAGCATGCATTATGAGGCGAATGCACAACTTAAAAACTTGATGTCGATAAGGACGCGTTCAACCGATAAAAAAGGCAAGAATAGTATCAGTAAGGCGGACATTACGAAACAAAAAGAAGAGAATAATAATTAAAATGAATCTAAATGCAAAATTTCCTGATCATTTTTCATGACACACTCATCATGGAAAGCTATTATCTCCTCATCGCTTATTTAAAGTAGAATGTGCTCAATACACCATGTGCGCTCTCTGTATGCTACTGCTAGTTTACTTACTTGTGTGCAAATGTCTACTTCACACTATCTTGCAACACAACTTGATCTATGGGCTTACTCAGGTCTCAAAGAGAACTTCAGTTTGCATGGGATTCTATACGAAAAAAAGAATTATTTTCCCTGTGGATAATAAACACATGACTGGTTAGGTATGTGTGTTATGCTGATCTTTAGCATTTAATACACATTCCTATAATCGAATATTTCTGCACAGAGACATGGATATTTTTTTAATTCACTTCCTCTACTGTTCAATCAGACTCGGCAGAGAGCGTTCCTTCGAACAGCCAGTCACACTCTGATCAAGCCAGTCAGTCCACTGCCGCTCGGCAAGATGATGCTGGTAAAGTTGAATGTGCTCAATACACCATGTGTGCTCCCTGTATGCTAGTGTTAGTTTACTTGTGTGCAAATGTCTACTTCACACTATCTTGCAACACAACTTGAGCCTCTAGATCGGAAAAGAGGTTTTTTCTATTTTTGCTGTTTGGTATTGTATTGGTTTAGTTGAATTGGGTATCTCAACACTACAATAAGTACAACTTGCGAACATACACGCTTATGTAGTTTCATGCAGTACTGAGAAAATGCATTTTAAAGTTGTGTGTTTTCCGCATAAAGTGATGTATAACTCACTTTTTGCCAGCTAACTGGCCTCTCCGCCTACACCGCAGACACACCCACACACAACAGAAACATACAGATCACAGTAGTAGTGTGGTCTTTGTTCACTCACGGTGGAAGATGGAAGAGCTTAGCGTAGTGTATAGATGAGCATGAAGAAGGGCATGCCACCTCACGCATATACATTGTACACATATGTACCAGACCAACATGATGCAAAAAGTGAACTAATGTGGCGAATGGGGCCGCCGGATAATTAACCAGCTCGAAGCTGGCGGAAAAAACCTCAGGACCCCGGCGGAAGCACAACCCTGAGGAAAAACCGATTAGAATAACCCCATAAGATAAATGAACAAAACGTAGCCTGCAGGATCTATCCCGAAGTGAGAATAAAGGGGGGGGGGGAGGGGGGGAAACTACAACGAAAAGAGAAAGACCACGATGAAGAGAAAAGTTTGAGAACACTGACAAAAAAACGGCTGACGCAATCCTGCTGCCGTAACTATGGTGAAAATGCTGGTAAAAATACATTTTTCGTTTCATTGGCTACGCTCAGCCAACGAAAAATAACACTTTTTGCCAGCTAGCTGGCCTCTGCGTACACCGCAGACACACCCACACACAACAGAAAGATACAGATCACAGTAGTAGTGTGGTGTTTGTTCACTCACGACGGAAAGGATAGCCGACCCCACAGTCACTGGTGCAGTGTAGCGCGAGACACCGACAGCATGTCCTTGACGGAATCCACAACATACACGTTCTTACATGTGGATGACTTCCAACCCCCTTGCCGCTGAAGAAGGCGCTCTGGCACACCAGCATTGGCCGCTGCCGTCGCTCCCCCTAGCGGAGACTGTGCCTGCTATACCCTGTGTGGTCTTCACCTACGCGGGCGAGAGCTGTGTGGATCAATTTGCGTGCCCGGGCGTATGTCATCTTTCCCCGCAGACATGACTGGTGGGTTGCTGCGGAGACCTTGCCAAAGAGAGGTTGAGTGGGTGCATGGCGTGCTCTCTCCAAGAGACCCTCTATGACCGACACAGGACATGGTGTAGTAGCCTGCTGCTCCAGTCGGCTCACCATGACCACATCGCCCTGGCGCAACTGGTCGTTCTTGCGTCGTCGCAGGTGTAGGGACATATGCGTGCCGCCAATGGAGATATCCTGAGGCGTGAGGCGCTGTAAATCGTCCCAGCGAAGCAGAGCAGTGTTTCGTCGGCCGAACTGTGCAGGCGACCGTGACATATACTGCTGGCTGGGGGTGCGAAAATTCCGCTGCTGATGCTCCCGCGTGCTATCAGGACGTGCTGCTATCCGCCGTGCTGTTGCAGCCGCCTCAGCAATCCTCTTGTCATCTGCCATCCCGTCACGCCGCACCCCGTTTTCATAAACTTCGACTGTTTTCCAATCGTAAGCGTCCGCAATCTGGAGATGCTTCTGGAGGAGGGTCAGGGTCACCTTACTTTTTGCTAGGTATGCAGGCGCGTCATGACCTGATGGCAGTTGAGTGAGCGCTCCCTTTACGCCATCGAGCACAGTTGGGTTTACGTCGAATTGTTTTTGCAGGCCAGCTTGCTTCAACGTGACCTGGTTCGACTTGGAGGCTGCCAGCTCAGCCCGCGCAGCCCTCGTCTCTCTCTTGACATCCTGGATCTCCTCTGACAGCTGTCCGAAGGCCTGCGCGAACCAAGCTGGCGGGGAGCCGGCAAACTCCGGGGAATCCACCATGACAGGATCTGGAGCAGGTACTTGCTCCTCGACGTTGCCAGCATGGATACGCTTTCGGGCCGTGCCGACAGCTCCAGGTGAGGCGGACCGGGTCCACTATTTTCTGGGTGGAACTGGGATTTGAACCAGGGGTGCAAGCGAAACGCTTGCCAGCGAGTTTTTACTTCTCGTTTGTGGCATGGATAAACTCTTCCACGGACGAAGGAAAAATGCAAACTACAACGAAAAGAGAAAGACCACGATGAAGAGAAAGGTTTGAGAACACTGACAAAAAACAGCTGACGCAATCCTGGTGCAGTAACTATGGTGAAAATGCTGGCAAAAAAATACATTTTTTGTTTCATTCGCTACGCTCAGCCAACGAAAAATAACTCACGTTTTGAAACACCTATAACTCTGTGAAACATGACAATTTTAGACCTAGGTGTTTTTACAAAGTGATCTGCTGGGATACAGCAAAGCCAGGGTATAGATCACTCAAAATGCTCAAAAATGACATAAGCCACCTTTTTGAATTTAGAGGCTCATTTGATCTATGAGCTTGCTCAGGTCTCAAAGAGAACTTCAGTTTGCAGGAGATTCTGTACGAAAGAAAGAGTAATTGTCTCTGTGGTTAGTGAATACATGACAAGTAGAAGAGTCATTGTCTCTGTGGATAGTGAATACATGACAAGTAGAAGAGTCATTGTCTCTGTGGATAGTGAATACATGACAAGTAGAAGAGTCATTGTCTCTGTGGATAGTGAATACATGACAAGTAGAAGAGTCATTGTCTCTGTGGATAGTGAATACATGACAAGTAGAAGAGTCATTGTCTCTGTGGATAGTGAATACATGACAAGTAGAAGAGTCATTGTCTCTGTGGATAGTGAATACATGACAAGTAGAAGTGTAATTGTCTCTGTGGATAGTGAATACATAACAAGTAGAAGAGTCATTATCTCTGTGGATAGTGAATACATGACAAGTAGAAGAGTCATTGTCTCTGTGGATAGTGAATACATGACAAGTAGAAGAGTAATTGTCTCTGTGGATAGTGAATACATGACAAGTAGAAGAGTAATTGTCTCTGTGGATAGTGAATACATGACAAGTAGAAGAGTAATTGTCTCTGTGGATAGTGAATACATGACAAGTAGAAGAGTCATTGTCTCTGTGGATAGTGAATACATGACAAGTAGAAGAGTAATTGTCTCTGTGGATAGTGAATACATGACAAGTAGAAGAGTGATTGTCTCTGCGGATAGTGAATACATGACAAGTAGAAGAGTCATTGTCTCTGTGGATAGTGAATACATGACCAGTAGAAGAGTCATTGTCTCTGTGGATAGTGAATACATGACAAGTAGAAGAGTAATTGTCTCTGTGGATAGTGAATACATGACAAGTAGAAGAGTCATTGTCTCTGTGGATAGTTAATACATGACAAGTAGAAGAGTCATTGTCTCTGTGGATAGTGAATACATGACAAGTAGAAGAGTAATTGTCTCTGTGGATAGTGAATACATGACAAGTAGAAGAGTCATTGTCTCTGTGGATAGTGAATACATGACAAGTAGAAGAGTCATTGTCTCTGTGGATAGTGAATACATGACAAGTAGAAGAGTAATTGTCTCTGTGGATAGTGAATACATGACAAGTAGAAGAGTAATTGTCTCTGTGGATAGTGAATACATGACAAGTAGAAGAGTAATTATACTTCAGAATGCTCTGTCTCCATATCAATGTGTTTGGCCTAGTTTCCTAACTCTTGATAGCTTTTTTGTAGTGAAAATTCATGAATTTTGTGATTTTATTTGAATCCTTGGTTTTAACGCATGCGTGGAACACCAGGTTTCGTTGATAAAAGCCCTTGTTCCCTCTATGTTCTTCGGCCTTTTTTCTAGCTCGCTCGAAGTAAGTTTCTTGGCAAGCTGTTCGATCTCGTTATCGACTGTTGTCTTGTACAGTACTTCCTCTTGGTTGTATTTCTAACTTGGTGTGTCTCTGTGCTTACTGTAGACCGCCTTTCAATCGTCAAACTGTCAAGTCCACTCTCAAGGATGGACTCGTCTGCAAGCTCCTTTACCTCTCCCGATGCTGCTGGTCAATCATCGAGGATCATGGCGGACATGATGAGCCAGTTTGGAAAGGTCTCGCAGGTGATGGAGCAAATCGGCTCAGACGTTTCAAGTATTGCGGAACGAGTGTCTGCTCTGGAAGCGGCTCAATCCCGCCCTGACCCGGCACGAAGTGCCTCTATTTCGTTTTCCGCTCTGGCGCCAAGAGCTTCTTCAACACCGGGTAAAACCCGTGAGATCCCCAACCCCTCGGACTGTGAGTCAGAAGAGGAAATGGACGAGTCAAGCTTGCTTGACAAATCGTCTCAGGATTTCAAAGTGTCCTCGGATACTTTGGAATTCTTTCGGGAGAAATTTACAACAACTACCTCGAACGAAGTTCGGCGCCAATGGCGTAGTCGTTTTGGGCGCCCCAAAGTAGATGTGGCCTCTGCGCCCATCATGGACAAGATGGTGAAGTCCCGATTACACCCTGCGACCAAGTCGCGAGACAAGGCCCTGTCGAAACAACAGGCCTTGCTTTTGGACGCCGTAGGTCCTTTGACCTACGTACTAGAGGAAGCTGGGAAAGAGACTCTCACCGTACAAGCCACGGTCGAAGCATGCCAACAGGCGTTGGCTTTTATTGGCAATGCAAATATGCATTTGAATAGAGAAAGGCGGCGAAATGCCATTCTTTGTATGAATCGCGACCTTGCCGAAATGGCAGAAGATGACGATACGTTCAAAACGTCTGCACCCCAGCTGTTTGGAGATGGCTTCTCCAGAAAAGCGAAGGAACGGAGCGAAGAGCTCAAATGTTTGTCGCAGGCGGCGCCCTCGCGAGGTGGCAAGGCTTCCACCGGATCGTTTGTTCGAGGAGGCCGAGCCAACCATGCCCCACGGGGAGGCCATTCAAATCAGGGCAGTTTCAATCAGAACGGCAACCGGGTCCGACCTTACAGCGGAAACCAGTACAATCCCCAGTTCAACAGGAAGCCCAACGACAGAAGTCGTCAGGAGTCAGCAAAGTGAGCCATCCGCCTTTACCCCTTCCTCTAAAGGAAATAAAGAGTTTTCAAAACTACTCAATGTCTTCTGTTGTGAGTGCTCTCCAGCAGATGGGTGAAAAAGACATGACAGAAAGTGTCGTATTTCACCAGTTCCCGATTGCGGGAAGTGTAGCAATGCTTGCACAAGACTGGAATGCAATCAGCTCAGACCAGTGGGTCTTGAAATGTATTCGGGGTTACACAATTCAGTGGCTTCAGAAGCCCTTTCAATCTCACTCTCCAAGAGAGATAGTGTTTCGGGAGGAGGAGAAATCAAAATCTCCCTCGAAATAACTTTGATGGCGAACAAACAGGCCATTTCAGAAGTTTCAATACCCGAGCTTGGAAATGGGTGTCAGAGACCTGACACAAAGTGTCTCGACCCAATGCATGGTTGCGGGGTGTTCAGGGTTACAAAATTCACTTTGTTCAAGAACCCTTTCAAACCGTTTCCCCAAGGGAGATTGTATTTCAAGAGGAGGAAACGAAAAAGATCTCCTCAGAAGTTGTCGCAATACAAAGCAAACATGCGATTTCCGAAGTAATGCCTGCAGATCAAACGAACAATCAGTTTGTGTGTCTCAACTCTTCGCTGTCCCGAAGAAAGACAGAGCGATAAGACCGATTATCAATCTGAAAGCTCCGAACCATTTGTGGAAGTGTCCCATTTCAAAACGGAGGGTATACACATGTTGAAAGATCTGCTGAGACCAGGCGATTTCATGACGAAAGTCGACCTGAAAGATGCGCACTTCATGATTCCCATTGCCAGGGAATATTGCCGCAGACCAGCGAAAGTTGCTGCGTTTTGCATGGCAGGGAAAGATGTATCAGTTGAACTGTCTGCCGTTCGGACTATCGTCAGCCCCGCGGGTTTTTACCAAGACCTCAAGGGCGGTGATAATCACACTCAGGACTGAGGGTGATTATTCATATCGACGATATCCTGAGCATGGCGGAGAACGAGACAAACGACCACACGGCCGGTCTGATTTTCCTCCTGGAGAATCTAGGGTTCATTGTGAATTACCAGAAACCACAACCGAACTCCACCAAGGAGATAGATTTTCTCGGCTTAATACCGGTGAACTCCGAGAATCTGACGATCAGATTGCCGGGAGATAAATTTACCGTGGAGAAAACACGATCAGATGTAAAAAATTGCGAGAGGAAAAAAACACACTCAGCAATTTCTGTAACTCACCTGTTGGGCAAACTGAGCCATGCTGCACATGCGATTCCACCAGGTCCTTTGTTCTATCGAAACCTTCAGGGCTGTTTGCAGAAAGCCCTAGGGGAGGGATCTTAGAATTACGATCATCCTTGTCTCTTGAGCAGCGAAGCTCTGGAGGAATTGGACTGGTGGATCGATCACCTGACAGACTGGAACGGTCGTCGTCTTCTCACGCCGAAACCAGACCTGGTGATAGAGACGGATGCCTCGACAGTGGGCTGGGGATCATCTTGCCAGAACTCCCAAACAGGCGGTCCGTGGAGTTGTCAGGAACGAGAGATGCATATAAACTGCTTGGAGCCGTTAGCAGCCTTCCTGGCTGTAAAAGCATTTCTGAAGTCAAGTCGAAATCTTCTGGTTCACCTGAAGATGGACCGTGAACACCACAGCCTTGACGTATATCAACAAGTTCGGAGGCACTGTGTCTCCCGACCTCAATCGCCTCACCAAAGAGGTGTGGACATGGTGCATGGCAAGACAGATAACTCTCCAGGCCAAGCAGGATCACTGAACACAGTTACAGACGACGAGTCTCGAGTGATGAAAGATCGATCGGACTGGATGTTGCATGCAGATGTATTCCAGGAGATCTTTGCTCGAATGGGTCCCATGAATGTAGACCTGTTTGCCTCTCGGCTGACACATCTCCTGCCGATGTATGTGAGCCGGCGTCCCGATCCAAATGCGATAGACATGGATGCCTTCTCGTTGGACTGGACAAAGTGTCAGGGTTATGCCAACCCACCTTGGAACCTGATAAGCAGAGTAGTAGCACAGGTCTGCCCTCAGAAATCTCGGATAGTGCTTGTTGCACCGGTATGGCTGAGTCAACCGTGGTATCCAGCCCTCCTGGACCTGCTGGTAGAGGAGCCCCTGTTGCTTCCCAGCACTCCAGATCTGATTCAGCCGACGCACAGCGTAAACGAACCGGAGATAGTCCCTCGTCTAGCCGCGTGGAATATCTCAGGAGAAAGTACACCAGTCAGAATGTTTCTGAGGAAGCTTCAGAACTCCTCCTTGGATCATGGAGGCAGAGATCTACGAAGACGTACGACTCCCTATTCAAGAAATGGATGGGCTGGTGTCGTGAACGGAACAATGATCCCTTTTCAAGTGATATAGCCACGATTGTCAACTTCCTGGCATCATTGTACAAAGCTGGTTATCAATACCGCTCTATCAATATTGACAATAATTACAGATCAGCAATTCCTTCCGTCCAGGAAAAAAACTGACAGGTATGACACTGGTCAACACCCAATGGTATCTCGTGCGGGTATCGATACTAGTATCGTCAAAGCACACTCTGTGCAGAGTGTTTCTGCATCCGCAACAGCGGATGCTGGTACTACTACGAATGATATCTTGAAAGCAGCAGACTGGAGCAGCCAGTCGGTCTTTCAGAAGCTCTATTATTAGACCCCAGCATGATGAGAAATATGCTCAGGCAGTTCTCTCGAAGCTGTCAACCACTGGCAGAGAGCTACAAAATCACATTGATATGGAGACAGAGCATTCTGAAGTATAATTACAGAATGGCTCAGACCACGCAGTGGTTGCCAGCTATTCTGGATTATATGAAGAATGTGATGTCGAACATATCAATGTCCCAACCCTGACCCTCCCTGTGTTATAATGCACATAATATGCTTGTTCCGAGGCTCGCTATTCAAAAGGCCGAAGAACATAGAGGGAACAAGGGCTTTTATCAACGAAACCTGGTGTTCCACGCATGCGTTAAAACCAAGGATTCAAATAAAATCACAAAATTCATGAATTTTCACTACAAAAAAGCTATCAAGAGTTAGGAAACTAGGCCAAACACAGTGATATGTTCGACATCACATTCTTCATATAATCCAGAATAGCTGGCAACCACTGCGTGGTCTGAGCCATTCTGTAATTGTCTCTGTGGATAGTGAATACATGACAAGTAGAAGAGTAATTGTCTCTGCGGATAGTGAATACATGACAAGTAGAAGAGTCATTGTCTCTGTGGATAGTGAATACATGACAAGTAGAAGAGTCATTGTCTCTGTGGATAGTGAATACATGACAAGTAGAAGAGTAATTGTCTCTGTGGATAGTGAATACATGACAAGTAGAAGAGTCATTGTCTCTGTGGATAGTGAATACATGACAAGTAGAAGAGTCATTGTCTCTGTGGATAGTGAATACATGACAAGTAGAAGAGTAATTGTCTCTGTGGATAGTGAATACATGACAAGTAGAAGAGTCATTGTCTCTGTGGATAGTGAATACATGACAAGTAGAAGAGTCATTGTCTCTGTGGATAGTGAATACATGACAAGTAGAAGAGTCATTGTCTCTGTGGATAGTGAATACATGACAAGTAGAAGAGTAATTGTCTCTGTGGATAGTGAATACATGACAAGTAGAAGAGTCATTGTCTCTGTGGATAGTGAATACATGACAAGTAGAAGAGTAATTGTCTCTGTGGATAGTGAATACATGACAAGTAGAAGAGTCATTGTCTCTGTGGATAGTGAATACATGACAAGTAGAAGAGTCATTGTCTCTGTGGATAGTGAATACATGACAAGTAGAAGAGTAATTGTCTCTGTGGATAGTGAATACATGACAAGTAGAAGAGTCATTGTCTCTGTGGATAGTGAATACATGACAAGTAGAAGAGTAATTGTCTCTGTGGATAGTGAATACATGACAAGTAGAAGAGTAATTGTCTCTGTGGATAGTGAATACATGACAAGTAGAAGAGTAATTGTCTCTGTGGATAGTGAATACATGACAAGTAGAAGAGTAATTGTCTCTGTGGATAGTGAATACATGACAAGTAGAAGAGTCATTGTCTCTGTGGATAGTGAATACATGACAAGTAGAAGAGTCATTGTCTCTGTGGATAGTGAATACATGACAAGTAGAAGAGTAATTGTCTCTGTGGATAGTGAATACATGACAAGTAGAAGAGTCATTGTCTCTGTGGATAGTGAATACATGACAAGTTAGGAATTTGTTTTATGCTAACCTTTTATGAAATCAGTTTACAATTTATACCCATTCCTAGAATCAAATTTATACCCATTCCTATAATCAAATATTTCTGCACGGAGATATGGATAGTTTTTATATGCTGTTTTCTGTTCTTTCCTGTTGAACGTATCAGGCCATGCTGAGCGCCAAGCTGCTCATGAAACCTGTTGTATTGTCCTACCCACTTCACCACTGTAAGTTCTACGCATGCATTACTCAACAATGAAGTATAGAACCGTTGAATCAGTCCTAGGTAACATTCATTGAAATGTACTGCACCATTTCAAACATAATGAGTCAGGCCGGCCCAGTGAGTGAGATCTCAGACCATGAATGTGCAATGACAGATGTATGTATCATGATCAAGTCCTGACTTGAAGAGGATTGCTTCAATTGTGCTGTACACCACAATGAGTTGGGAACACGAGGTGTGGAAAACAGGGCAACATTGATGCAGAAAGTGGGTTTTCACCTTTGCCCATAAACTGTAATTGGTGAATCTGAGTTTTTCTCTCCATCCGTAAAGAAGCGGCATCTGACGACTTTTCATGTTGTCTTTTCATGTGGTCTTTTCATGTGGTCTTTTCATGTTGTCTTTTCATGTAGCCTTTTCATGTGGTCTTTTCATGTGGCGGCGTCATCCCTAGAAACCAGAAAGGTCTTGAGCTGTGTAGTTCCCAGATCCTTTTAAAACACATTTCCCTATTTTGAGGTTCATCAGAAGAAAGTAAAGATCGCAGACGCGCAACACAACCGTTTATAGAACTGTATTGAGAAACACAACCAGTTTAGGAAGTTTCGCTTGTACAAGGCCACCACCGTGCCTGAGATACCAGGGTGACAGATGCAGTGCGTGACAGCGAAGGTGACTTAGTAAGTATCACAAGCAATGCCGGACAAGGTGAAAACCTCGTTAGCTGCCTCTATGTTACCCTCACTTCAAATACAGTAAGTGCTCACCCCGACCATACAAAATTCGAAAAGCGTCGACTACCATTTTGAAAACATGGCGATGCCGCCGAGGCCAGAGTGTGTGCAGTCATAGCGGCGTGTGGGAAGGAGTGCAGGAAGGAGTGTGATCAGGCATGTGAGCCGAGACGTGCGGGGAGGAGTATGGGCAAGAGTGCGAGCATGATTGTGTTCAGGAATGTTGGCAGGAGTGTGGGCAGGAATGCACACAGGAGTGCAGCCAGGAATGTTGGCATCTATATGTGTGCGCATGTATGGATTTTCATGTCATCAACTGGTGAGTATATTGCATGTTTGTTCATTTTCAATGTGTGTGTACAGTAAAACCTGGTTTAAGTGACCTCTCGTTTTAACCACTACCTGATCTTAACGACCGTTTTTCCATGCACAGACAGTTCTACACAGAGAGTGTGGGACCTGGTTCTTAAGACCACCTGGCTTTAATGACCGCTTTTCCTTGCACCGTGTCATGGTCGCATAAACCAGGTTTTACTGTATGTGTGTGTGTGTGTGTATGTGTGTGTATATGTGTGTATGTGTGTGTGTATATGTCTGTATGTGTGTGTGTATATGTGTGTTTGTGTGTGTGTGTGTGTGTGTATTCAGCCATGCCATGCGGTCAACAGACGAACGCATTGCAAACCTGCATGAGGAGGATGAAGCGGAGCTCTCTGAACAAACAGGTGCGTGATTAGTTTTAACATAAGACTTCTCCCTTTATTCTGTTCTCATCTATCTGCGCTCAACTGCTCTTCAATGTGTGTGCTGTTACTATTGTTGTCTTGGTCTGTCTGTATGCTATCTACATAAGGAAAAATACATACCTTCTTGCTCTACATACACTGGCTTATACTTCATTCCATATTCGCCCTCCTGCTATTGTCCATCTCCATAAGTGGTGGAAATTGCAAGATATTCACCACTTATATTCACCAATTTTCAACACGTACTGTAAAGAGAGCAGTACACGGTGCTGAGCTTAATTTCACTTCAGTCAGTACACCAGAGCTGGCGGGTGTTGTAGAAAGGTTCTACGCTAACTTCCGTAAACAGGACTTTTCTGAGTACAAACGAAATTCCTTGCTTGCCACTGGGCGCTGAATCCGCATGTGACCAGGTGCTGACAAGTTACTGGTATCAGCCAACAGTGAGCATCTTCACAGACTGAGCGTTCAACAAGCAAACAAGGTTTTGGACGCTCAATATGTCGATGGAAATCGGATCGAGGGGCAAACAAGGAATTTCATTTGTACTCAGGAATATTTTGTTTATGGACGTTGGCGTAGAACTTTTCTAGGGCATACAAAAGCTCCGGAGCGCTGCCTGAAAAGAAAATACGGGAGGGCAGACTCGCTTGGATCGTGTCTGTGAAACTACTCCTGAATTGGTGTGATGCTCATGGATTCGTCAAATCTTCGCATCGAAACGGACGATGATTGGCTCGAGCGTGTTCTCCAAGGTGATTGGCTCGAGGGTGTTCTCCAAGGTCATCGCTTCTCGTGCCACATGCACCAGTACGTGTACACGAGCTGTCCTAAAAACAACTTGAACAAGATTCTGTCAAGAACAGGTCGCTCTACGATTCATGCAAGAACATGCCAGTCGGTAGTGAAGTAACAAGGACTTACGTTAGTTCTGCGTACATGTACATGTATGACCAACGTGACTCGTTTGTTGAGCTGTAGGGATGATAGGGTGAATATGGAGAGGCATAAGTCTATTAAAACAAACGGCGAGGAGACAATAATTTGATAACCGCAATCAATAAGACAAGCTGATTCGACATTTGTGTACACTTTATTCATACAATGTGAAACGGTGGAGACAATGTACAATAAAACGATAAAAATATGAAGAAATTGTGTAGAGAAAACAAGGATTCAAACAAGTTTTCGTGCAACACTCATCAGCAATCTTCGTTGTAATAAAGGACACTGAAACAAAATGGAACTATCAAAGAAAATCTCAGTTAGAGAAACAACACTAAGAAAAACAGCAGTGAAATTTACAAGTGTGAATTTTAACAATGAAAGCGAGAGCAAAAACGAGCGAGAGCAAAACCTGTATCTTCTTGTCTTGAAATGTGCTTGAGAAAAGAAAAGCATTGCAAGCACCGTGAATACAAATTCCGAGCCAGGTACCTACATATAGGTGTACTTGGTCCGACTTATTAAAATGTGCGCTTCACTTCAAAACTCAAGCATATGTACAAACGTGCACCTGTACTGAAAAATCAACCAAGAGACGGTAGATAGATAACTACTGTGTCGTTTCTTGGCCTTTCATCGCTGCTGTTGTCTCAGGGCGCATCTGCAAGTGCGTCAACCTGCAAAACGTCGACATTGTTTTCATCTCCTCCAAGCTACACTGCGCTTCTTTGATTTTTCACTCCATAGGCACGATTTACACGATCGACTTCGCCTCCTCCTCGTGCAGTACGACTACCAAAATGGTGGCTGTAGATGTTTTCGCCTGAAGCTCCCACGACACCTTCAAATGAGGTGAACAAGTAAACCACCACGCATAAAAAATCACTTCTGACCCCCGTGTACTGCGCGCATACTGAGTCTGAGCTGTGTCGACATGTCATGCAGTCGGACCATGCCTGCTCTTCCCTGCCTGTTTCACGAATCAACTGCACTGGCCCCGGAGACTGGCGATCTTGTGACGCATCGCGATCGCGGCTCCGCGCGCGGATCCGAGGACTCCGCACCGTATCCGCCGGATAATTCCCCCTTTCTGCGCTTCAGTTTTCCAGCCAGGTTGTCGTCTGAAAGTCGACCTCAAGGCCGGTTATTTATTTCGATCAACTTATCGACGATCTCTTTTTTTGGTACTCCGTGACAATCCCCCATCGCAGCGGGGTGTTGATTTCAGCACCAGGCCTTCTCTGTGTTGCGCGAGAAACAACAGGAGTCCTCTGTCGACAAATTTGGACGCAAAATGCTCGAGTCGACTAGGATCCTGAGCCGCTGCCTCCGTTGGAGTTGGAGCCATTTCTTCTTCGACATCACAAATTGACAACTGAAGGATAGTGTTAGGTAGCTGGAAAGTTTTTTAAGTCCTGAGATTATTTGAATTTGTTTGGTTGACGTTTGAAGTGAAACGCACATTTTATTAAGTCGGACCAAGTAGGAGTATTGAAGCAATCTCGTTATTGTCAGCTGTAAAAACTGTGGCGTCATTCATAGCAAAGTCAATCAGAGTGTTGTGGCAGCATGCATTAGGAGGCGAATGCACAACTTAAAAACTTGATGTCGAGAAGGTCGCGTTCAACCGATAAAAAATGTCAAGAACAGTATTAGTAAGGCAGACGTTACGAAACAAAAAGAAGAGAATAATATGATGAATCTAAACGCAAAATTTCCTAATCCATTTTCATGACACACTCATCAGGGAAAGCTATTATCTCCTCGTCGCTGGAAGAGTTTCTAAGGGTGTTTGATAATTTGACATTACAGGCACTTTGTCTGCAGAACGTTTATACCGCCTTTGCTGCTTTGGCAGAAACAGCACCTGATCAGATTGTACATTGGCCTCAACAATATATGGTCACGTTCTTTTCTGCTTTTCAGAGACGTTCTTGAAGAACCCATTCAAGCATGCCATCTTCATTGATGATATCCACATCTGGCTGCAATCACTAGGTGCTGCTGGCCTACGTCACAAAGCTCAGAGTCATGGCTTCTTTACGGATCTTGCTCAGATCAACAGGCTTATGATCACGGAGAAGTACCACGGTGGCGAAGCCCACAACTGTGAGCTGCTGGATATAATCATGGCACAGGAGCGTGATGGCTACATCAAGCTGTGCAAGATCGTCAAGGGTTATGGACAGTACACAACACGGCTTGAGCAGATGAACAGTTTGCTGAAGAAGAGTGATCGAGTCTAATCAGGTCAGTGATCAGCATACTATTATGATTACATCACCACTGCCGGTTGCCATGACAACTGCTTGAAAATTGTTTGGCTGCTTGAAGGCCCTCCCATACCATGCAGCGCAGTGATAGCTTCCGCTTGATTGATGTAACACCAGTGCGTAGATCTACTGCACCTCACTTCCTAAGTCCTAAGGGCTTGCACCAGTCTTTTCGGCGGCTTTCCTGAAAGTCCTTTGCACGAGCATTTCCCTCAGGACTTGGTGTATATTTTGATTAGCTCCTTTTCCCAGTCCTCTGTGAGCTTCAAAGTGTGTCCGCCGGATTGGTGTCATCTTCTGGAGATGTCTACATGAGCTGTAGTTTCTTCGTCAGCGATTTGCTGGTGATAACTTTTCACTTGGGCGCTGTACTGTCCGAGCACTGAAATTCAAGCTCGTGAAGCACTTTTCCAGCTTTTCTAAAACTCCCCGCAGTCAACCATTCTCGCCACCAGACAGCTGGAAGTAACCAGAAACTGTCATGTCGTCGGAAGCAATGCTCAATGGTTATGTTAGGATGGTGAATCGGTGCTTCCATGTCGTATAACACAGGCATAACACCGAAAAATCAACTTATTATCAAGTGCGAAGGTATGCGCCAATTTTAACTAGACGGACCAAGTATGCACTGACGTGTGTTCAGTGCATGTGTGTGCGTGCGTGCGTGTGTGCGTGCGTGTGTGAGTGCGCGTGTGCGTGCGTGGTGTGTGTATGTGCGTGCCTGGTGTGTGCATGTGTGTGTGTGTATGTGAGTGTGTGCGTGTGTGCGTGTGCGTGCGTGTGTGTGTGTGTGCGTGTGTGTGCACGTGTGTGCACTTGTGTTTTGTTGTTATTGTCTTCGTCGTTGGTGTTGATGATGGTGATGGTGTCACTGCCATCATCACCAACCATGTACTGAAGGAGTACACCGCATATTCGGGAGCAGTGTGGCCATTTCTGGCTGCTGTGAACGAGAGAGCTTGGAAGCTCAGGGCCCTACGCTATGCTTTTTTGCCTTGATGACCTAGACAAAAAAAGCAAAGGGATGTTATAAATTCTTATAAATTTCTCCTTTTTTTAAAAGACATTACCTGGGATTAGAACCCGCACTATCGCCCTGCATGTATCCCCGGTGCACTTTGCATACATACTAATTCTTCCAAGTTGCTTCACGTTATGATCTTGCATTTGAAAGCCCTATTTGAATATGCATTGTGCATGTGGCCAGCCGTCTCTGATGGTACGGGACAGGTACGGGACAGGTACGGGACAGGTACGGGACAGGTACGGGACAGGTACGGGACAGGTACGATCGAGTGTAATACGGCCCCTTCTACCGCCTTGATGACCTAGGCAAAAAACAGCTTAGGGATGTTATAAATTCATACTCATTCTTCCAAGTTGCTTCACGTTATAATCTTGCGTTTGAAAGCCCTATTTGAATATTGCGGCCAGCTGTATGTGGCCACCTGTGTTGGATGTTGCGGTACGGTACAGGACAGATACTTGATAGCGCCAGGCGTGACACAAACAAACAAACAAACAAATACCAAATTTAAGCTGTGTGGACCCTGGCTAGCGCCAGACGCTACTGAAGTAACGTCGTCTGCATAGCTACGGGAATAATTATAGTGGTGTGTGTGTGTGTGTGTGTGTGTGTGTGCGTGCGTGTGTGTGTGTGTGTGTGTGTAAGCATTTGGAAGTTGAACTAGTTTCGGCTCCACAATCCAGTGTGTCCTTACTATATCTTTCATGACTGAGGTTGTTGGTATGTCTGTTGGCTCTGGGTTCCCAGTACTCAGTAGCCGAGGCTGGTTGGTAAAGTAACTCCAATTTCACTTCAAGGTACCGGTGCATCTAGTGTCTGCTTCTATCAAAGCAGCGTGCTGTATATACTGGTTACCCCAGCAAGTGTAGGGTGTGCATAGGTAACTGTCTTTGCCGTTTTATGCCGATGTACTCTGTGTGGTGTAGACCAGGTGTGCATTGGTGGTCGATTCACATGGCTTCGCAAGTTTTGTGGATTAGAGAGTTATCTGGCGCAAGTCTTGATCTGTCTCATTCAGATTTTGTTCGCTATCGTTGCTATAAGAGAAAATCTGTGGGTGCACGTCCAGTGCATTTGCATATTTTCGTGCTTCTCTTGTGACGGGCGTATACATGGTACATGGGACACGGTGTGTGTGCGCACGTGTGTGTGTGTGTGTGTGTGTGTGTGTGTACATGTATTTGTGTAGACGTGTGTATAAATGGTGTGTACATCATGTGTATGTGTTTGTTTGTCACATACAGGTTACATGTGTCTACACTCTCCAACCAGGTCATCGTTGCCATGGTCACTGAGGCCAGAGTCGGAACAGTGTCTGATGTTTTCCATTATCAATCAGTAGTCATGCTGGCTAGAAATTGGCCATTGTGGCAATTTGTTGTTTACTACTTCATTTGCATATGCCATGCATATATGCATACAAATCCTTCACTTGTTTGCCTCAGTATTGAAGAGCACTATGGATTTTTGTTTGTGTTCACTATGGCCTTCACTCGTCTTTTTGTTTTATGAATGTATGTATGTGTGTGAGTGTTCGTGTGTGTAGTATGTGTGTGTTTGTGTTTGTGTGTGTGTGTGTGTGTGTGTGTGTGTGTGTGTGTGTGTGTGTGTGTGTGTGTGTGTGTGAGTGTGTGTGTGTGTGTGTGTGTGTGTGTGTGTGTGTGTGTGTGTGTGTGTGTGTGTGTGTGTGTGTGTGTGTTGTGTGTGTGTGTGTGTGTGTGTGTGTGTGTGTGTGTGTGTGTGTGTGTGTGTGTGTGCTCTTCTTCGTCATCAATGTTGTCCATGTGTGGTTTTGCCCTGGAGTTCCCGTTCGGTTTGCTTTTAGTACTACAACGGAACAGAATACACTGTCATGGTTGTTTGCATGTTGAACAGTTCGACTTGTTTTTATCCATCATTTCTGATCACAACATGCTTTGTGCATTTCACTGCAGCTTCACTTGCTAGTCTTCGTCATTACCTCATGGAAATATGTATGTGTGCGTGTGTGCATTGCGATGTCACTTGTTTTTTTACTTTTATTTTTTACATGACACAATTATCATGTTTGTGAACTACAGCACTGCAGTGTCGCTTGTTATTTTTCTCATCACTAAAGCACAGAATTTGTTTGTGTAACTCACAGTTTCCCTCTTTTTTACCCATCATTCCAGACCCCAGTGAGCTTTTTGTCATTGTTATTCCCTTGCTAGCCTACATCACTACCGACCTGCAATATGATTGCATGGGTTTGTGTGCAGTGATGTCTTCATTTGTTTTCTGTGGCAGTTACACAACATGTGTTTGTGTACACTGCTGTTTCGCTTGTATCATTTCTTATCACTACAGCACAGAATACGTGTGTGGGTGGGTGTGTGGACTGATCATGCACTTCATTACTTTTATCCATGATGTGAGATCACAGTGTGGTCTTTGTGCCGCTCATCACTGTTTTCATTGCTGTTTTCGTTGCTTTTTCATTGCCAGCTGTTTTCGTTGCTGTTGTGTTGCCAGCTGTTTTCGCTGCCGTTGCCTTTCGCTTGCTATTCTACATGGTTGGAGTCGGCAATGTATTTTCATGCTCTGCTGTTTTCTTACTTTGTTTTCTGTGGCTGTAAGGAACACACTTTGTCGGAACATCAATTTGCTTTGCAGGCCTTCTTTTTTAATTACAGCACAGAATGTGTGTGTGTGTGTCTGCACTGATCTTGCACTTGTTTTCCTTATCATTGCACAACATGATGCGTTTACACTTTGCCAAGGTTTACACCATGTACCACTGCTGCAATTGCCTTGCCGGATCATTACGTCATTACGTCATTACGTCATTACGGTACACAACTTGTTAGTGTACGGTGCACTGCACTTTCTCTATTTTCATCATCATTATTCGGAAGTCTTGTTTTTGTTATCCATACGGAGACCCGACCTTCACAGTGTGCCTGTGTGCTGTCTGCTGCTCAATGTGTTGTGCTGGAGGTACTTAGGTGTTGCACTGCACCATGCATTTTACACACTACACACTACAGTACATGTGTACTTAGGTGTTGCACTGCACCATGCATTTTACACACTACACAGTACAGTACATGACTGTGTACTTAGGTGTTGCACTGCACCATGCATTTTACACACTACACAGTACAGTACATGACTGTGTACTTAGGTGTTGCACTGCACCATGCATTTTACACACTACACACTACAGTACATGTGTACTTAGGTGTTGCACTGCACCATGCATTTTACGCACTACACAGTACAGTACATGTGTACTTAGGTGTTGCACTGCACCATGCATTTTACACACTACACAGTACAGTACATGTGTACTTAGGTGTTGCACTGCACCATGCATTTTACACACTACACAGTACAGTTTGGCACAGAAATAACTACTTGCCGTCATTGCTTGTGGCTCAATGTAGCTGAACCATCGGACCTTATTTGTCAGCTTGGATCACGTGATCCATCCAGCTGCCGCGTGCGGCAAACAGCCCAAATAGCGCTAACTCTGGCCTGCGAGCGTTTGCTGCGACTAGCGCGCTAGCGCTCGTGACATACACAAACGCGCTAGCCAGAATGCTTTGACTTTGATGGCTTTCAGCTTCTATTTTTTGAAAAGTAGCGCGCTCAGACCAGCTCGCTCACTCTTTTCCTCTTCCATTTTTTAGGGCAATTGTTTTGTTTGATAGACGAAGCTTAGGGTCTCTTTGGGTTTGCAACCCTTACCCTCCTGGAAAAAATCATAGTTGTGCTAGACTGCGACACTTCAGACCAGGTACTATTAGAGCCGCTAATGGACGACGAGCTATTTTCCGCTATCCGGAGCTCAAGCATTTGAGCCGCTAAATGGACGAGACTCCTGGGGTAAAGGATGCAGAGAATGAGGAGAAAACACTCGTATGGAGCAGGGAGTAGGTATTGTACTACTTCCTGGTATGGAGCACTGAGAAGCGGTAAGTCTTAGGGCAATTCTTAGCCAGTAATTACTTTCTCGCCATAATTATGTTCTCGTTTTTCGTGTCTTCTGTAATGCCAGTACACTAGCAGTACGACTACACTGTAGGCGAGAGTCCATAAGCCAGAGTGTGCAGCTCTCCATCTATGCAGCATAAACAAATTAATGACAAATTTCCTTTGCCTAAGGGCTGGGTTCCACTGCCGCTCCGCCGCACATCATCCACGGCATGAAACGTCATCATTACGAGCTGGTCCAGCGAGGCCGCGGCTCATCACCAGCTTTCGCTTCGCTGCTTGATACAAAAAAATGCAAGCCGCGGTCACGGCTTGCATTGTTTCCCGCACTTAATTGTTTTATTCGGGGGAATTTTAATTCGTTGCACAGGCCAGAACACGAGGATTTTTTTTGGATTTCACGCGCGCGCAGGCAGGCTAAATGTCATAAAAAAAACGTCGAGCACGATCGCGGTACCGTGAAGTGAATGGCGAGTGTCACTGGAACCGCGCCGCTCTGCTGCATGCAGCCAAGTACCGTGGAGCAGCGGAGCTGCGGAGCCGCAGTGGAACCCGGCCCTAACCAAACTTATAGCAATTTGAAAATGTTTGACAATTTTTCATAAAAAAACTTGACAACATTGTTCTTCTGTAGAGTGCCGCTGGCAACTCCATCGATGAACTCCATCAATGAGCGCAGGGATAAAGTTTAGAAACCCTTCGAGCGAGAACGTGTTTTCAAAAAGGAAGCACAAATATGCCGCGTAACTTCCCCTCTAGTACTGTATGGCCCCATCAAAGCCACTCGCTGACTACTTACCAGTAAAATGGGGTTGGACGGTTGTCAGATTAGCTGACATGTTTTCTGCCAACACAACCATAAGCAGTTGTCAACTCTCAAGACTAAAAGAGCTTGCGAAGAAAGTGAGAAACCTTGGCTATGAAAGCACATGAAGCGTCAGAACATAATCGAGCAAACTTGGACCTAGATTACCAGTGTCTGCTCCAGAGCCGGGTCAGTGGCCCTGTTTGTGAGTACTTGGACCTTTTGGAAAAAGAACACTGGGTTACCTGCGACCCGGTCGGAAGTCCTGTCGAGTACTATACTTTTTTATACCGTTCGAGGGTATACCGCCACTGACAGGCTGCATACGCGTGCGGCCAGAGTGCCCAGTGCGAGTACGTTCATACATGTACATGTACAATCATGTACATCAGGAAGTCGAAAGTAAGTTTACGACTCCCTGACACACAGTAGCCGCACTTGAACGCATCTGGCTCTGGCCCAGTGTTGCAGGAATTGTGCCAGGTAGACGTGTACCCGGTTTGTGTTAAATCTTAGAGCAGGTACTGCATACCCTATCATATCTGTGTACATGGGTAGACAGAGTCAGTGTTGTTGCGTCCCACTCAGCACCCTTCTGGTTCATTTCGGCACCAGCACTCTTTGCGTATGCAGAGTTGAGTAGAGTGCAAGTTCGGACCACAAGTACACTGCAGCGGCTAGTAGCAAACCTAACCTGTGCCGTGATGCCCGGCACGTGTGTGCATCTACTTCATCCCTGAGTAACACACCTGGTATATTGTGCACAATAGGGCACAGTAAATAATCAGCATGCATCGCAGTTTTCTGCAACATATTCCTGAAGTCACTTTACACCTCAGAAGAATTGCGTCGCTGACTGTAATTCGATACCGGTTTAGTTTCTCTCTGGGTCATTATCAATCATAGAAAACCCGTCATACAATAGGTTCAAGCTAAAGTACCGTATCACCATGGTAATTCCTGGAAATTCGGTGTGTTTTCTGCCTTTTGTTAAACAAGCAGCAATGTGCAACAGAAATTACCATGGTGATACAGTAGATTACCGTGTGAAGCGGTGTGAGATGCAGCAAAGGTGAGCTTGTTACTGTGAGTCTATGCCCTAAACAATAAACTTTGCCGTGGGATGATTATCCTTGGGCTGCACACTCTGCACACTTATTGCTAGGTATATCATTGGTCTTGTTCGAATCGTCCATTACGTTTGCAGCTGTTCAAACTTGTTTTGTTGTTTATTATTTTATTGATTTATTTATTCTACTTGCCTTTCCTATCTTCTTGTGTTTAGCATTAGGCGATTTGATCGCAGGACAAGAGAGGAGCTGATGGACGATCTCTCCAGTGTCCCTCTTGGTTCGGAGCAGCGCCGAGTGCTGACGTTGGGACTTGGGTAAGGATGAGTGTTCCCTCATGTTTACAAGTTATCCGTTTTGTCCAACACTAACGGTTATATGCAGAATACTGCTGAGTCAAAAATGTGCAACAATTAGCACAAAAACTGACTGATGAGATCATGACATTCAACGACCTGATGCTTAGCTGCATCACGTTTACATCCGTTAGTGTTGGACAAAACGGATAACTCGTAAACTGATGGTCCTCTTTTTCAATTTTAATCCTTGGCTCTCCATCCGAGTTCCCTCGTGTGTGTAGCTATTATTATTTTTTTGGTGACAGTCAATTTTTTCTTCAGACTTTTCCCGTTTGTGTCTTTCCCTCAAACTAGTCAATATTTTTATTTACTTATTTTTTTGCCCAGGGTCTACATTCTACCTTTATTTTACTTAGACTAGGGTTAGCTGTCCGTTTACTAGTACTCATCCACACATATGTGCACATAGGGTCTACACAGAACTCTATCAGTAGATATTTTTGTATAGGAGGTTGTCTATCCACCGAGATAGCACTATATACTCCCATTCTGTGTGTTCTCTGGTAGCTATGTCCCTTGGAGACTATACGGTGCCAGTGTGGTGACCGAGATCAGGCGTGTCTGCACTGGCATCGTCAACTTTGCCTACTGCTACGTGCTCCCCAGTGCTCCATCTGTGTCCTGTAATTTGTTTGGGGAGGGGGGGGCAATACCGGTACTTCAGGTGCAGGGGGCAAGGGGGGAATGGGGTGGGGGGACATGCCCCCAATGAACCTCTCCAGGCGTTGTTCTGGAGTAGACTAACCATAGGCGGAGTGTACACATGCAGCACATAGTTTGGGAGCTAGAACGCAATCGGACTCAGGCATATTCAAAGGCAGTCTATTGTGATAGTAGTCCTGGACTGATCTCACTATGATGATATAGGTCGTGCCCAGCATCACAATGCCAAACATTATAAATGACTGTTTTTTTTTTGCCTGAGGGGCTAGATGAGCATGCGGCTAGACTGCCGATGGCAACCAACAGGCTCAAGGCTGTGTTGAGACTTCGTGTGAGCGACCCGAGTCAATTGTTTACTCACCATGACTAGGCATCGCATTGAGCATCGTATGCCCACTAATATAATATGAGCCCCAGCCAGCAGAAACCTGAACATGTGTAATTTTTTCCAAAAACATTTTTTCGCTCGAAATTGATTCTACACTAATAATCATTCAAGTTATCAAGTTTGGTGACAATCTGATAAGCCAAAGCTTGGAAAATAGAGTTTGAAGTCACACAGGTCAAAATTCGGTACAGTTGGCGCAGCATCCATGCCCAGTGACTCCATGCAAGTTGATCCTACAGTTTCTGATTGTGATGTGGAACAGGTACATGTAAGTAAATAGAATGCAAGTCAGGCTTGCCCTCTTGGTGCTGCAGGCATGAGTAGTTCAGAAGTGTGACGATATTCCGTATACACCGCTACCTTCTTTACAACACCAGAGTGCAAAACGATGATTGGTGGCTGGTCTTCCAAATTGTGTTCAGGGACCTCTGTGCTGGCAGTTTGAGCGTTGTCCCAAAGCTTGCCATACTGATAGATGTACTGACCAATACCAATGACATCCACTCCCTTGCACACTTTCACTAAGACCATGATTTCAGCATAATTGTATTTCGATGATATGAGCGAATACTCGCGTTTTGTAGCACGTGAAGATGTTGCCCCAAAGCATTCAGCCGGTTTGACTTTTTAGGAATCCCCTTTCTCAGCACAGGCAGCAGCCAGCTTGGCGTCGTCTGGCAAGGTAGAGTACTGTACTAATAATACTACGCTCTGTTTTGCGCCGTGAGAAGCCCTCCATCAGTGTCTGCAACATCATTGTTGTCGATGTAGAAATACGGATCGCTCAGCGGGTCGACATTCAGCTTCTCGCAGTCGCTATTACTCCAGCACTGACTATCGTCGCCACCAGTATCCAGTGTCGATTTTATGAGGGCTCTTCGTTGCTATGAATATGAGACTCGCCACTGCTGGACAAACTCAGCGAGATCGCCACCAAAGAAATAATTCCGATCGCGAACTAACTTTCAGCGCCGCTTCGTACAGGGAGTCTCACGCTGACAACTCTGGACCTAAGTCCTTGTCGCGACACCTGTCGCCATCGCTGTGTCTAAACTCAATCTCCGTTTGACGAGCTCTCACCTAGCACTAAAATCTATTGACCAGACTCATTTGAAGAAACTTGAAACTCCTTTGACAACCAAGACACCCACTCGATCGAAAAAGAATCTTCAAAAGCAAGCTCACTGCGCGTCCCAAACTTTGACGTCACATTTTGATGATTGATATCAAGTACACAAGTGCTGGTTTTCGCTGGCCGGGGCTCATATATTATGTCACTGTTCTTAGTCGCACCGGGGGCGCATGCCCGTTTTCAGGAGACTTCTCAAAACACATAAGCCCTGGGTCCTGAAGGTTAGGCCTATTGTTAATCTAAATAGTCCTGGCTACTATCCCGCTGAGTTCACTGACTTTCTACTGAACCCGTATGTATGTGAGGAAAGTACTGTTCTGACCTCAACTGCGGATTTCATCAACTTGGTAGAAGGTTTGCCTGTGCGGGACGATCATTTATAATTGAGCATAGATGTGACCAGCCTTTACTACACCAACATCCCCAACGAGCTCGGTTGTCGTGGTATATCACACACAGGTGTACAAGGTGGATGCCCCTCGCCCTTCGTACATGGTTATTAACAGCAGTGACTTCCTTGATGTCAGTCATTCGGAAGAAAAATGAGTTCGTGTATGGTAACGATGTGTTTCGGCAGATCCAAGGGACTGCCATGGGTTCGCCTGCAGCAGTGGTCTATGCCGACATTGTTATGCTGTATTTGGAGAAGCAGTACGTTTTGCCGATCTTAGAGGGGGAGGGTTTAGAGGTTCAGGTTTATAGACGCTTTATCATTGCATGGTTGCGAAGGTCAAGCTCAGCGCACTTTAGATAGGATTAATAAGTGTTCGGCCCTCAAGTTTTCTCATGAACTGGCACATGATGGCATTGATTTCCTGGACACCACAGTTTTCCGTAGTAAGGGATACATGGCGGTGAAGCCTCATTTCAAGTTCGCCAATCGTTTCCTGTATCTGCTTGTCGGTAGTAACCACCCCTGTAGTATGGGCAAAGGTGTGTTCACTGGGGAGTTGATCCGTATCCGTCGGTCTTCGACCCTTGACCACCACTACGAAGCTGCTGCCGAGCGGCCGAAGCAGGCTTTCCGGGCCCGTGTATACAAGCGCCCCATCTTTCATCTTTCAGACCCGTACACTAGGAATGGATGCGCAGGGAAGGTATGTTGGTCAAATTGGCATGGGTTTGGGTTTTTTCTGTAGTTGTATACAGTGCTCCTCATTGTATTTACCTGGGCCCGGCCTGCTGTCCTTCGCCCGTTGGTCTTGAGGTCCAGGTGTAATACCCCTACCATACAGTCCGGTGGCCAGCGCGGTTGTTGTTACACGGTGGAACATCGGCAAGAGGTTGCTTGCTCGTTTGCCTCATGCTCAGTGTCCTCAGGGAGTTAGTATTTTCCTCCTGTTTGGATTTTGCAGTGACTATGGTGTCGGTAATTGAGTTTTTGTTCTGTATGCTTTTCTGTGGTGTGTGGCTGTTGTTCACACATCTTTATTTGACTTGCTTCCTGGTGTGGTGTACCTTTTTGTTTTATATTGGTGTTGGTCTGGCTGTAGAGTTCTAGCATCCGTAGCTGCCTCAGGGGGTGCCACTTCTCCCATCAGCGTCGACTAGTCCGCCGGTACGTGGTGCTATATTACGTTTAGTTGTCTGTTCCATCCTGTACGGGCTGTGTCCTGCTGACCACACAGTCTGGGTCTCCATACTTTGCATGTTCTCATCGTGTGTAGTGTTCACACGTACATATATGGACTGTCACACCCATATGTTGTACATGTGGCTGCACGTGTTGTCTCTTTGTCGTACCTGCTGCTGTATTTGTGTTTCTATGATGCTGACCCGTACATGCTGCTGCGCTGCTTTGTTGTATTGGTGACACGTGCACCTTTTTGTGCTGATATGATATCGAGTACGCCACTTTTTGTGCTGATGAGGGCACCACCTTCCGATATCATGTTTCCTTTCGCCATGTCAGTTGTCAGTTCTCCCGTCGTCTCCTGAAGTGTAGTAATGAATAGCTCTCTCTCTAGCTCTAGAGAAAAACCACTTGACTAGTCCGTTTGATGTGTGGCGTGGCGAGGGTATAGTAGAGGCAGCTCGTTCTCCAACCGAGACGACATTTGGCGCCCAACGTGGGGCTCAAACCCACGACCCTGAGATTAAGAGTTTCATGCTCTACCGACACATATATGCACGCGGCACCGTTTGTGCTCCTATCCATTTACATATGCTGTTTTCCACACCTGTGCTGACAGTCGGTACGCACCGACTCTGTACGCATGCACGCACACCATTACATTCTGTTGGCATCATATTAGTGAGGTTTTGCATTCCAAAATTCGGCAAAAGATTCGGCACGCGGGAGCGAGGTCGAAAATGCACACGAAGATGCGGCATGTTTGTTCGGAAAAAGCTCACTTTGCCGAACATATTTTTCGGATGAATTTTCTTGTGGAAGAGCGCTAGCGCGTGATTTATTCAAAGAGGTTTCTTATCTTGGCATGGCTTCGCAGGCGTCTTTGACGACATCAGCATCGTCAGCTACCTCTGATTGCTCCTCTCCACTGCCTGTCTACTCTCTTTCGCCTGGAGTGTCCTCACCGTCATCTGTGTGGCTGAAAAGACTATGGCGATACCCATAAAATTTGACTTGGCCATGGAGTTGGTTTTTCTGAGGCGACTGAGGAGGCAGGTTTGGCCCTCGACTCTTTGGGCGCGATCAAAGTTTGTCGGAATCAGCAAGAAAAGGAGCACGGGACAGGACATTGCTGATGCTGGGGCTCACGAAATCGAAACACATCATTTTCGACTTGCAAAACAAACGTCGGTGCGAAAATTCGACATTTTGATGTTCGACAAATTACCAAAGAACGCCAAGCCGAAATTCGGAATGCAAAACCTCACTATTGCGGAGCTTTCCGGAGCTCCGAGTTAGTTGTTGTTTGGAATACAGCAAGAGAACAACATTACATTGGCGCTGCGAGCAAACGCCTGATCCTCGCCATGTCCCTACTGTCACTACCGCCTCCGGAGCCATTCCCGATCTACAGCAGTCTCTACGATGCTGCTGCCCATTTTCCTGCCTGGGAACGGTGTTTCCAACTCTATGTCGCAGCAGCCGGCATCTCGGATGACACTCGCCAGAGAGACACTTTCCAGTATGTGGCCGGCAAGGACATCCAGCAGCTCGTCCCTACGTTAGCCAACACTGGCAACGATCTCGACGGCCTCATAACCGCCGCCGCCGACTACTTTCAGTCGAAGCAGAGCCCCAGCATGGCCCGCTTCCACTTCCGGCAGGTCACCCAGCAGCCTGGCGAAACATTAGACACGTTTTATACTCGTTTGCTGGCATCGGCAACGACCTGCAGCTTCGCCGACGATGCCCAGAAGAACGTGGCTCTCTGTGATCAAATTGTGGCAGGATGCACGTCCGATCCACTCCGCAGAAAACTGCTGGAGACTGGGTCCCTTGATCTCGCCAAGGCGCTCAAGGCCGCCAGAGCATTTGAAGCGTCAGTGGAACAGACGACGGCGTTCCGGCGCACACAAGACTCGATCAATGCCCTCCGTCATCAGCCACCATTCTACAAAAGGACACAGCCGCCTCCTGCTACTGTTTCAACTCCGTCGCGTCGACCGATGCAGTCTTCGCCACATCCAGCTGCAAACTCGTACCACCAGCCACCTGCCCCAGTCGCCACTCGCGCTCCAGGCCGGCGGGAATCCAGCACATTGCTCTGCTACCGCTGTGGAGAGCCAGGCCACCCTGAGTCACGTCGCTACGCAGTTTTGTACTGTAAACGTCTGCCCATGGGCGTATCGTCCGCATCCGAGATCCTACAGCGCACACTGGACGCCATGGCTCGCTGGCCTCGACGGTGTGAAGAACGTCCACGACAACATCTTCAACTTTGGTAAGAGCGTCGAAGAGCACAACCGACGACTCGCCGCCTGCCTCCAGCGGCTCCAAGATCACAACGTTACACTCAACCGAGCCAAATGTCACAAATGTCACATCCTCAAGCCTCGGCTCAAGTTCATGGCTAGCGTCTACTCCGACAAGGGCATCCGCGCCTCTCCCAGCCACCAGCAGTCTGTGGCTACATTCTCTACGCCATCTTGCGTCAGCGACATACAGAGTTTCCTGGGTCTCACCAACTTCCTCCGCCGTTACATTTGTAACATGGCCGATCTCACCACGCCACTCCCTGCTCTCACTAAGAAAGGTACTGTTTGGCGTTGAACTGATGTTGAGCAGCAATCATTTGATGCACTGAAGAAGGCCATCGCCGAAGACTGCATGCTGCAATACTTTGACCGCAACACATCACTGTATGTCGACGCACCGGCCTCGGCGCAATCCTGTGTCCACGCCAAGACAACGGCCACGATGCACCTGTAGCATTCGCCAGCCGTGCACTCTCCGGCGTCGAGCAGCAATATTCTCAAACTGAACGGGAAGCATTGGGTGTCAAGTTTGGCTGCCTTCGCTTTCACCACGACTTGACAAGGTGATCCACAGTTCACCGTTGTCACCGACCACAAGCCGCTCCTGCAACTCAAGGCCGTCGGATCGAGACCTCCACCATGAATTGAGCGCATGGTCCTCCGCCTGCAGGATCTCAGCTTCCAGCTCCAGTACAAGCCTGGCCCAGAAAACCCGGCCGACGTCGTCAGTCGCAATCCGCAGCCTCATCCCGACTTGCCAAACATCGGCGCACAGGAAGACACTGCGTACATACATGCCCTAGCTACAGCAGCTAAGCCGAATGCGTTGGCTCTGAAGGAGATTGCGGACGCCACCACCGCAGACACCACACTGCAAGCCATCCTTTCCTCTCTGCAATCTGGCCGCTGGGATTCCAGCCACACCACGGTCCGCCCGTACTTTGCCCTCCGCCATGAACTGTCTGAGAGTGACGGTCTACTACTCCGCAACGACCGTCTCGTCATTCCCACGGCCCTCCAACGGCTTACCCTGCAGCTTACACATGCGGGCCACCAAGATATTGTCCGCACCAAGCAACGGCTCAACAGCAATGTTGGGTGGCCCAACATGGCTACTGAAGCCGAAGCACTCTGCCGGCAATGTATTCCGTGCCAAGCAACTCTCTCAACGACACCGCTACGTCCGGGAGTCCGTGCCCACACCACCGTCCACCAAGCCGTGGCAACGAGTCTTCGTCGATTTGTATGGACCCATGCCAAACGGTCAGCACCTGCTTGCCACTATCGACCAGTAGACTCGCTACCCGGTCATCAACGTGTTCAGCACGACACCCACTACGGCCGGTGTTGTAGCTCTGCGCTCTACATTATCCATGTTCGGCTTGCCCGAAGAGCTAGTCTCGGACAACAGTCCTCAGTTCCGTTCTTCGGCTTTTGCTGATTTCCTCGCGCAACACGCTATCCAGCACCGCCACACCCCTCCTTTGTGGCCACAAGCAAACGGAGCAGTCGAGTGCCTCAACCGTACCATTGGCAAAGTTCTGCGAACTGCCAAACTAGCTGGCGAAGACATCAATGTTGCATTTGACCAATGGCTCCTAGCGTACCGCACCACGCCACACCCTGCCACTCACGAGGCACCGGCAACACTCATGTTTGGTCGCCCCATCCGCGACAGCATACCCTGCATTACGGCAGCCGCACCAGACTTGCCTTCAGCTGCCCACCGTGACCAGCAATTCCGCCAATCCCAGTGCGACGCTGCCAATGCCACCCGCCGGTCAAACGCCCCCATCCTCACTCCTGGTCAGCGCAATGAGCAGGCACACAAGCTCTCACCACAGTGGGATCCCAACCCCTGGACCGTGGACCAGATCTCTGGGTCTACGGTGACGATCTCCAACTCAGCAACTGGCCAAAGATCGACTCGCCATAATTATGTCGTTCGTCAAGCCCGTAATTGTTGTCACACAGACAGCCCATCACCCACTACCAGCTGAAAGTTCTGCCACCACACCTTACAAAATTACAACAAAATCACATGCAAGAAGTCCTTTCACTTTGACTACTGCTCGTTGCGTGACATCACTCCTCACCAAAGGACTTCCTGGGGATCACAATCCTAAACAGACAAATGTACGAATACCGCAACTGACTCTGTTGTTCTGCACGCCACGATCAACACGACTGCGTGCAAGACACAGCTGATCATCGTCGCTGTACTCTTCCCTGAGCACGTTACCCTGTCGCTGCAGCCTGCGACGGACATTCCATAGTTCCACCAACTTGATGGCTTGATGTTCCCATTGACGTCGACCATGCGGTGTTGCCATTGACGACCTTCAACTTCAGGTCCTTGCCGTGGTCCGCACCACTCAAGAGATGGGCCACATTTGGTGTACTTTCACCCAGTTGGTCACTTATTTTAACCTTGCCGACTTTCCACTGCCGGACTGTTGCTTCAACAACTGGCGGAGAGCACATACGCATATCATCACTCTTCCTTGCAAACATCATTTCCGTCTCCACCACGTCCTTATCAGCCTGATCCATGCCTGACACCCCCAAGGCACTGTCCACTGTGCCGCCGGGCTGGTGGAGCGACGGACCGATTCTCCAGTGACGGTCGTCGTCCACAAGGCTGTTGGAGTGCGCATCCAAGATGTGCTAGAGCTGTTCAGTGTCGTGCAATAGCTATCGCATGAGCTGATTGTTTAGTAACTGGTGGTGTTAGTGGACAGTATAGCGTAACTTGTAGTTCCTTGGTCTTTCTCTTTTGTATAAACAAACTAGTAAGCTAACGATAAACTAGTTATGAGACAATTCGACTGGCACAAATTACAACAAAATCACATGCAAAAAGTCCTTTCACTTTTACTACTGCTCATTGTGTGCCAACCACCATCATCAGTGTGCGCATTGCGCCTGGTTTGGTGCATGCCTGGTGGAATCTGACATAGCGGCTGATGCAGTGAGCACGTCAGGTAACACCTAACGCATTGAAAATGACTCAACTATGACTTGGTTCGATTGCAAAAAACCTAATGATAGTGGTACCGAAACATTCGGGTAACCGGAGTAAGTGCCAATTGATATTTTTGGCTCCAGTCAGTCAAGTGATTCAATTGCAATACAATTATATACGTATGGTGGAACTCACTTAGTACGTACCCGGGTAAGACATACACCTGCATAACACGGTCCTCTTTTGTCGCACGGATTTTCCTCCCATAAGCGCATATTCAGATGTGTACGGATACGACTGCTTCCTTCTGTTCATGTGGTTCATTGTCGCTGTGTTACTGTATGCAGATCTCACTCAGCTCTGCTCTCCGAGCATGCTGCTTCCAACACGACTTCCCGAAAGGTATGTATGGTGGCTAATAAATAATGCGAGAGTCTTTACGGATTCCAGTGCTCTCATGCCTTTTGCAAGTTCCTTTTGTAAGTCAAATGGAACATGGTTTGTGGTCAATACTTCAGCAGTAGTGGTGCGAGAATATTCGGGTGTCAAATTGCTCGGAATTGATGTATGATAACGGAGAATATACCAACATGTGAATCACTTGGAGATATGGTCTGCCAGGTTCTATTCACACTCACTAGGCTAGACCCTCTCGAGTATTGTACAACAGTTTTGGCCCAGGAGTGGTAAAGGGCACGGGGCAAGCTATGTCGGGACCTGCTGTAAAGTCTGCCATACACGAGCTGTACGTCTTATCGGATGGGATATACCCCTGATATTGCTGATAATGAATGGCCCAGTTTCATTGTACTGCTGTCCGCGATATTATATCCTTAGTGGCATTGTTAACTTCTCATTGCTTGTGGGGACGCATGGATCATACGTCCATCCAACACCTGCCAATCGGAACCCACCGACAACGCTGTCGGTTGGGTTGGACCACAATCGGTTGGTTTTTGAGTCCAAGATGCCACCTAGGTAGCACACAGCATTGCTAATCTGATTTTAAATTAGCTGCGCAAATCCTGGCATACTGCCCGCAAATGCATCTAACTCCCAGGGTACTTATGAGTTTTTAGGTCTATGTGGTACTTGTGTCGCATTGGCAGCCACTGTTCCGTTCTGTATTTTCTGGTCTATGTGTCGTTGAATCTCCACAGAAAATGTGCTCGCGCATTAGAAGGAGGTGAAAGATGCACCTGCAGGAGAATACATGCTTAAGAGAAGGCAGAAACATGCCCGGATCCACCAGAACTAGTGCTGGCAAGTCAACAGAGGCGAGTACTGATAATGTTCCAGATTGTGGTAGGATCACATAAGCAAAATTGACACTGGGAGGCACGGCGGTGGGTCAGCTCATGGCCAGCGCCAGCTCCAGTGGATATCACGTGCATCCAGTTCTAGTAGGGATATCAGCGAACGCACTGCGCAGCCCATCTGCGCAGGTCAGCCTGGCCCATCTACGCGCGGCCGACAAGAAAACTCATGAACACTTTCATTTTTTTGCAAAATAAATCGTGCGAAGAAGATGCACGGAATGGCTGAAAACTAGGCTGAGGAATAGTAGCATCCAGAGACTCTCAAACAAATTCATGGTCCATCGCTTCTGACAATGGCAGCGAAGACATCAGGGAGCTGATTGCAGCAACTCTCTACCAAGCGCGATGCTGGTTACTCACCAGGGCAGGGCGCTTCCATCGCGCAAGAAATGGCCGCGAGCGAGAAATGGAAGTCCGATTTTGGAACGATCCAACCAGGGAAATTCCTTGAAAATTGGCCTGAACACCTCTCATACTGGTGTTTCACGATGTGCAAACTTTCAGAGAAATCGACCGGGGAGAACGTGGTGAGTACGTGGGTCCTCGAGTATCGCGTATGATTTGAATGGTCGCGGGGACAGAAGAACAGTAATTTTACGACTCCCAGCGGTGCAAGCAGACCGCGGCCATGTTTTCTCTGTCGGCCGCGATCACGTTCAAAAAATCGATGACGCAATGCATGCGCAGAGGCCTGCGCAGTGCGTTCGCTGACATCCCTAGTTCTAGTACTATAGTATGACTGCTACAAAGTAGTGCGGCCCAAATAGAACTCGGGTCAGGTGCCGAAGAACTGGGGGGTGGGGGGGCATGTATCAATGAATGGTAATAACTCCGGAAATCATGCTGGTGTATCGAGGGCGTGGGCCAATGAAGTGCTGGATTGATGGTGGACGACTGAACTGCAATCTTGGCTGGTCCCACTATCGCAGAGACAGCACTTCCTGGTGCAACCACCCTATCCTGCAATCTATATAATAATTGTTATAAGAGATTTGTGTGAACGATTTTAGCATGATGCAAGTCAGCTTATTGTGCTGGGGGCCTGGCTACATGTCACTATAGCTTTTTATAGACTCGATCACCGCATTACGCTGCCTTGCGTTGACTTGATTGAGCACTCTTTTTGGTTAGTGTCAAAGGTATATGTAATATGTATCTGCCTTCGTGCAAAGCTCTCTTTGTGCGTGTCTTGCAGATAGCTCGCTGACTTTGATGCTTTGAGCCATTTTCAAATTGCTTTTTTTGTTCATTTCATATAGACCGTATTGCCATTTGTTTAACCTCCCGCTCTGAGCTCCACTGATGGGACCTAAAAAAGGCTGAAACAGCTGTCTGGAGATTGAGCGTCAGTATTATGGATTTAGAATACACGATCTGGGGACAGCACTAGTACTGTCTAGCTGTTTCGTCCTTTGTGGACTCATTAGCGAATCACGGAGAAATAACTCTTAACTAAGGATGAACCTAGCAGCCATGAAAATAGATAAATAATGCCTCCAAGCCAGAATTCAAGGCTACATGTGTAGGCCCGAATGTGCCTTGCCCAAGTGCTGAAACTGATAAGTCATTGAGATACGCATAGAACATCTGGCAAAGGAACTACTAAAGCCCCCACAAGCACGGTATTCTACTTCAACAAGGAAGAATTTTGAAAGCATGCACAGCCCTACATGTATAATGTTGGTATAGGTAAGCCTTGTTTGATAAATTAACATGACAAGGCGGGGGACGCACTGTGTTAAAAAACAGTGCTCCTGATACACTAGTATGTCCTCGGCTTTGTCACATGCTGTCAACCGATCAACACATACAACGTTGCATGCAAAACGGCTGCAGCCTCGAAGTACGGAGTGCTATTTTGGAAAATGCTAGATGTACAGCCTGTACTTATACAGGTGTTCTATCAACTAGTGCCATTATGACAACGGTAGCTGAATGATACATGTACATAAACCCGGGGTCATCATTTCAAGAACCTCTGGGTCTAAGCCCGAAGTAACATTCAACTACATGACTGTATACACCATCATGTATACACCATCTTCGTAGTAACTGAGTCTACCCCTCACCCACTACTGCCACTGTGACCACAATTGCGCACAAACAGAGGAGGACCTACTTCTAACTACAGTGCTGGCCAAAGAAATCCAACCTTATGAATAAAATTACACCGGGCGCTATGCAGCCCTAGTAGTAAACATACTGGACCGGTCTGTGCTCTCGAACGCGGCGCTACTTTATTAACGAGGTTGGATTTCTCTGGCCAGCACTGTACAAAATACACACATGCACACACAACACTGCTAGGCTTTCCACCACCACACTAGGTTTTGAAACCGAAGAGTGGCAAAATTCAGGGCCAGACTAGAAAATCTGGGGAGACCTGATGGTTTTTTAAAGCAAAACACAGCCAACACTCTGCAGCCTCACAGCCTCCGGCAGGTTTTCCCGAGCGCAAAAAATTAAAAGTTGTTGAGGCACCACGAATACAGTCGGGCGTCACAGAACGTGGGACCCAGGAATGTACGTGTATACCTCTAGGTACACCACAGCCAATAACGTTAAAAAAAAGAAACGCAGTGTCAATAGACTCAAGTCTCTGCTTTTCTGGAATACAGATTCTGCTACACACGTATTGCTCACTATCCAGTGGGATGTGCATCTAAGAAAGTGGTACAAGAAGTCAAGGAACTAAGCCTAAGGCCAGATTGCTGAAAGGTTTTGTATAACTGACGAGCCTGACCCCTTGGAAACAACAGCTGTGGATGCGTGGCTCTACTGTAATAAATGTACAGGTACACAAACAATTTGAATGCAGAAATAACAACAACAAACAGGGAGAGGTGTAGGAAAATATACTCGGCCCCTAGTGAATTTGCTTGTGTATTAGCTTGAAAACTTTGGGTACACTTGTTGAGAGACCTAACTGCATGCAGCTAAAATATGGAGTGCCGTTGTCACCGACGACTTTTCCAGTAAAGTTGCGGCTAACATCTTCTCAGGTATTCCCGGGTCTTCGCTAAGGCCGTAAGGGTGGATGATATCATGTGCGTCTTCTATTGCTGATGTCGCTACACTCGATGGTGGTGCTGATGTACTGATTGTGGTGGAAGATATTGAGATGCCGTATGTCTCGAACCTTTTCGCTAGGTCTCCGCGGCCATCACGCAAGAGGGTCGGGAGCACCACAACTGCAACGCCACAGATCCAAGGATCGATTCTCGGACAAAACATTCTTCAGATTGCCAAAGGTCCCCAGTGCTTGGCAATACTGGCCTGTACAGCATGAACACACCACACATACGCCCACACACCATGTACCATGTAAACGCCCGTTGCAGGAGAAGCACGCAAATCTGCAAATGAATTGGATGTGCACCCACAGATTTTCTCGTATAGGAACAATAGCTGATCTGAATCTGAATAAAACAGATCAAGACTAGTGCCAGATAACAGTCTAATCCGCACAAGGCAACTGGCGCAGCCATGTGAATCTCGAGCAAAATGGACAAACATGTCCCCAATTATCAGCAAACAGGTGTGCGTTACAGGATTGGCCTGGCAACTTCAAACAGGCACAATCCACTAACGTGGTGCCCCTTCAACTTCAACGGGAACACACCGATACAAACACAGCCCCACAACAGCAAAACGGGAACGCCGTTACAAATATGGTGCCCTGGCAACTTAACGGGAACGCACCAACACAAGCTGGCCTGGCACCTTCAAACAGGCACAACTGACAAAACACGGCATCCGGCAACAGCAAATGGGTAGGTACACCGTTACAAGAACAGTCCATCGCACCAAAATGCTGCTGCCACAACATTATAGCAGCAGCACGCCAGACATGCATACATGGCATTCCCAAAAGCAGATACCTGGAGTCAAATTCATCCATCACACTGTTTGTTAGGGCTGAATTTTCCAGTGACATTAGGAAATCCCGCCTAAGGCTCATGTGATGAGATCTGTACACCAACTCAGGGTATATTCTAGGACGAATTTCCAACCGGTTACGGTACAATGAAGAGTCGGGGGGTCCCCCTCCGGAAATAGTTTTCAAAATACAACCCAAATATGGCACTCGACAGCAATTTAACAGATTTCTTGGTGCTGGAGTGTCGCGCGGAGCTGTTGGACTGTAGCAACGCCGTTGCTACAGCTCGATGACGTGGTTCGACCGTACAAACCGTACAAACTCGTGACCCTAGTACCAGCCCACGCGGCTTCGCTGGAAGTATCCGTCCAGAAAAAAGCGTATGACCATTCACAGCTCCATTCACCCACAGAAAAGTACGGGCGGTTGGAACTGATTTGTAACTTTTCAACCGGTCGCCAACTATTTCAACCGGTCGAAAACCGGTTGGGGCGGTTCTAGAAAGTTCCCTGCAACTATAGTCACAGTATCAATGCACATTAGTAGAGCATAAGAACTCACTTGCGCTCATACCCTGTCACGTAGAGATGCTACTCTACGTGTACTGTTCCGATGTCCATTGGGGTGGTATGCCGGCCACTTGCCAGATGTAGAGCTTTTAAGCCGTACTTTGCCACCGTCTGCTTGCCGTATCACCACCTCACTTGCAACTCTGGATTCCAGGACTGTCGCTCCAACAATGGGCATGGAGCAGGAGCTAACCTGATAACAGTTGAGAGCGTGACAGAGTATCTTATTTAAATAAGGCCGAGTAAGGTGGATCCCTTTGCCTTTGGCAAAAGTGAACACAGGCTTGGTGCTACAGGCATGGGCTGTCATGTACCGGAATAGCCAATACCGGGCATGTTTGGTCGACAGTAGATGGAACTGCGACGGCTCCACCGTATTTGGCCGCGTCTTAGTGACCTTCAGGCGCAACGTGACCAAGTCAGGTGCGAGACTCCCAGCCTCCCACACAAATACTCTTTGGCTGTCAAACGAGTGAATACTAGTAGATGATGCTAAATACTCGCTGGCAAACAATAAGCCATACAAGGCCAGTAGTATACTTACCCACAGCATAGCCTGATCTACAATATGACTGATTGGATCGTTGTAAGTATTGCCGAAAATGGATTAAGTCGTCCACTAAAAGCTCTTTGAAACTCGGAGGTTGAGCCAATATGGCAATAATAAAATTAATGTAGAAAGGAAAAGGACGTATGGATATGAGTGTAGAGTAATTGTCACTATATACTAAATACAGTCAGAAAGTGCAACAACCCGGCACTAAAACATTTGACGACCCGACTCCTGGCTTCAACACATCTCCGTAGTGTTAAGGAGAGACCAAAGAGGGAAAGGTAATACTGGTTTCGTCATCGTCCAGTAACAATCAACATTTCTTGTTCTTGTGGGACTGTAGCTTCAACTACTAGCTTGTGCTCATTTTCGTTGCGCTTACCTTCCCCTCTTTGGTCTCTCCTTTTAACCTTGAACCTTCCAAGTTGGAAGGCTGTTGGTTAGCGCTACGGAGATGTGTTGAAGCTAGGAGTCAGGTCGTCGAATGTCTCAGCACTCTGTCAGTTTTGTGCCTAGTTGTTGCATTTTTTTACTGTAGTAGCTAGTTACAGTGGTGGACAGTTACTCTTAACTCGTATCCATATGTCCTTTTCCTTTCTAATAAAAGCTCTATCCGCAAATATGCCGAGGTGGCTTGCCGTATCTCCCTCTATGCCATGCAACACAACTGTTGAGCGAGCAGCTTTTAGGCCAGCCCCATTGCACAACAGGTAATAGGCTACTAATAGCGTAACGCAGCTAGGTAAACACGAATCGATGAAAGAGGCAGACTTCTTAGAACAAAGAGACTAGTTGTGAAGGACACAACATTTTCAGCAGTCAGCAGTAGGAGAAATTGCTCTTAATTATGCAGCAATACTAGGCTTACACGTTTGTGTCATGCGTTCTGAGACGGAGTCCTTGACTAGCTCGTCACTGGCCGCACTCAGAGCAGCAGTCGTCACTACACATGGGTTGGGAAGCAATGGACAAAATTAACACTTGCCATGCACACATGCACTGCTTAGGGGTCATCGCAAAAGTTTTCTGTCGTCCCTGAAACGAACATCGTTCATTTCGTACTCGGACCCCCTCCCCTCCCTCTGAAACGAACACAGCTTGCTATGCTGGACGACGAAAATCGCATGCATGTACATGTCATATGTACAGTGTCGGTCGACTTGTGATTTTGGCTCGCACCCCCTCCCCCCCAAATGAATCATGTTCGTTTCAGGGACGACAAAAAACTTTTGCGACGACCCCTTACCAGCTAAGTTAATATGTCATACTGTACTGCAGCAAGCAAGGAACTGGCAATACCTGCACCAGGCCTATCTACTGTGACCCATGCCATTGTGAATGAAAAGAGGCAGCATTTGACAGTATGAGCGGTGTGATGAACGGGAATGCATAATACAAGCCAGTCGAGCATTGGTACATGTACTTACGGACGCAAGTTGGCTGCACACCGCTCCACTGGCCGTTGATTTCACAAGTACACACGGCCGAGCCCATAAGGACATAGGGAGACTGCACACAAACGTGGTCGTGTTGCTGAACATCAAGCCGTTCACGGTCATTGAGCCCAGTGCCGGTGGTGACAGGACCTGGCAGTCGGTTTGACCTGCACAAGCACAGAGTGCACAGAGCACAGGCATTCAGTGCATGCATGTTTGGCCTAGGGGTGAAACGAGTGCCAAAATTGAGGACTCGAGTACTCTTTGAAAAAACGAGCGAGTATTCGAGCGAGTACGAGTATTTTACTGACAACATAAAACAATGTACTGCACACACTCTCGTAACACTGAACTTATTACACCTGACACATGTAGTCTTGCATGCAGCCTAGTGCAGGAAATAGTCTGAACTACGTCTTTTGTTGGTAAGTAGGGACAAGTAATAATTTCACACTTGCATGGGTTATCAGTACTGGTCAGAGTAACAGACGTGCTTGATGTACAAGCATACAGTACACTGTGCATAAGATACTTGAGTATTTTGCGAAACGAGTCCTCACTCCTTTCGAATTTTCGAGCAAGCGCTCGAGTATTCGATATACTCGTTTCATCCCTAAAACGTTTGCGTATGTGTGCGTGGCACAGACATTGGTTTTGAATACATTGTAGTACACGCATTGTGTAAAGGAAATTGATGCGAAGACTGCCTCAACATGGCCATGCAAAGTAATAAAATAAATACAGCAGTGAATAGCGGTCAACAGTAGCTCTACATTTTGCTTGTAATAGAAGTCATTAGCGTCAGAGCAAGAAGAGGGACAAGACGAGTCAAGGGACAATCCGGAGGACGCAATATCATACGACCAACTGTTTGTTTCTACCAGCGTTATTGTACCGTCGACACAGCTCTGGGCGAATGCCGCGGGGCCTCCCAGCGTGTCAACGGCAGTGGGTGATGGGCAGATAACAAGGTAGCTTGCGGACAACATCGGTGGCATGAAGCCTAGTGACTGCCAAGCGTCTTGGCGCGACGGGCGAGCAGTACAGTGTCATGCCCCAGGGGCTGCTGTGGCTGTCGACGTCGGCGGGTCTTGAGGTGCGTTCGCAGGCCTTCATGGCGCTCGGACAACTGCAATACTAGTACACAGACTCTCACTACTAGCTACATAGTACTCTGATTCTGGCACGTTATTTCTGCATTGAATAGTGATTGATTTTCCGCGCCGAATATCCGACGCTGCATGCATGTCCAATGCGCGTCAACAGTACTTCACACTTTCCTTTTCCCGCGTTATCACCTCAGCTATGCCAGTTTTGTATGTGGAAACCCCCTATATAATAGCAGTTTGGTCTATATGTTGGACTCAGTAGAGCGTCCGGCCCCTATATGATGTCCAACCCCTATATAGAGTCCATTGGTCCAAAATCCACTGTACAGAGTCCAAACTTGGAATCAACTGTGAGCTCAAAGTTTAGATGGACATCACTCCCTGTATAGAGTCCAGCCAATTGTCTTCACCCCTATATAGAGTCCATTGGTCCAAAATTAACTGTACGGAGTCCAAACTTTGAAATCAACTATAAAGATTAAAGAGTCTTATGTGGACAACACTCCCTGTATAAAGTCCAGCCAATTAGGCATCCCCTATCGAGTTCGAAATTAGACATAGGATCTGCTGTAAGCAGTGAATATTAACCAGAAAACGGCCTCCCCCTTTAATCCTTTGCATCATTCACTTCTCAAGGTAAAAAATATGTATTGAGGCGCCACTGCAGCCACTTCATTACATGAAAAACCCTACAAACACCATCCTCAAATCAAGTGGTCTCTTCGCAGACGCTGTAAATTACAATATCTCAATCATGTAGTGTTGCCAAATAATTGTGCACGCACACACACACATGCACACACCCACACAACGCCAAGAAAATACCTAGAAAAAAACAAGAATCGAAAGAGAATAATGGAGAGCCCGGGATTAATTATTTGTTTTCAAATTATTGCGCGCACACACACACACAAACTTGTACAACGCCAAGAAAACACCAAAAAAAGAGTAGAGACACAATACACGCGCAACTCCAACAGCCATGCAAACGTCCACGCATTTACAAGTAAAGTCAAGAGGGATAACAAATAATTATACGAAACGAATGCATACGTGGGCGGATGCACGCACGTTTACATACATGTAGTAGTGTAAGAGATTAACATAGTGCAGTAGTCGGCATAATACTAGCACATGCTGAGAGTGCAATAGCAAGCTTCGCCATTGCTCATGGCCATGCAAATGTTCAGCAGAACTCAGTTCCGCAAGCTTCTGAAAATCAGCACACCTGGAACAAATAGATAGCACAAGGATACGCTTATTACCGTAATGATGCATGGGAGCACACAACTACCAAGTTCTCAACGAATGTGATGCTCAATGAAAATCAATCCACTCAAAGACCTGTGAACAGGTGACGGTGGGGACAATAATCTATTAGTAATACGAGGAATAAGATCGTTTGTGCACACTCAAGACGCACAGACACACCACCATACATGTAGTGTACACAGTGTTTCACTTCACTGCAACTAAATTGAAATGAGATGATTTGAACAATCTGTACAGCGTTGCCGTCAGTCAGTCTTCCCCAAGATGGAAATGCAATGATTTGTTGTCACGAGGCAGTTTCACTGACACAATGTCATGTTCGTGACATCAAAACGGTTACTTCAGGGAATACGAGTATTAGCTTGAGAAGCTTTTTCTTGTCATTGGCATACACGCAATCCTCCTACTACTACTAGTACACTGGCACTGCGTTTGTGGATCCCATTGTATTTGACATCATACTAGAGGAAGAGTGTCGTGGAGTTTCACATAATTATCACAGGGATAAAAATACATTTCTCATGAAATAATTATTATAATTGATGATAGCTAGACGATCGTATACGATTGATGCAAAGTCCTTGCAGTCCTTGAGGACTATTACGAAGTGGTTGATTACTTTTAGGGCATTCATTCAAGCAACATCAAACAAACGCGATACGCTCCTTGAAAATGGAAAAAAATTCAAGCATAACGACAGAACAGCAGACCAATCGAAACGAGTAAAAGCTTCCTTACCTCAGTCATCGTCCTGCCATGTAGTTGGACAGCCTTTTGACACGGTGGTACAGGCAGCTCTTGTCCAGTCAAACAAGGGTATCCTTGTGGCGTCGAACGAAAGAGAGTGTCAGTGTATCTGACTCGTCAGATTGGAACTGTGCTGAACTTTTCTCTTTCTCCGCTTTCTGCTTTCATCCCTCGCTCTGATGAAACCGTTCAAACGTCTTCAGACTGGCAGCAATGGCCAGCCAAACAGGGGATCCTTGTGGCGTCGATCGAAAGAGAGTGTCAGTGTACCTGACTCGTCAGATTTGAACTGTGCTGAACTTTTCTCGTTCTGCAATTTCTGCTTTCATCCCGCGCACTGATGAAACGTCTTCAGAGAACCACAAGACGCTTTCCAGATTTGATTTTGAACGTCTCCTTATCCTCCTTGGTTACCTCGTGACAGATTACTGTCAGCAACTTCACAGCAGAACTGGCAGCCATGGCTGAAGTGAAGAAAGGAATGCGCTGCCACCAGGCAAGCAAAACTGAAAATGTGTTTGTTCTTTTTCGGGCACAAGACACAGTCACAGGACGGCGTGACTGGATAAACTGGACTCCTGGACTGTGAATAGGGGACTGGTAGAAAAAGTGTACTCCTTATAGGGGATTGCGCGGCAGGTTGAAGCTGATCAAAACTGAGTGGACTCGTGGACTCTGTATAGTGGATTTTGGACCAATGGACTCTATATAGGGTGCTGGACATCATATAGTGCATGGACTCTATACTGAGTCCTACATATATTTTTAATCATTCAATATTGTCGCGAACCATGGACATACCCTTTACATAAACCACTCGAAGCAGACCATATTTTCCTTAGTGCCCAATTTTCTTGTGAATCAAGACTGAAGAATATTTACAAGGGGAGAGCGATAATATAGGTGAGTCGGAGTGTATGCCTGTAGCAGTAGTGTGCCGTGAAAGTGTCTTGCGTACAGCGTCAGCAGAAATATACAAGCGATAAATATACAAACGCATCGAAATTAGCTCCCAAGGAGTAGCGAAGAATCAAAGAGAAGCAAGAAGAGCACCAAGTTGTGGAACTAAAACAGCTCCACGTGCATGTAGCTGAAAAGGTGACACATAAAGATACGCACGGTGCAACGAGTCCAACTGTGAGCATGAAAATGGATAGTGAAGGCCATCAAAGATGCCGATAGTCGTACACACAGTCCGTGTTGGATGTCGGTGCGTGTGCAAGCCAAGGTGCATGGGTTCAAACTGAATCAAAGGGTGCCCGGAACGGAAACATTAGAAATGCAACGAATTGCAAGGTGAGAAAAGGGTGCCCAGAATTGAACCTTAGAAATGCAACGAAATGCAAAGTGAAAAAGGGGTGTCACAAAGGGATGCGAGTGATTGAACGTACAAATCATGCACTGAACAAGGATACATGTATACGTAGCTGTGAATTCTTGGTTATATACATGCATTGTGCTCGTGACTACGAATAAATCCGATCGCATTCGCGACACTCCCGCCCGCTGAAAGTGACTACCATAGTTATGAAATAGCATACGCGTGAGTGAACAAATACAAACCGTGAATGAAGTGTCGACAGGGAAATTTGAGTGTAAGCAGTTATTTGTAATCAGACTGAATTCGTAATTATCATGGTTTGCATTTCATCGAGCCTTCGTTTGATTTAAAACTCAATAGGTCCAACGTAATCTATGCCTGTGAACTCATACAGTAGCAACTCCATTATTCTTTCCTTGGGCAAAAGCCGGAGGGGGTTTCGGAAGTTGAAACGGGCCACCATCGTGCTGTTTACATGACAAACAGTGTTGTGGTTGTGTAAATTGTATCCATTTCGATTCCGCTCGTTGGTATTCGTCACGTGAGATGGTATTGCCAACCGATTTTTTTTGGATTTTATCAATAAATTCCTGTACGTACGCTGTGACTCTGACTAGTTTCCCGAAAGACGTGAATTGTTCCGGGTCCATGCCTGCTGGTGATCCGTCAGGACCCTCCCCCTGCACGAGAATAGCAGTGACAGGAGTATCCTCCATTGGATCGTGGCTTGTCGTTGGCAACGTAGTGAGTACATGTACTGCATCATCCGTAATTCCATGATACTCCGTACTTCCTGATGGTAAATACCCGAACGTTGATTTTACCATGTACATGCCATTCTGCAGTGCAATACTGCTGTCCATTATGAATCTGTGATAGTAGTCTACACCAATCAGTATGTCCACGTCACACTTCTCTGGTTCCTGTACAGGTGGTTCCGCAAGAGGCATGTCATGCAACTTCATATCATTTGGAAGCGGGAATCGTTGAATTGGGTGACACAGGATTGATGTGACATTTGCGCAGACCTCCGTGCAAGATTTGTCTGGTTGTTCAATTCGTAGATTGACTCTTGGCATGGTTTCGATTTTCCGTTTTTCGTTACCAAAGCTTGACACTGAGATTGTGTCCTCGCCAATCTTGTTACATTGCAGTTTGTGGCATAGGGATTCAGTGATAAAGGATCTAGTTGCTCCGGTGTCGAATAAAATCCGAGCATGGCATTCCTTGGTCCCACTTTCATTTGATACTTCTGTAGCTGCAGTTTGTAAAACCGTTTTCTTGTGATCTGAGATTGCCACTCCCATTGTTGTTTGAATTGGGGATGACACATTCCCTGTGCCAAATTTCTCTGGACAGATACTGCAATAGTGCGTTGCGCGTTTGCAGTAGTAGCATGGTTTACTGCGCTCACATGCCCTTGCACTGTGTCCAGATTTCAGGCAAATGAAGCACCGTCCATTCAATTGATCTTTTCTGGTTTCTGCATCTGTGTACCTGGTACACTCATCAGCGAAATGCGATTGTCCGCAGTAGATGCATTTACGTTCCATTTTTATCGTGTTTGCTGCCATTGAGTGAGCTACGTGTGTCGTTGGGTTGTATGTTCGATCCCTTTGTCGTTCGTTTCCGCCGGTAGTTGCAGCTTCCGCTGCTTCCATTGCATCTACGTAGTGGTTCATTGCCTCACGTAGACTTCGCACTGTCCATTTCGTGGTAGTGCCTTTCTTTAACTCTAATTGGGACATAACCGATTTCGGTAATTTGGAGGTAATCAGTGGAATGAATAGTGCCTGTGACATGTCCTCATGTAGCGCACCTAGACTTCTGATGTTTGCCTCGACGTCATTCAAGAATTTCCGCAATGATTCAGGTCGGCTAGACGGTTTCTCCAAATCGACTAATGCCAAGTACCGAGCATTGATTACAACATGGTCTTTCCCAAACCGATCCATTAGCAAATCCCATGCAACCTTGTAATTTGAATTTGACAGGGCCAAACCAGAGATACATTCCAGCGCTTTTCCTTTCACGTGTGTTTTCAGGTAAGATAGCTTCTCCACATCAGACAAAGATTTATTTGCGTGAACAGTGGCAGTAAACATATCTTGAAATTCCTTAAATTTCATTACATCACCATCAAAAGTGAACAATTCCAGTTTAGGCAATTTGACCGTGTTACCAGTTTTATTGCTAGCATTACTCTGAGAATTCGTCAAATTTGTCATGATGCTCTGATTGCTTTGATTCATTGATACCATTTCCGACAGCAGTCTGTCGAGTTTGTCGTCATCCATTATAGTTGCTGTAGTTCCTGCCGCCATTGCCGTGGCTGCAGGTTGCGGATCCTTTTTTTGACATTCCATTTGTAAGAATTTTAGTGACACCAAATTAATGTTAGTTACACGTATAAATTCATCCATTAGTTCGATCCATTCCGTTTGATTTTCCTTGAATTCCTGGTCGTCAGACCCTTTTATTTCGTACCTGTTAATTAAATCAGTATACTTTTCCAGCGATATTTCGAGTGCCTCGAGATGCGAGTCCAATTGGAAATTGTGTTGACATAGCTCTCTGACTGCTGCTGGATCCGATTCAATGTCCGTTGAGATTGCCGAGAGGAAACTACCCGTTGTCGTTTCCATATCTTTGATTGTCTTGTGGTGACGAGCAGCCTTTTGGCGCTTGCCCCTCACCGCCGCTTGGTTTTCCATGGTTCGTCGGTCGTTCAAATTCCTGTACTAGGAGAGTCGCCGCTCGACTCTCCCGGGTTTCGGCACCAAAATGTCGCGAACCATGGACATACCCTTTACATAAACCACTCGAAGCAGACCATATTTTCCTTAGTGCCCAATTTTCTTGTGAATCAAGACTGAAGAATATTTACAAGGGGAGAGCGATAATATAGGTGAGTCGGAGTGTATGCCTGTAGCAGTAGTGTGCCGTGAAAGTGTCTTGCGTACAGCGTCAGCAGAAATATACAAGCGATAAATATACAAACGCATCGAAATTAGCTCCCAAGGAGTAGCGAAGAATCAAAGAGAAGCAAGAAGAGCACCAAGTTGTGGAACTAAAACAGCTCCACGTGCATGTAGCTGAAAAGGTGACACATAAAGATACGCACGGTGCAACGAGTCCAACTGTGAGCATGAAAATGGATAGTGAAGGCCATCAAAGATGCCGATAGTCGTACACACAGTCCGTGTTGGATGTCGGTGCGTGTGCAAGCCAAGGTGCATGGGTTCAAACTGAATCAAAGGGTGCCCGGAACGGAAACATTAGAAATGCAACGAATTGCAAGGTGAGAAAAGGGTGCCCAGAATTGAACCTTAGAAATGCAACGAAATGCAAAGTGAAAAAGGGGTGTCACAAAGGGATGCGAGTGATTGAACGTACAAATCATGCACTGAACAAGGATACATGTATACGTAGCTGTGAATTCTTGGTTATATACATGCATTGTGCTCGTGACTACGAATAAATCCGATCGCATTCGCGACAAATATCTACCTTCACTGATGAGCTATGTATTAGCGAAACAGCTGTCTGAAGGAGTTTATCAATATCGTCTACGGAAGTGTCCTCGCAATGATGATGGTTGTGTGCAGGAGGGTCTAGTCGGCTAAAGAGCGCAGTGTGGTGGTGGAGGTGACTCAACATTTTCTTCAATGGCCGAGAGCTCTGTCGCACCCTGTAATAATAATAGAAGTCATGGTACTACTATCAGTGCTGCTGCTGGTGCTTACCTGGAGCTGGTGTGACCTTGCCTGGGCAGTACTGTGCATCAGAGCCATCAGCACAGTCGTACCAAACACCGTCGCAGCGCTGTGATGGCAGGATACAGCCACAGGCTGGAACGCAGGCAGGGCAGGTAGCCAGACTGGCACTGCAGTTGAATGGCTGGATACACGTACCCATACACACAACACACAAAGCAGTCAAGAGATGAAGAAAGTGTCTGCTCGGCACATCTTTTGTACAGTCAAGAGATATTAGCATATTTGGAGGAGGTGGTAGCCTAAAACAGGCTCGACAAAAGTTACCGGCTTATGCCAACAACTCAGTGTTCTGGTAGAGGAGACGGTTCGATACCGGAACGCCTTGACAGCCAAATTTGTATAGACCCAAACCGATCATCAGCGTTGATTTTTCACTCGAAATATGTTTGTGGAAGGAAACTGGCATGTTGAAGTTTGCTCTGGGGCCAGAGTCAATCGAACTGAGCCACTCCTTTGTGTTGACCCATTGCCTCCAAGTTGCCCAATTTTTCGCTTCAAAAAAGTTCAAATCAGAGGTGGCTCCAAACCGGACACGTTTTAGAGTGCACGTCAAATTCACTTTGGGTCTGAAATTAGCTAATTGCTATCGCTCCACGACAGCCAGTACAGAGTAACAATAAGCCTTGTGTGTGCTTCCATTAGTTTTGATTGGTATGCGGTGCTTTATTGGCAAGAGGCGAGCCGCTGTTTACCTGCGACAAGAAGTTGATTTTTCGAAAGTCGTAAAACTCAAGTCGCAGTGCGAAGCAACACGTCAAAAACTCACCTGCTTGGTATGGCGCGTCTGGTCATCGCAGAGCCATGAAATTTTGGCTCGGAGTATAACACATCGTAGTCTCACTGTGACATATGTTTTCTAATCAAAATACCAAGAGAGAAAGTGAATATGAGTCCGTTCCGGTTTGCAACCTGTGTCCTATTTGAAACCGTCGCCTCTACCCGGTGAAACACCCTAACCATACACCTACAAGTATAACATATATCCTAAGGACTCAGGCTGAGATGCCCGACTGGTCCTGGGTCCTGTGATAAGCACGATCATCATTTGTGATGATGAAAAGTGACAGGTAACACCCAGACTATTACATGCTCTGTAAATAGGAAAGATCAACGCCACCAGAATCTGCCTTCCTACAAGCCTGAAGCTTCTCTACACAAGAGGGATATATCGGCTCTCTTGAAATTCAACTTACGATTACATGAGGCAGCTGCCCCACTCCAGGAACCGTCAATCTGGCAGATGCGCACAATGCTTCCCTGCAGGTTGTATCCGGAATTTCAGCCGAAGACGACGCTGCCTCCAGCAGAATAGTTTGTGCCCTGGGAGTAGCCGTTGGTCGGTTTAGCTAGCGGTGTGCACACACCGGCTGTACACGTCACAGGCACGTACACACACAGGCACGTACACACACAGGCACACACACACACACACACAGGCACACACACACACACACACACACACACACACACACACACACACACACACCTTGACCTTGATACACAAGGATTCTTCATTATTTGCCACGTTTGAGCTGAGCTGCGATCATCGCGCTTTGTTGCAGTGTGCTAAAAAAACAAGAACAAAAAAAACGGCCAAAAAAGTGGGGCGGCTGAGGCCGCCCCAGCCACCCCAGCTGTGCCGGCCTTGCATGCCTGGTGTACGGTCTGAAAGATGAAAGATGGAGCTCTTGTATACACGGGCCCGGAAAGTCTGCTTCGCCTGCTCGGCAGCAGCTTCGTAGTGGTGGTCAAGGGTCGAAGACCGACGGATACGGATCAACTCCCCAGTGATCACACCTTTACCCATACTACGGGGGTGGTTACTACCGGCAAGCAGATACAGGAAACGATTGGTGACCTTGAAATGAGGCTTCACCGCCATGTATCCCTTACTACGGAAAACTGTGGTGTCCAGGAAATCAATGCCATCATGTGCCAGTTCATGCGCAAACTCGAGGGCCGAACACTTATTAATCCTGTCTAAAGCGCGCTGAACTTGACCTTCGCAACCATGCAATGAAACAAAAATGTCACTGATAAAGCGTCTATAAACCTGAACCTCTAAACCCTCCCCCTCTAAGATCGGCAAAATGTACCGATTCTCCAAATACAGCATAACAATGTCGGCATAGACCACTGCTGCAGGCGAACCCATGGCAGTCCCTTGGATCTGCGGAAACAAATCGTTATCTTACACGAACCCGTTAGTCTTCCGAATGACTGACATCAAGGAAGTCACTGCTCTTGTTAACCGTGTACGAAGGGCCGGGGGCATCCACCTTGTATACCTGTGTGTGATATACCACGACAATGCCACGTGACCGAGCTCGTTGGGGATGCTGGTGTAAAGGCTGGTCACATCTATACTAAAAATAAATGATCGTCCCGCACAGGCAAACCTTCTACCAAGTTGATGAAATCCGTAGTTCAGGCCAGAACAGTACTTTCCTCACGTACATACAGGTTCAGTAGAAAGTCAATGAACTTAGTGGGATAGTAGCCAGGACTATTCAGACTAACAATATGCCTAACCTTCAGGGCACAGGGCTTATGTGTTTTGATAAGTCTCCTGAAAACGGGCATACGCCCCCGGTGCGACTAAGAACAGTGACATATAAAATGGTCATACGATGCCCGATGCGATGCCTAGTCATGGTGAGTAAACAATTGACTCGGGTCGCAAACACGAAGTCTCAACACAGCCTTGAGCCTGTTGGTTGCCATCGGCAGTCTAGCCACATGTTCATCTAGCCCCTCAGGAAAAAAAACAGTCATTTATAATGTTGGGCATTGTGATGCTGGGCACGACCTATATCATCATAGTGAGATCCGTCCAGGACTACTATCACAATAGACTGCCTTTGAATATGCCCGAGTCTGATCGCGTTCTAATTCCCAAACTATGTGCTGCATGTGTACACTCCGCCTATGGTTAGTCTACTCCAGAGCAACGCCTGGAGAGGTTCATTGGGGGCATGATGTCCCCCCACCCCATCCCCCTTGCCCCCTGCACCTGAAGTACCGGTATTGCCCCTCCCCCCCCCCCCCCAAATAAAGTACAGGACACAGATGGAGCACTGGGGAGCACGTAGCAGTAGGCAAGTTGACGATGCCAGTGCAGACATTTTGTCCGTCGGTCTATGTAACGATAACGACGCGACAAACTGGTGCCAAAACCCGGGATGAGCAAAGGCAAGAACAAGAAAGGTGCTGTAACACCGTCGAAACCGGTTGGAGAGAACGAATCTCCACTGGAAAGTTACAAAGAAGAAGATGACGAACCGTCTCAGGCGATGTCAACACCAGCGGCATCGTCGTTCGTCGCTGCACGCAAGTCGAGGGAAGCTCACATTTACGCGGGCGTCTTGGAACAAGACTTGCAAGCAAGTCTCCAGTATGACGACTGGCGCAAGATGTCTGATGACGACGATCTGGAGACGACAATGGAAGAGTTAAGTATATTTGTTGATAAATTTAATGACTCTGTTATTGTCTTTGAGGGGGTGTGTGATACTCTTGTAGAAACTTCGGGCTCACCCCTGTTATCTCCGGAGGTTGACTTAGACAAATTGCTTCTGTTAGGTGTAGATTGTAACCGTCGCATCAGCTTCCTCAGATCCGTTCTAAAGCAGTTGCACATCCGTCACAGAAGAAACACGGCAGTCGTGACGCAACCCACTACACACACTAACCACGCTGTCTCACCTGAGGTCAAACTCCCCAAGCTGGACCTGCCCAAGTTCGATGGTTCTGTTTTGAAATCTCAAGAGTTTTTTGATGTGTTTGTTGCGACTGTCCATGACAACGCACGCATTTCTGATGTTCAGAAATTAAGTTATTTGAGAGAGTGTCTGGTGGGGTCGGCTAAAGAAGCTGTGGCAGGATATCAGATCACAGACGCCAATTATCGGGTAGTGTGGGGTGTGCTAAAGGAACGCTATGGATCCAAACAGAAATCCATACACGCACACTACACTGCTTTGATGAATCTGCCACCTGCGTCTAACAAGACCCACTCACTGCGCAGCTTGCATGACAAACTCGAAGAACATCTGCGCAGTCTCGCAGCACTTGGCCAAGACGTTGGTCAAGACATCTTCGTCTCACTCATTCTAAACAAGCTCCCTCAGCACACCGTGCTGCAGCTTGAACTGCGAAAACCAACTCAGTGGAAAGTCAGTTCACTGCGACAGGCATTCAGTGAATATGTTAAGGCCAAGGAAGTCGCCGAAGAACAGGGCGCAGTGCATTCAGAGTCCGACCGTGCTCAGACTAGCTCGCAAACCAGGCCTAAACCCAGCCAGAATTCCCACCGATCCGGAGCAACACTGCTGAACGACCGCCAACCCAAGTGTCATTTTTGTAAAGAATCTCACTTCTCGGACGAATGTTTGAAGTATCGTACCGTTGAACAGAGAAAGGAACGTGTCAAGGATCAATGCTTTCGCTGTTTTCGCAAGGAACATTCTGCTCGGGATTGTACTATCACTCGCAAGTGTTACTATTGTTCCGGACCACATCACCGCAGCTTATGTGTCACCAAGTTCGGTCAGGCAACCTCTGCGCTCAACGTCCATGCGGAACCGTTCTCACCCGACACTGCGCTCATCTCGCCTGAGGGCAATGTCAACCTGCAAACAGCGCTGACAGAAGCTAGACACAACTCCTTTGTGAAGCCAGCCCGCCTCCTTTTCGACACGGGTGCATCTCGGTCGTATATCACTGCAGATCTTCGCTCTGCTCTTGATCTTCCTACAGTCGCCACTGAGTCCATGTCCACAGCCACTTTTGGCGCGTGTAGTCGTAAACATCAAACGCTTGACGTCGTCGAAGTCGAGGTTCGGCTGTCCAACGGCTCCCTGAAGAAATTACCCGTGAGCGTCGTTCCAGTCATCTCTAGCCCTATAGCGAAGTACCCCGTCGACGCCACAGGTCACCCTGCTCTGCGTCATCTTCCTCTTGCGGAACCCCTATCCAGTAACCAGGAGTGGGTCACAGTAGACCTTCTTATTGGCAGTGACTATTATTTTGACTTTATTCTATCCGAACGCCTCAACTTCCCAGATGGTCTCATCTTACTGCAATCGACACTGGGCTATGTGTGTACCGGGAAAGCTTCGAGTAACGACCCTAAGGACGCGACATGCTTCTTCTCCTCGAGCGAAACGTCCACCATCGTTCCTGACGCTAATCTTCACCAATTCTGGGCAGCCGATGAGATACAGGAACCAGACGATTGTCGTGATGATGATGCCCGAGCACACCAAGCATTCAAGGATTCGGTGCAATTTGAAGACAACAGATATGTTGTCAAGTGGCCATGGAGAGACTGTGCGCCGCCTCTGCCCGACAACTATGGTTTAGCCTTCGGTCGACTGCAGTCCCTTTACAAGCGACTCTCCACAGATCACCGCCAGCTAGAGAAGTATCATGAAGTCATTGAGCAACAGGCCCAGTCTGGAGTCATCGAAGAAGCACCTAGGTACTCAGACTCTAAGCTCCACTACCTGCCACATCACGGTGTGTTCAAAACAACCAGCACGACTACCAAGTTAAGATTGGTGTATGATGCATCAGCCAAGTCTGCACACGATGCTCCCAGCCTCAATGACTGCCTACACAGAGGACCAGTCCTCCTTCCTGACCTCACAGGAGTCTTGCTTCGCTTCCGAACATTTCCTATCGGCATCATCAGCGATGTGGAGAAGGCCTTCTTACAAGTCAGTCTCGCGGAAGAAGACAGGGACGTGACTCGTTTCCTCTGGGTACGCGACATCCATTCTCCTGTCAGCGGCCAGAATCTAGTCACTTATCGTTTCACTAGAGTTCCCTTCGGTGTAGTCTCAAGTCCTTTCCTTCTTGCGGCTACACTCCAACACCATCTAACGCGTATAGAGTCTCCTCAAGCTCACCACATTCTTGCCAACACATATGTTGACAACGTAGTAGGCGGCGTGTCTGATGTTGCTGCTGGCCAGCAGTACTATACCACAGCGAAATCCAATTTTGCCCGAGCCTCCATGAACTTACGCGAATGGAGCACCAACTCGGAAGAACTTAAGGACCTTTTACCGGAAGGCGACAGAGCAGACAGTGTACTTCAGCAGGTGTTGGGGACCACATGGGACACCAGCCATGACACTTTGAATATCTCCGACACACAGATGTCCCAACGGCTCGTCCGTTCGAAACGCGAGCTACTACAAGCCCTTGCGCACTTCTATGATCCTCTAGGCATCCACGCGCCTGTAGTCGTCAAAGCGAAGCTGATCCTTCAAGAAGTCTGGAGACTCAACTTGGATTGGGATGATCCACTCCCAAACTCTATACATGACGCCTGGTCTACTGTGGCTACAGAAATGGATGTCGCGTCCACATTTACAGTTCCCCGGTACTGCTCGCTGCCGTCTGCAGAAACACACAGCCTTCACATATTCTGCGATGCGTCCCAGTCTGCATACGCTGCTGCAGCATACTTAAAAACCAGCGCTGAAGGGCGCGATGTATCTCACCTCATCTTCAGCAAATCCAAAGTCGCCCCCATCAAACGACCAGAGACACTGACCATACCAAGAATGGAACTTATGGCAGCAGCACTCGGCGCTAAAGTCGCAAGACACCTGACAAAGCAGCTAGATCTAAAGTTCGAACGGGTCTGCCTGTGGCTTGACTCAACGTGTGTCCTGGGCTGGGTTCGAAGTACCAAGAAACTCCCCAGCTTCGTACAGAACCGTGTCAAGTATATCAACGAGTCAGGTGTTGAGTGCAAGTATGTACCTACCTTCGAGAATCCAGCCGACTTGCCTTCCCGTGGCAGTACCATACATCTCTCTGAGGAGTCGTTGTGGTGGCATGGTCCTAACTGGCTTATTGATCCCTCTATCTCCGAACCAGAGTTCCCAGGTACATTCGCTCCTGCATCTCATGTACAGGGGGAGGGTCCTTCGGAATTCGGTCCTGCTAGTGAGACTTCTTGCGACCGCTCAAAAAAAAAGGTTGCAGAAGACTCGGCCCTCTGTTCGACTTCGGTTCCCGGTGATGTCAGTGAGGCTTCTTGCGACCGCTCAAAAAAAAAGGTTGCAGATCCTGCTCTCCGTTCAAAAAAAAAGGAGACACAGACGGAGCCCTCGTCCCCCGTTCAAAAAAACAGGGGCAGCGAGAGCACACCCACTTCCCGCTCAAAAAAAAAGGGATGTGAACCCCCGTTTGGCATTGACATCACTAGATTTTCGTCGTTGAGCAAACTGATTCGAGTTACCGCATGGGCAAGTCGTTTCGTCGAAAAATGCCGCAAGCAAGAGAGATGTCACAGTACACCCTGGCTCTCCTCTGAAGAGCTCCGCAAAGCTCACGTGACGTGGTTGAAGTTTGACCAACGCCAGCAGTACGCTCAGACTTACTCGGATCTACAAGATGGAAAATCTAATCAACTTATTGTCTCTCTCCGTCTCTACACTCATGAAGGAATCATCAGATCTGCTGGGCGCCTACAGTTTGCAGACGTTCCTGAGTCGGCACGTTCGCCTATCCTCCTGTCCAGCAGTTCTCACCTGACCACACTAATAATCAGTGAGACTCACCACAGTCTGATGCATGCGGGTGGTACCCACACATTGGCATCCTTGAGAAACCAGTACTGGATCCCTCAAGGCCGACGCTCCATCAAATCTGTTCTGAAGAAGTGTGTGGTGTGCAGACGTCTGCAAGGTGGACCGTATCATCAGCCACAGATGCCCCAGCTACCATCACAGCGAGTAACAGCAGCTGACGCGTTTACATTCACCGGACTCGACTATTTCGGGCCAATCTATGTGCGCAACCCAGACAGCGAAGTATCTAAGACATGGGTATGCCTATTCACT
>NC_088653.1:10735868-10826384 GCF_964019385.1 Sycon ciliatum
CTGATAGAAACGTCTTTGCAATACAAAAACATGTGCATGACAATCAAAACTTTAGTTCATAAACGCACATCGATACATAACTCAAAACGCAAACTCTCAGACAGGTACATTCTACCAAGTAAAAGTAAATATAATAATAGATTACGCTTTGGTACTAGCTTATTTCATTTTTTTCAAGCCCTGTTTCAACATGTGGCCAGCAGTCTTTGCCAGAATGGTACGGAACATCAACGGAATAGGGCCAGGCTGGTGCGTAACATGATGATGGCCCCGCACACCGAACAAGTTCGAGCATGAGAGCATGTATTTTCTCCTGCTGAATGGATGCCTGTGCAGCGGTCTCTAGCTGTCAACGCGTCTTGTCACGAAGGCGGTGAGTCTCCAAACGACGGGATATTTGCTCCGTCGTTTCTTGCTGTTGGCATAGCCTTTCGCAAGCACGGCGACTCTCGAGGCGGCGGGACCTCTCTTCTCCCTTCTTCTACTCTCTGTGTAGGCACTCCTGCCGACGCCGTCTGCTCAGAGCTTTAACACTGTCACCCCTGTCATTTTGCTCCTCCTCATAGTCCTCTTCTAATTATCTCAGCATTCTATTTATACAACAACTACGACCATTAAAACACTGCAATCTACCCGATCCTTACATTCCCAGCCCATTAGTACCACACCCCTAAACTTTCGACCGATAGTACGACACGTTCTATGGTCTTTTGAAATCAAACCGCAACCATTACAATAATGCGATCTAAACCATAATGAGCGTTAGCATGCTAACGCAAGTTAGCAGGCAGTCCAGCGAGCTGGCCCGACCTGCACGCATGCGCGAGTCACATGGTCATGCGCCCTCCAAGATCCTGTACAATGTCTCTTGCATGTCATTGCTGTTTTCGACTTTCGAGCATGCAACTTGCGGAACATGCGTTCCCAAACAATTTCCTCCACAATTGTGCTCGCCCCGGTGTATCTTGCTAAGCTCAATGTTAAAAGTGCATTCTGCCGAATTCCCGTCCGCCCGGAGGATTGGTCCTTGTCGATCCGCTGGCAGGATCAATACTTTTATGAGAGTGCCCTGCCCTTCAGACTGTATTACGCTCCAGTCCAGCTATATGGAACTCTGTCGCATCCGCCAGTGAATGGATTATGTGCTAGCAGTTCGCACTCACACGCCTATTGCATTACGGGGAATACCTCAACTAACGTTACTTCCTCAGTGCATGCTCTGGACTTGTGTTAGCTTGCCAGCAATTCGCTTTTCTGCTCCGAGCATTTACATACTTCGATGTTTCTCTGGCCCCAGCAAAAGTGGAGGGTCCAGCTCAAGTCCTGACGTTATTGGCATCATCCTATTACGGGGAGTGCCTCGACTAACGTTTCTGTCTCCATGCCTGCTCTGAACTTGTGTTAGCTCGCTAGCAACTCGCTACTCGGCGCCGCGCGTTAACATACCTCGGTGTTTCTCTGGCGTCAGTAAAAGTGCTTCCTCAATGCATGCTCTGGACCTGTGTTAGGTCGCCAGCAACTCGCTACTCGGCGCCGCGCGTTTACATACCTCGGTGTTTTCTCTGGCGTCAGCAAAAGTGGAGGGTCCAGCCCACGTCCTGATGTTTATCGGCGTCATCCTGGACACCCGCCGCGCTAACATCAGTATGCCTATGGACGAACTTGCCGAGCTTCGTGATCTCCTTGGGGCCACTCTTCACACAGCTTCAACTACCCAATGTCAACTCGAGTCTCTTCTGGGAAAGCTCCCGTTTGCTACAAGAGTGATAGCCCCTGGATGCAAATTGCAGATTGTGGTCACTTGCCAACTGGTACCGGCAGCCGTGTTACCTGATCAAGCTCTCCAAAGAGTGCCTCAAAGATCTTCGCTGATGGCCTGAGCTCCTGGATTAGCGGAACGGTCGGTCCTTCTTCCTATACCCTAAATGGACGCCGTCCCCCGACTTGCTGGTATTCACTGATGCAAGTGGTGCACTTGGCCGGTGCTCGTACAATTGCGACCGGGGATAGGGCGATGGACAGTCAATCAAGCAGAGCAGCAATCGCAAAAGGTTGTTTGCAATTGTGGCAGCCCGCAGCACCTGCGAAAACTAGCGGCATCAGCTGCGAATGCCAATTGATGGGCATTTACAGCAACTGCGAGGATATTGCTCATCAGTTGTGGCTTTGGCCTGGCGTTGTACACCGGCCACTCGTTTCGAATCAGCTGCGGGACTCGATATTCAGAGAGGCGGGAAGGTGGAAAGCGATGTCTGCCCGAGTAACATTCGGACGCCACCTGCAGCCAAAGTATGGGTGGCTGCGGCAATGGCCTCAGCCCATGATATCAAGTTCTGACAGTCTTTACCTAGCTTGCACCGCTTACAGATTGCACGGGTAGCTGCACTTTGTGATCCGCTCCGGGAGTGCCGATTTATGGAATATATGCTCTCAACTGGTTATGCATACCAATATATTTAGCATTTGGAGGCTCTACTCAGAGTCATTGGCGGCTCCATGCAGTCATTGGCGGCTCCATGCGGAGTCATTGGCGGCTCCATGCGGAGTCAATTTGGGGCTCCATGCGGGGTCATTCGGCGGCTCCATGCGGGGTCATTCGGCGGCTCCATGCAGAGTCATTCGGCGGCTCCATGCGAAGTCATTCGGTGGCTCCATGCGGAGTCATTTGCCGGCTCCAAGCAGAGTCATTTGCCGGCTCAGCTGCGAGCCATCTAGTGGCTCCAAGCAGAGCCATCATACCAGTTGCTCGAATCGGCACTCCCAGCTTAATCCAAAACTCGGTTGCTCTGTTGTGAGGTGGGGGGATGCTAACCTAGGAATGGGTTTGCTCCCCACACTGGAGCTAGCGCTATTCCGTCGACTTGACACTTGACGGACTCACGACTGCCATCCAGAGTCGCCACCACTATTTCTAAACCATACGGCTAATTATTTTAGTTAGCTATCCACTTACCGGTACAGTAAAACCTGTGACTACCGACCACCCCTTGGTGCCAGCAAAAGCGGTCTTTAGTAGCAGGTGGTCTTTAGTTAGAGGTTTGCACCGCGTGACCATATGTGGATCCCATTATATGATATGTATGTCAAAATGCAGCTAATACGATTCCCCAGGACTTGCGCAATGTCAGAAAGACGGAGAGATGGAGAGAGAGAGAGAGAGAGAGAGAGAGAGAGAGAGAGAGAGAGAGAAGATTAATTTTTTGCAGACTTCAAATTCAGCTGCTACTTCTGAAGCCAGGAGTCAAACGTTCCCTGGGGAAGTTTCGTTTCGCGCTGGGCTTCAAATTTGTTCATGCGATCAATCATACCGACTGTCCTTGTTGTGACTTCTGGATTGCTTGAACGCGATCCTTCAGCATCAGGACCTTGTGGTGCTGCTTTGTTTCTGGATTCCTTGATGCCATCGTCAATCCGTCTGTATGACTGGTGTGACAGAGCCGCCCAGTCTTCGTTTCTCCTCCGAGTAGTAACATCGATCAGAGAGCGCTTTCGATGCGCTCTCCAAGACGTTTCCTATCATGTTTTTTCTTGACAGCGCTTGAAATTTTGACAGGTGTAGTGCAGTCCACACTGACTCCACAGCCAAAATTACCTGCATTCATTTGTTCAGCTGTAGTATCGAAAGATTCTTTTCAGGACCATGGAAAATCAGTAAAATTTCAAGAAGGAGCTTCGAGCAACATTTGATTTCCTACATCGCGGTCGCTAGTTACGGGTCAAAAATTGTGTTTGGGACAGGAAAAGGCGGTCGCTGGTCGCGTTCAGAAGGTAGTCGCTAGTCACAGTGCATTTTGAAAGTGAGACCTTCCGTGCCTGGCGAAGTGGTTGGTAGTACCAGGCTGGTCGCTAGTGACAGTGGTCTTTAGTTACAGGTTTTACTGTATATCCCTTACCGAAATTGTATTCTTGAACGCAATATTCTTCTTTCTTTTTCTTCTACTCCGTTCCATCAGCACTCGGCCGATGGCAGGAGATTGGTACCCACTGGGCTAGCATGCAGCAGCCAAAGCTGGGGCCTTTTCTTACTCCGTCAAACCCACTTCTTAAAACGAAACTGACGTGCATATTCACATTGCATGTTGTGAATGTCCCCATATTTGCCCCGACATCTTAGCTCGTACAGCGCTCCAGATACATCTATGCTACGGTGCGCACCGCATACTCGAATTACGGTACGGGACACATACGGGATACTGCACCAACCATGGCATGCCACGTGAACCACCCTACCAGACACCGTGACACGCATCGAATTACAGCGGTGTGGATACTGGCTAGCGCCAGATGCTACTAAAGTACAACTGAATAGCGTCTTTTGCATAGCTACGGGAATAATCTCATACCCCAAGTATTGCAGCTCTGCTAATACTGAAGTAGAATAATTCAGGTTACTCCCACTCCATTTCTCTAGTGCTTATTTTTCTGAAAAAATATCATCTTTGGCACCAGAATGCTGCCACCAAGAGTACATTAACCAGAGTGTGCAGCCCAAAGAGAATCATCCCACGGCAAAGTTTATTGTTTAGGGCATAGACTCGCAGTAACAGGCTCACCTTTGCTGCATCTCACACCGCTTCACACGGTCATCTACTCTATCACCATGGTAATTTCTGTTGCACATTGCTGCTTGTTTAACAAAAACGTAGAAAACACACCGAATTTCCAGGTAATTACCATGGTGATACGGTACTTTAGCTTGAACCTATTGTATGACGGGTTTTCTATGATTGATAATGACCCAGAGAGAAACTAAACCGGTATCGAATTACAGTCAGCGACGCAATTCTTCTGAGGTGTAAAGTGACTTCAGGAATATGTTGCAGAAAACTGCGATGCATGCTGATTATTTACTGTGCCCTATTGTGCACAATATACCAGGTGTGTTACTCAGGGATGAAGTAGATGCACACACGTGCCGGGCATCACGGCACAGGTTAGGTTTGCTACTAGCCGCTGCAGTGTACTTGTGGTCCGAACTTGCACTCTACTCAACTCTGCATACGCAAAGAGTGCTGGTGCCGAAATGAACCAGAAGGGTGCTGAGTGGGACGCAACAACACTGACTCTGTCTACCCATGTACACAGATATGATAGGGTATGCAGTACCTGCGCTAAGATTTAACACAAACCGGGTACACGTCTACCTGGCACAATTCCTGCAACACTGGGCCAGAGCCAGATGCGTTCAAGTGCGGCTACTGTGTGTCAGGGAGTCGTAAACTTACTTTCGACTTCCTGATGTACATGATTGTACATGTACATGTATGAACGTACTCGCACTGGGCACTCTGGCCGCACGCGTATGCAGCCTGTCAGTGGCGGTATACCCTCGAACGGTATAAAAAAGTATAGTACTCGACAGGACTTCCGACCGGGTCGCAGGTAACCCAGTGTTCTTTTTCCAAAAGGTCCAAGTACTCACAAACAGGGCCACTGACCCGGCTCTGGAGCAGACACTGGTAATCTAGGTCCAAGTTTGCTCGATTATGTTCTGACGCTTCATGTGCTTTCATAGCCAAGGTTTCTCACTTTCTTCGCAAGCTCTTTTAGTCTTGAGAGTTGACAACTGCTTATGGTTGTGTTGGCAGAAAACATGTCAGCTAATCTGACAACCGTCCAACCCCATTTTACTGGTAAGTAGTCAGCGAGTGGCTTTGATGGGGCCATACAGTACTAGAGGGGAAGTTACGCGGCATATTTGTGCTTCCTTTTTGAAAACACGTTCTCGCTCGAAGGGTTTCTAAACTTTATCCCTGCGCTCATTGATGGAGTTCATCGATGGAGTTGCCAGCGGCACTCTACAGAAGAACAATGTTGTCAAGTTTTTTTATGAAAAATTGTCAAACATTTTCAAATTGCTATAAGTTTGGTTAGGGCCGGGTTCCACTGCGGCTCCGCAGCTCCGCTGCTCCACGGTACTTGGCTGCATGCAGCAGAGCGGCGCGGTTCCAGTGACACTCGCCATTCACTTCACGGTACCGCGATCGTGCTCGACGTTTTTTTTATGACATTTAGCCTGCCTGCGCGCGCGTGAAATCCAAAAAAAATCCTCGTGTTCTGGCCTGTGCAACGAATTAAAATTCCCCCGAATAAAACAATTAAGTGCGGGAAACAATGCAAGCCGTGACCGCGGCTTGCATTTTTTTGTATCAAGCAGCGAAGCGAAAGCTGGTGATGAGCCGCGGCCTCGCTGGACCAGCTCGTAATGATGACGTTTCATGCCGTGGATGATGTGCGGCGGAGCGGCAGTGGAACCCAGCCCTTAGGCAAAGGAAATTTGTCATTAATTTGTTTATGCTGCATAGATGGAGAGCTGCACACTCTGGCTTATGGACTCTCGCCTACAGTGTAGTCGTACTGCTAGTGTACTGGCATTACAGAAGACACGAAAAACGAGAACATAATTATGGCGAGAAAGTAATTACTGGCTAAGAATTGCCCTAAGACTTACCGCTTCTCAGTGCTCCATACCAGGAAGTAGTACAATACCTACTCCCTGCTCCATACGAGTGTTTTCTCCTCATTCTCTGCATCCTTTACCCCAGGAGTCTCGTCCATTTAGCGGCTCAAATGCTTGAGCTCCGGATAGCGGAAAATAGCTCGTCGTCCATTAGCGGCTCTAATAGTACCTGGTCTGAAGTGTCGCAGTCTAGCACAACTATGATTTTTTCCAGGAGGGTAAGGGTTGCAAACCCAAAGAGACCCTAAGCTTCGTCTATCAAACAAAACAATTGCCCTAAAAAATGGAAGAGGAAAAGAGTGAGCGAGCTGGTCTTAGCGCGCTACTTTTCAAAAAATAGAAGCTGAAAGCCATCAAAGTCAAAGCATTCTGGCTAGCGCGTTTGTGTATGTCACGAGCGCTAGCGCGCTAGTCGCAGCAAACGCTCGCAGGCCAGAGTTAGCGCTATTTGGGCTGTTTGCCGCACGCGGCAGCTGGATGGATCACGTGATCCAAGCTGACAAATAAGGTCCGATGGTTCAGCTACATTGAGCCACAAGCGCCGTCATTCCATATTATACACTAGTACATGATGACTGAGCAGTCGTGGCCAAAGAAATCCAATTGGCCAAACCACGTGACGAAAGCAGTGCCAAGTCTCATGCGGCTGCTGCGGCCCTCAGATCAGTTTTAGGAACGTGCATGAAGTCATTGGAGTGCAAACGCGGCGCTACTTTTGACTTGCGGGTGTGATTCCTTTGGTCACGACTGAAGTACATGTTATGCTGGTGCATAGACCGATTCCGACAATGTAGGAAAGGAAGTGGCTTTCTTTTACATCACACCAAGCCCTACCAATGATGTATGACATATTTCAGAAGGTTAGCACGAGAGAGCGCCGGGAGATAGCTTATGGGATGGGTCCAGATAGGTTGGTGGTTCCCGTAGGGTGGAGACCAAGAGAGTAGCCAACAGATCGTCTCTATGTATGACTGAATGACACGATGTGTGTGACTAGGACCAGTTCCAGTACAGCAGGGTACACAACAGCAAGGATCCATCATCATTGAACAGTTATCACACTTGCTACATGCACTGACATCATCATTGAACAGTTATCACACTTGCTATGCACTGACATCATCATTGAACAGTTATCACACTTGCTACATGCACTGACATCATCATTTAACAGTTATCACACTTGCACTGACATCATCATTGAACAGTTATCAGACTTGCTACGCTACGTTATTCGCCCGTACAAGAGGCTTTGTGCAACCATAATTGGCGGCCCTATGAGTGATAGGTATGCGGCTGGAGGTACAGATGTACTTCAAGTACATGTTCAAACAGAGTGATGCTTCGCAACTGGTCTAGAGCGGTAGGTTTGCGCCTCTTGCCGGATTTCAGTGAGCCCAACTGCAGTTAGTGCTATTGTGCTGTACAAGCGTTTAGCAGCTTACCAGGTCACCAAATGTCTTAGGTACCTCTCTTCAGTTTTGTGATCAGAAACTGCACGTTCCTACCGTCAAATCTCTTAAATCCTTTGAGAGAAATTTCGAATTGTCATGTATTTCCCCATTCTGTTCTTTTATTGTTGGTGCTCTGATTTGCACAAGTTTTTCTTCCTTTTCTTATTTTCTTCTTTTTGCTATAAAAAATAAATAAATTCGACGGGTTCGCGTACTGGGCAGGTCAAGAACAAGGGGTCGTACAACTCCCTGGTCAAGAACCACCTTTCCACTTCCGTGGGACGCCACCACCCCATGATCAGGCGTCAGATGCGGCTCCTAAACGGTGGGGGAGGATAGATCAGATCCACCAACCAGAGGCCAAAGGCCTAAATCCCATTTGCCACATCCATCTTTTTGCTATGGCTGGCTATAATCGCCCTCACATCCTCCTTGATTGGCCTTGACCACGAGTGTGTGCGCAATAATAATAAATAAATAATATTACCCGCCCGTCACTATTAAATAGAAAAATAGAAAAAAATCTTTCTTTCAAAATTCTACACAGCGCAAATTTCCTTACCACTTCCATGATTATAAACTGTAGATCGCCAGGTTAATGATATTCAGCATCACCTCAGTTACAAACATGAGTGTAGGTCGAACTGTCATGTTTCAAATATTTTCTTCACCCTTGCCACCCCCCCCCCCCCCCCCCCCCTCCCCCGCGCTCCTATACACATACACACTTACTTGTTCTTTTGTACTTGTTGCTCATTGCCAAACCTGGTCAAGTGGGTCTTTCCGGGAGAGCGGAGAGGGTCTCTAACGGAATCTTGGAAAGATGACTCAACTGGCAATTGAATTACGCAACGGCCGACACAACATAAATTCGCCAATTCTCTGGGTGAACATAAAAATGATCCCAATATGAGCACACCAAACACACACACACACACACACACACACACACACACACACACACACACAACAACAACATACACACACACACACACACACACCCACAACAACATACACATATACACACCCACCCACAACCACACTCTCACACACACACACACACACACACACAAACACAAACACACAAACACACACATACAAACCACAAACAAACCACGCACATGCACACAAACAGAAGTGTATTGCTGTAAATAATTCGAACAGTAGAGGGCAGCGAAGAAATGGAAAAAGAGAGGATGAGCAGGAATAAAGAAATTATGACAGAAAATGGGCCTGATGTATGTACAGGCGACGGTTTGAAATAGGACACAGGTTGCAAACCGGAACGGACTCAATATTCACTTTCTATCTTGGTATTTTGATTAGAAAACATATGTCACAGTGAGACTACGATGTGTTATACTCCTGGCCAAAATGTCATGGCTCTGCGATGACCAGAAGCGCCATACCAAGCAGGTGAGTTTTTGACGTGTTCCTTCGCACTGCGACTTGAGTTTTACGACTTTCGAAAAATCAACTTCTTGTTGCAGGTAAACAGCGGCTTGCCTCTCGCCAATAAAACACCGCATAGCAATGAAAACTAATGGAAGCACACACAAGGCTTATTGTTACTCTGTACTGGCCGTCGTGGAGCGATAGCAATTACCTAATTTCAGACCCAGAGTGAATTTGAAGTGCACTCTAAAACGTGTCCGGTTTGGAACCACCTCTGATTTGAACTTTTTTGAAGCGAAGAATTGGGCAACTTGGAGGCAATGGGTCAACAGAAAGGAGTGGCTCAATTCGATTGACTTTGGCCCCAGAGCAAACTTCAACATGCCAGTTTCCTTCCACAAATATATTTCGAGTGAAAAATCAACGCTGATGATCGGTTTGGGTCTATACAAATTTGGCTGTCAAAGCGTTCCGGTATCGAGCCGTCTACTCTACAGTGTGCTCATTCTTGTAGTTTCACTAATGTGTTGTTGCCCCCGCTTGTTTTTCATGATCCATTGCTTCTTGCCTCCCCGGTTAATTTCCATCTAGCTGTTCCTGGCTAGTACCAGTTCCATCGCACTTATCAATCATCCTTATTGGTGTCACGCCATCGTGGAATAAAAGAATAATAATAATAATAATGATGAGCCATGACATTCAAAGAGCAGCCATTACCTATGGACAAGCCTCTTGTACGGGCAAAGCAAATGTGCTTACATAATATTATGACAGAAAATCTCAATACCAAAAAAATGAACAAAACGTCAAGAATCTGAAGAAAGAAAAACTCAATCCAATACCTATTCTGTGAACCGAAATTCGGTGAACATGCTGTCGATGAACCTGTTTTATGTGAACCTGATTTTCGGCGATATGAACAGTCGCTAACTCTTACACTCTGTGAAATGTGTTTCGGTGAACCGTTGTTCTGTGAATGATCGTTCTGTGAACGCTTTTTTTGGTGAACCGTCGGGATACCAGTCCACAAATACAGTTCATGATACCCGGGTATTCGCAATGACTGTCCCCACTCAGAGTTTTCCCGTCTTGTCCATAGAAATGTCACTCGATGTAATGACTACCTCGAAATATCAGGACACGAAATGTCATGCGCCTCACTGTCCGGGTTACACGGTGGTCAGTGGCTGGTACAACCAGGAAAATATGTTTGCGACATGCAAGGCGTGTACAGTGACTGCATGACAAAAACACGCACTGTAACAGACTTAGTTTTACTTTCCTATACCTACTGTACAGGTAACCATGTAGTACTTGAAGTCTCGTGTAGCCTTGTAGGGACATGGTATCATAGACACTGGGATCACCTCCTTTTTCGTTTTGGTTTCTTTTCCCTCTTCCCACGCATTCCCTTTTTTCGTGCTGAAGCTAGCACCACTAGTAGGTATAGTGCGTCCAGACTCACCAACACCACTATTCTGTAGTTACCATAATCTCATTGTTCTTTATCGTTCTTTTCACAATATTTGTTGCTGTGGGATATAGCTTGTGCACATTTCAGCTGCGCTCCCCTTGCCCCCATAGGTCATAGCACAACATTGAGACATTCCAAGCTGGAAGGCTGTTGGTGTGGGCAGCTACAAGTTAAGTGTCCAGCTGATGTCCTGTTGTCGGCGAGGTGGGGTGTTTCGGGGGGGGGGGGGGGGCTGTCTGGCTTGTACACCGGATGTTTGTAGCAAAGGACTATAAGTAAGAGTCATTGAAGCCGTACAATGCCACTACATGTACATGTACATGTATACCGAGACACATGCTACGTTCATTCAGCTACACTTTGCACAACATCACTATGTGTCTGACTAGTGGTCGTCTAAGAGCAGCTGAAGCTGACACAACCTTCTCAGCATGTTCAACCTGGATGATTTGGACTGGGTAATGCCAATGAACTACGGCAGACACGGACAACATTCTGGAATTCGAAAACGTTTTTTCAAGAACAGCAAATCAAACACCGGAAAGTGTTGTTGGCAAAGAGTACAATGGTGATAGTGATATAGTCAACGTAGAAATGCAACACTACTGGGATAATGCTTGTGTGAAACAAGTGTTTAATTAAACTAAAACCAACCTTGAAAGAAACCTGTGAAAGAGAATATGAACACAATCAACATGTATGTATTCTGAAAAAGACCAGAGCAAAGTGAACGACATCCACTGATCCAGATGTTGTCCTCATCATGATTTGGGCAGTTGCTGCGTGTGAGACTCGTAGCTTCCGGTACTCTGGTTATAATAACTGGATGCTGTACTTCCAGTAGACAACATCCGGTTGCGTGGATTAAAGGGGCACTCCGGCTTCATTTTCGACGCCGAGTTTTCGATGCCAAGACGAAGGTAGGTGAAAGAGAAGACCCCTCGAACATAAACGAGTCTCCAGAAGCGATCGAGTCGAGCAGGAAGACGACTTTTGAATTTCGCCGAGCGAGCGCTGATGACGTAATTAGGGATTAGCTTGCCAGGAAATGCATCTGCGCACATACATTTTCACATACTTTTTGGCCAATTTTCAATCGAAGAGGAGGGTGTTTCTATGTTCTCTCAAAGTCGTGAGCGATCCCGTCTTCTATACCCTTCCAGGTACCCTCAAGGTCCTCCACAGGAGAATTTATCTCAAGCGAAGCGTTGTTGATCCGCTAAATTCGTCTCGAGACATATTCACCCAGTGCAGTGCTGATAAATGTAGAATGTTGAATCTGTGATAATTGTTGACGATGGAGAGAGAGGCTGATAGCCACTGTCGCAGGGAGAGTGAAGCTGCTGGAAGTAACAATGGGGAGCCCGTTTGTATCACCTGAACAACCAGACTTCAAAGCAGCTTGACCAAATCGGAGGGTGCCTCGGTGCTTATCGTGAATATTACACCGACATGAATTACTACAAGTACACTGGTGAGTTTTTATCTTGTTTTGTTAGCATTGGGTATCTTGTTTTGTTCGTATGCTAGTACCCTGGCCTGGAGTTCTCGTTAGCAAATTCCTATTCCCTGGCGTTTTCTAAACATTCCGTGTAGTACTGAATACGTGATCAAGTATTCCGATTTGGGTAAATGTGGAATTTGGACATGTATTTTATTAAAAAAATTCTATTTTCCCAATAGAGCGTTTGTAGTGAAATGGTTGCCCAAATACAACGAAATTGATTCTGCAGTTCTACAACTTGTACTGAAATCCAGTCAAAGTAAAAATGATTCTTCATGACAGTTGGGGTCAATGAAATCTGATCCAGGCATAACGAATAGTGACGCCTGCCACCCCGAGAACGAATGCCCATTTGGTGAGGGATACCAAAGTACTCGAAAGTGGTGCGTGTTTCAATGTGGCATGGAAGTTTTATAATATGACTTCTGGTCAATGCAACATACGATAGCCATCATGAATTGCAGGCCTCGAACGCAACTCAGACCAGATTTGGCAGTTCCCTAAGTTTATAATTCCATGGCCCCAGCTGTGGTTATAGAAGTTTATTCGCACATTATTCTTATAGTCGATAGGTTTATACTAATGGCCACAAACAACGGCAGTTCAAACTTCACTGACGTGTTCATGAGCTGAGAGATTTCTCTCCACTATTTCTGTTGTGCATACAGGTCTGTCCAATATGCATTGACGGTATTGGGTATGGTATCTGCTCTGAGAAGGGAATCGCTGGAGCCACAGTCCAACTAGACCGGCTTTCAAGAAACAGAGAGGATCCATCTTTCCAAGCTGATACCTGATGTGTACCGACAGAATTCTCACGAGATACCTTACGGACTACGCGTGGTGTGTACTTCATAGTACTCCTTCGACTACTATCTAGAATCGAGTCGACTGAAACAAGTTCAAACAACTCTGGCTTCAAACGAGCCGTCGATTAGGCAAACAAAACATTCTCTCATATACTGGAGCACTTTGACAACTCACAACCTATTCCTAACGATTTCCACCGCTTATAAATATGTAGAGTGCTGATTGGAATGTGCTCACAATCTCAACAATTCAGTGCTATAATTATTTGAACAATGTGTTAGAAATTATTCCACTTTTCCTTCCATAAATGGTGTATCCACAATTCCACATATAATCCACAGTGCTCCAACGTTTCAGAGTTCTCAGGGTATCAAACAAAACTATTTCAAATACAGTGAAATTGTTCGTGGACATTATAGCGTAACTAATTTACTTGTAGTTCCCGGGTCCTTTTCTTTGCTATAAATTAATCCTTTGCTCTCTAGCCGCCTGCGAGTCCAACAGTGAAATTGTTAGTTCATATTTATAATGTGGGTATGTGGGAGGGGGTTGAACATATTTGTTATATAATGGACCTGCAACTGTTATACCACAGTACAGTAGCTGGCAAATATGTAGAAAACAGAAATGCACGTTCCCATCATTGTACATGGACAGGCGCGGCAGGCCGAAGCTATCAGCCAGAACAGGATTTACAATCACTTAGAGATACTTGAGCTATTCCAGTATTCTCCGTGAGCTGTCCCATTCCACAATGGTTCATGCCACCATTATTTCTGGTAGTATCCATGTGCATAGTTCCATCACCATCTCGGATTCTTCAGCAATTTCTGCCACGGCAAAAGACAATGCTTGACTCGGTCACTGGGGCTGTTAAAACTTCCCATCACAAATGAACATCAATTTCTCATCTGTTTCAAGTATATGTACTGCCATGACTTGACCATGCTTCATCCACAGCTGGGCGAAGATTGTGGCGTTGAATTCCATAGCGCACCTTCTTGCTGCCATGCAGGAGTATGTTGAGAGAAGTGAACATATTTTTACTAAAAAACAACAGCCACTGAAGAGGATAGCAATAGCCTTGGGTGAATTTCCTGCAGGTACACGTTGTTGGTAGGTCTACTGGTCGGTCTCCATATCGTCAAGTTCAGAAATCACCTGTACTACACATCTTGTAGAAGGGATCCTGATCGAATAATTTTCTGGTCATAAAATTCACTAAACTGAGGGCGAGACAAATAGTCAGTACTCCCCGATTCCGTCAAGCTGCTTTGATCAAGTGATGCTAACAAGCTCCCCGTTGTTACTTCCAGCAGCTTCACTTTCCCTGCGACAGCGGCTATCAACCTCTCTCTCCATCGTCGACAATTATCACAGATTCAACATTCTACATTTATCAGCACTGCACTGGGTGAATATGTCTCGAGACGAATTTAGCGGATCAACAAACGCTTCGCTGGTGATAAATTCTCCTGTGGAGGACCTTGAGGGTACCTGGAAGGGTATAGAAGACGGGATCGGTCACGACTTTGAGAGAACATAGAAAACAACCTCCTCTTCGATTGAAAATTGGCCAAAAAGTATGTGAAATGTATGTGCGCAGATGCATTTCCACTGGCACGCTAATCCCTAATTACGTCATCAGCGCTCGCTCGGCGAAATTCAAAAGTCGTCTTCCTGCTCGACTCGATCGCTTCTGGAGACTCGTTCTTGTTCGAGGGGTCTTCTATTTCACCTACCTTCGTCTTGGCATCGAAAATTCGGCGTCGAAAATGAAGCCGGAGTGCCCCTTTAAGCCGTGTAGAGTCAGCACGGACACCAATGCTCAACTCGATGCGAGGGTCAATACTGTCATGGAATAGGAAGTCTGGTATATCGAACCTCCACGCAGGCCACGTTGATTTCCAGTAAACATCACAGGAGAATGGTTTATACACGACATAGAACAGTCAAATGGCAAAAACGAGTGAAAATAGCACAACGTGTTCAGAAGGTATTTGAGGGCAGATGCCACCACTAGTATGCAGTTGTCACAGATGTTAATGGTGATTAAAAGGTTCAACCAACTTGTCCGCTCTGGTAATGATTTTGCAAGGTCAACGATGCTCGCTATTCGTAGAAGAAAAACGAGGCGTGACTCCCTCTGGAGTAAACTCATATCCAAAGAGTTTGTCTTATGATGAGAAATACCTATATTTGAAACTCGGATGTTGAGCCATAAATAAATGTAGAAAGGAAAAGGACACAAGGATACGAGTTAAGAGTAACTCTCCATCACTGTAACTGATGTGTTGAAGCTAGGTGTCAGGACGTCGAATGTCTCAGTACTCTTGTCAGTTGTGTGCCTAGTTATTGCACTTTCTGACTGTACATAGTATCTAGTTACAGTGATGGAGAGTTACTCCAAAACTCGTATCCTTATGTCCTTTTCCTTTCTACAATACCTATATTCATTTGATTTAAACCCCTATCATAATTACTCTCTCTCCAAGTCGCTAGGTGAAAACATTCTAACCTGTAATGCATACACTCGGTGGGAAGAGCAATTTCTGAACTCGGACGTTGCAGCCAATTCAACATGGTTGTTTGGTACACTTGACTGGGTGTGAAGTTCTCTATCATCCTCCTGGGAGCTTTAAGATGATATGATATACCGTAAGTATCAGAATCATCATCTTTGCGTAGGACCATCTTCATCCAGTGAAGCGACTCCATGGTAACCGTTTTAATGCATTCCGCGGGACAATTTTTCATTGCTAACGTTACGCTCAGTCTTTGACGGAGTACATGATCAAGCTTCAGTGCACGCAGTACACACCTGAACATCTCGTTAAACGGAACATCTGTCTGGAAATCTCTACACTTGAACGTCACTTCAACAAGAAGTTCCGCCGTCACTTGAAGCGTACCAGGTTTACATGGCTAACGTGATGGCTCAAATCTCGGGAAACAAATTTTCAAGTCTACAGGGATGCTACACAAAATGCGTATTTGGCGTCCTGAGATTGGTGCGAAATCGTCGGGACGTACAGATGTTTTTTCTTCTTTTCTTCTTCGTACAGACGTACAGATCTACAAGTAAAGTTAGGCAATCGTACCTGGTCCAGCGCGTTAGTTTTGCACGTTCTGCCGGATTTCAGTGAGCTGATCTGTAGTTAACGCCTACCATGATACCAAATGTCTCGTGTACCAGTCTTCGGTTTTGTGGTTAACACCTGAACGCTCGTGCAGGCAAATCACTAAATCCCTGCTTGATGTAATTCTCCCCAAATCCTCTCTCTCTCTCTCTCTCAGTCTCTCTCTGTCTCTCTCCTCATCCATTCTACTTCCCTTTTGTTTTCTTCTCCTTTCTTTTATCGCAGCCCTTCTTTTAAGGCTATGGTGCGCAAGTCCACGTTAACGGCGAGACCATAGTGTTGTGGGCTTGCATCACCAGCACAGGCTTGCCTGGCAGTAGCCCCTGCTCTCCTTGCTTTCTTTATTAGATATTCTGTTGTATTCTCCACTTCCGACGAGTAGGTTGAGTGGTTAGTAAAAACCTGCCATGTTGCAAATATTTTTCACCCGGGCCCACACTGTGTGTGACGTATCGGTGAAGATTCTTGCAATTTCAGCAATGAGCAATGACAGGCTTAATTAAAGCAGCCAGACCCATTCCTTGACGGAGTGTACTGTTTTGACTTATCCTCCAGCTACTGTCATGACGTCACTGGAACACGATCACTACTGCACCTTCCTGCACTCTACGGAATCCAAACAACACATCTACAGGACATGTACATGTATTGTAGATGATGACTTTTGAATTCCTATACCACACAACTACTGTTCATGACATCGAGTGACTGGCTGAACATGCTACACATTCTACAAGTACACAACTACAGTTCATGATACCCGGGTACCCACACTGACTGACCTGCTGAGAGTTTGCCAGTCTTGTGCATAGTGTAGACTGGGACCACTACAAGTAAACAGTTGACCATCATGCTCATAACACTACACCATCTGGAAATGTCTCTATTGGATAATATCATTCGCCTAACTAACCGGATGCCGCAGTGGACACTGGCGGATATCGCGACGAAACAGGTTTGCGACATGTAAAGCGCGTACAGTGACTGTGACCACGCATGACAAAAAACGCACTGTTATGTAGCGGAGTTAGTCTTACTGTAGCGGGCCGCTACATTACTAATGTACACCTTTGTTTATTTGTTTGTGTTTGTGTTACTTCGCACATTAAACGGGAAACAGGTCCTAAATGATACAGGCGGATATGGTTGGAAAGAAGCAAAGGAGGAAAGAAAATAAATGGCTGGCAGGAAGAGAGAATGATCACAAAGTATAGCCCAGGCTCACGAAGTGCTCAGGAACTGATGTAAACTGGTTACATTACGCACAGGGGCACGCAACCTGCTGTGAAACTAGCCTACTAGCACGTATGGCATCGTGTAGCCTTTTAGGGACTTGATTATCATCGATGCGGGGTTCCCTCTGGTTGGTTTTCACCATTTTTCTTCTTCTCATGCCTCCCCTCTTCTTCTACTCTGGTGGCATGCTAATGCTAGGATCACTGGTCGATGGAGTGCGCCCAGACTCGCCAACACCACTACTCTGCAGTACCCGCATTCCATTGCTCACTATTCTACTTCTCACATTCTTTGTTGCCGTGATACAAAGCGTGTGCACATTTTAGCTGCGCTCACCTTCCCCTCTTAGGTCCTAGCATAAATACGAACCTTCCAAGCTGGAAGTATGTTGGTTTGAGCACTGAAATTTTGTTAAAGCTACATGTGAGGTGTCTGGTACGTGAATTTCTCAGTAGCCCTTCAGTTTTGTGCTAAGTTACCACGCTTTCTAACTGTGTATTATCTTGTTACAGTATTGTACAGCAACTCATAACACGTGATCCATACGTCCAGTCTTAGTTTTACATTACCTTCTTTTTCTTTTCGATTTTTTTATTTTTCCTGCTGGCAGTGGTTGCCCATAAAAGCCCTGCAATCGCAACGCAAAGTGTTCAGTGGCAGCCCCAGCCATGTACGCTGTTTCGCTTTGAACCAAACGTAACTAAATTGTATGGGCCATGGATACTGGCCGGTGTTACTACGACAGAAGGTTTGCAACTTCCACTACTTACGGTGGTGACTTTGACCTTGTAATAATTCGTGACAATTCTTGCACAGTAACTAATGATGTACTTCCTCCGCGTCATTAAAATTGTCGCTTCCCAGAGCGATTTGTCGAATTTATTTTGTCCACTCGAAGGGCAAAGAAATCAGCTAGAAATTGAGGCGGAGCATTGTCGACAGACCAAACTTTAGTTTGTCGCCTCCCGCTTCGCTGCACTTGCAGCTAAGGGCGACGTTCTCATAAGATTTTGAGGCAGACCCTTCAGCACTCAAAAATATTCTGAACAAGACACGCGTTCAAATTCAAGTCAAGAAACTATTCCTTCGCCACTGCAAGCGATCCATGCCTGCAGGTGGCAGGTAATGAAGGCAAACTAGCATTTTTCTACTTCAAGTAGTACATTGTAATGAATTTCCAGCAGCGGGATAGGGTAAGCAGTCCTGTACATTCTTTCCTTGGCAAGCGCTTCGCTGATTTTGTTGGTGTTTTCAGACCTACTACCTACGCAGCAACCTACGCCACAAGTAGCGCATTTTAGGAATTTGAGAACACTTTGTTCTTGACATCGTCAACTTCAGCATTTGTATTATATTGATTCTTATACCCGAGTTTACATTCTTGATAAATGCCCACGCGAACGATGTGGGACGGCGCGAACTCCAGAAAAACGATATGCGCTCTGGGCCGGAATATAGGTAAGCGCGACGAATTTTCTTGTTTCGGAAGACAGCTCGGACAAAGTGCGAGACAAAAACAGCTTCAGTAACAAGTAGAAATTGCGCAGGAAGGGTCGCACCAATTCTCGAACACAGAAAAATGCAATTTGGACAGTCTGACTAAGACGAGCGAAGTCACAAACATTGCGAGGTTCGAAGCGACAATATTAATGATGCGGAAGAAGTATCTGCAATAGATCTTTGGAGTTGATGCTCAGTTGTCAGAGAGGGGGGGGGAGAGTATTCTCCCTTTTAAACCTGAGCAGTTAACAAGAAGACTAAATCAGAAACTAGAATACTTTCTTAAATGTGAAAACGTTTAGAAAATACTATCAAATCCAACCCAAGCAAGTGTGTTGAGGAAAAGAGAGTAACGGTGGTAGTGGTGAAATCAACCAAGAAATCAAATACTACTGTCATAATACTTGTGTGCAAGAAGTGTATAAATTATACTAAAATCAACCATGGTGGAGGAGATAGCAATCCTTTTACAAATAAACTTAAAGAAACCTGTGAAATACGATATGAACACAATATGCATTTTCTGAATAGTATAGGACAGATGACAGTGATATACATGCATTGATGCAATTGTTGTCATGATCATGATTTGGGCAGCAGATGTTAGTGAGACTCAAACCTGGTATACCGGCCATAGTATGCACTGAGTTCTCTAGAAGTAGACTCCGTCGGATAGCTTGGATCATACTGTGGAGGGTTAGAATTAGCATAGCCATTAATGCGTAACGTGGGGCGAGGATCATCTACGTTATAGAAGAGATTTTCTGGAATATACAAGCATCCAACAGGCCACGTTGAATACCAGTTAACATCATAATCAGTGTGGTATAGACTAGAAACAGAACGTAAACTGAATGCATGGTCAATTGGCAAGAAAACGTGAAAATGGGACAACGTGTTGGGAAGGAATCTGAGAAGTCGATTTTAATTTGAAACGCGAGAAACCTGTTCGACTTTGGTAATGGGCGCATAAATTCTCTAAAACTCGCTATCCCTAGGAAGAAAACGAGGCATATGTTCCGCTGCAGTAAACTTAAATCCAAAGCACTTGTCTTGTAATGACAGCAAAAATCTAAGTTAACCAGACCAGACCAGACACCACCAGTCAAGTTAAAAAATACGGTCTCACTTATTAGCTGAAAACCTTCCAGCCTGTATTGCATGCGTCTAATGTGAGGTAAAATTCCTAAATGTGCACGTCGCAGGCACTTCACTATGGATGTTTGGTACAGCTGACTGGGGTTGAGTTTCTTCATCGACCCTCCGGGAGCGTTAAGATGAAAAGACCTTGATAATCTCTCAGAACGATTATCACTGTGTCGGAATGTAGTCATCCAATGTAACATCTCCATGGTAACCGCTTCCATGCATTCCACCGGACTGTTATCAAATGTACGCCGTCTGTATATGGGTACTGTACTCTACGTTACTACTCTACTTTATCACACTCTTTACACGGCAGCACGGAATGTAGGTTATGATAACAGTTATATTCATTGAACACAAAGAGGACTAAAGCAGAGGACTCGGGGGCAATTATGAGGAGAAGACAACTCGGAGGACTACCAACTGTAAGAACAACTGGGAGTACTACTCGGAGAATCCACTAGGAGAACTACTCGGAGAATCAACTAGGAGAACTAACTACGCAAGCGCAGCCTTCAGAATTATAACGAAAGCTATGGAGGGAAAAGAGGTGCATGCAGTAAGTGGCAATACGCCAATAGGGTGAGCGGGAAAAGGGGTGCATGCAGTAAGTGAGACAGGGTGAGCGGGAAAAGGGGTGCGGTGCATGCAGTAAGGGAGGCAAAGGGTCAGCAGGGCAAAGGTCAGCGGGGAGTGCATGAATGGGTGTGTGTACAGGGATGTGCAGATGTGTATGTATATGTGTACGGAAGTGTGTGCATACGGGAATGTGTACGGGTCAAAAGGGCTCATACAACATTACCCCCCTCTCCGGGTGAGAAAACTCGTGTCCCCACGAGAAGAAAAATATAAATAAACGGGGAATGGGTGTAACGCATGCACAAAACAACCGCACATACACAATTCAGACACTCACGTACAAACTCACACGCAACGCATAATCACCATCCACATGCACAGCACACGATACACACGTACAACACGTGAAACGCAAAGGAACATAAGGAGAAAAAAAAGTAGCAGAACAAATGCGTGCAAGTCAGTTCATAATTGAAGCGTGTTGAAGTGGAAAAGCCTGAAGAAGGTCAAGCCGCTAGCCGAGGCTGCTGCCAAATGAGAACTGGGTAGGCAACATCCTGTGGAACACACAGCTCGAGACCAACACGAAACACAACCAGAACAGAAAGCAACCACAAAAATACAATGCCCTCGGATATACGGAATAGGGAGGCTGAGGACGAACACTCAGCTGAAGGTGGAATACCAAAGGGGTCAAGGACGAGAGAGAAATAGGAAAGTGATAATTTCTCTCACTTTTGAAGGGCTAGATTGAACAGCGAGGACGAACACTCAGCTGGAGGTGGAAAATCAAAGGGATATAGTATAAAAATGATTATTGGAAGGGTCAATGATGGGAACTTTGGAAGTTGGGAAACCTCAAAGTCTGAATGCACAAAAATAAAAACACCGCTGGAAATGTACGGGGTCCGTTGGCGTGAAATGTTTACATAGAGTGAAAGAGGGATCTGTGTCACTCTCGTAAAAATCACTACTTCATGGAGAAAAGCAAGACAGGGGAGGGAGTGTCAAGGATTCAAAACATCTCGACACAGCTGGAAAGTAAGAAAGCGGAAGGGAGTGTCAAGGATTCAAAACATCTCGACACAGCTGGAAAGTAAGAAAGCGGAAGGGAGTGTCAAGGATTCAAAACATCTCGACACAGCTGGAAACTAAGAAAAGGGAAGGGAGTGTCAAGGATTCAAAACATCTCGACATAGACAAAAAATAGGAAAGGGGAAGGGAGTGTCAAGGATTGAAAACATCTTGACATAGACAGAAATTAGGAAGGGGAGGGGGGGGAGGGAGTGTCAAGGATTGAAAACATCTTGACACAGCAAATGAGTCTTTATGGTCCACTCTTTTGGATATAAAACTGTTAGCGGCTCCACATAAAGCTTATTACTTTATGGATGCAAAGGAACGAGCGCTGCTCATCAAAAGGAACTTGGCATAAAGGCAACTGGTTTATGGAGACAATCAAATATTTACGTGGTAAATCAAGGTGGTCGTGTATGAAGAACGAGGATCACCACACAGGGAATTTTGAGGAAGGAGGGGAGAAAGTTCACGTTCAAACTCAAACATGACCTTGTCTTCCTGTGTGTTCCTCCACACGAATCAAGCACCAGGCATAAATACGGTCAATGGGGCAGCTTCTGCAGAATAGTAACGACAAGAGTTACTGAACACAAAGCTTGTGTTAGAGAGGATACAACTTCAGACTAACAAGTGGGTCTGAAGAGGCCGGTTCACAAAGTCAAATTTTTATTCAGGTGGTCTGGTACCATGAAAAACCATTTCCAATTCCCCAACTGCATGGTCAGAATTGGCAATGTGGCCCAAGGGGGTATTGCAGTAATAGGTATTCTCTGGTGGTCTAGCACCATGAAAAAGTCTGCATAAAGTGCCGTCATCACCATTAGGAATTGGTAATGAAGAGTTGGCAAAACGATATTCTGGAGGTCTAGTTCCGTGAAACTGAACCTCCGAATTAACAAGTACATTATCGGGGTGGTCACATCTCGGAGAGAGGATTGGGCGGTACAGTCTCTCTTCGGAAGATACAGAATTTAAAGTGGATGGATCAACTGCGCCATCCACAGGATGTCCTGTGGGCGAAATATCGTCCAACTCAGCAAACGAAAAAGTGTCCATTCCATGCCAAGTGGCGATTGGATGATTCTCACGCAATACAACTGGGGAATCTGATGGATTTAGCAAGCGAACAGGAACTTCGCCGGCTACACTCGACCTGACCAAGGTGGAACCAACTAACACAGAACTACATGAGGGGGAGGGCATTCGCTCTACCAATCCAGTAGAGAAAGAGCATGCAATTCTGCCAATAGCAATCATTTCGGCACGAGCTGGAATGTGTAGATGCTCCTGCAAAATGACATCACTACCTTCGACTGGGGCCCGTGGCTCCACAGTTCTGCGAGGGATGTACGGGACGAGTGGGGTCGAACTCCCACTCCAGGTCATCGTACAATTACTCAAGTTTAAAACTATGCCATACTTCACTAGGACGTCTGCGCCCAACAAAAAGTCTTCATGCAAATTAGGGACTATGATAGCTGAAAATTGTAAAGGGGTGCTGGAATGGTCCAACTGCAGGGTAAAAAGGTCACGGCTCCCGAAAATTCCATGGGGCGGCCCTCTGCAGAATACAGACGTCTTACACCAAATACGTCTTCAGCACTATGGGAGTCCGGATGAACATCAGACTGTTTTAGGACACTCTCTTTCACGAGTGAAACTGCGGCACCCGTATCAACAAGGATACGGCTGACATGAACGGGAGTGGTTGCACTAGCATCTGGATTAGGAAAGTGAAAGGTACCCGAAACGTAAAAACCACTTGAACGGGCAGAAACATTAGGGATGGTCAGGTCGAGGTATTCATCATCAGTACATGTATCTTCTTCGTGGAGAGCATTCACAGCTTGCGTGGTATCAAGCGCGGAGGTAACGGGCAAAACAGGTGTGTCATCCGCATTTTGATCCATCAGCACTTGAATAGCTAAAAAATTAGGGGTGTTGTGAAGGATTTCCGGAGGCACAAAGGGAAGAAGAGGCTCATCCTCTTCTTCAAACTCTTCTAGGAGTGGGATATGCGCCTCCGAGCCGTCATCACAACATTCCGTGCATGCGGAGTAAGGGGCACCCAGCGAAGTGTCTGCTAACATCTCATACCCAACAGTTGAACCCACATCACATTCCCCAGAATGACAACCAGCATCACCCCAAGGCAGAATGGATTCCAACCAACTATCAGCCTTACTTAATTTACTTTTACCACTATCACAAAGAGACACAAAAGTTGTGTCGACAAGAGAGTTGTCATCAGCAGGAACTTCTACATTATCATCGTTAATTATACCAAAAGAAGAACCCGCCTCGTGACTCAGTTTAAAGGCTGATCACGGAAACGAACATTATGAGAGGGTGGGCCATGAGGTGGGGGACCATATCTATCATCTCTACCGTTACGTGGGGGCTGACGGGAATTGTTACGAGGTCCATAGCCACGGGAAGGAGGATGAGACGCTCCTTGGGGGGTCTTACGGGAAGGAGGATAACACGCTCCTTGTGCCTGGGGACGGGAAGGAGGATAAAACGCTCCTTGTTCCTGGGGACGGGAAGGAGGATAAAACGCTCCTTTTTCCTGGGGACGGGAAGGAGGATAAAACGCTCCTTGTTCCTGGGGACGGGAAGGAGGATAAAATGCTCCTTGTTCCTGGGGACGGGAAGGAGGATAAAACGCTCCTTGTTCCTGGGGACGGGAAGGAGGATAAAACGCTCCTTGTTCATACCCTTGATGAGGAGGGCCGGCATACATACCCTGGTAAGGCTCCCGGGGATGCCCATGATAATTATCCTGCTCAGGGTGATGGGGCGGCCCATAGTACGAACCGTGGTCAAAATTACGGGGAGGAGGGTCACGATTAATTGATGAACGGGGGCCCCGGACAAAGCTCGGGGGTGGGTTGGAGTCATAAGGACGACCAGAAGGGGGATTATCATAAGTACCCGCATGCTTATTCTTACGATTAGTAAATTTTGACTGCCCTTGATGGTCTGGGTGGTCACTATTGCTACTTTTACTGTTAGTGGTGGTGGAGTTAGATATGCGGGTTTCCAATTTCTCTACTGCCAAACAGAGACGGGTCAACGTGTCCGGTTCATCTTTATCGGCACTGCTTTTAATAGACCCTCGGCGGTCGTCTCGTACAGAGGACACTGCAACTCTGTACTCATCATGTTTAGCAGAGGCATCCGCAAAAGAGTGAGCCTCCAAATAGAGAGCTCGGCGAAGAGCATCATGCATGGTCCTAGGCTGACTATCACGGACCCTCATGCGGAGTGACTCCCCCAACGCCTGGATAAAAGACTCCATGGCGTAGTCATCTCGTTCCATTTCTCCTGCTCTAGGATAGGCTCGAGCCGTCAAAAGGCGGATGTCATCTGCCAGGGTAGACAGAGACTCCCCATTTTGGCGGCGCCTAGTACGCAGCTGCGCTCTTCGGACATACTGAGCTTCGGCAGGCATGTACCTTTCAATCAAAACTTGGCGAAGAATATGGTAGTCATTCGTCTCGACCAAGGATAAGCTCAATAAAAAGCGCGATGCGCTATCTCGAAGAGAACGTTTTAAAAGGAGCAGCTTGCTATGCGTCTTTTTAGCCATATCACGCCACTCGGCTTCACTAGCCATACCATCACCACCACTAACACCTAAACCTCTAGGACTATCATGAGATCCCTTCCAACTAGAGGTGGGCCTGTACCCTTTCCCTTCCGACTGGAGAACCGGGGTGGGTATGTCCGGCACAGAGTACTTGGTATTCAGAAAGGGGTTTGCACCCTGCTGAGCAGAATCAGGGGTTGAAAATAACTCAGGTGGCCCATCTGCAGTGGTCTCCCCTCGGGTAACCGGGGATGGCCGAATTGGTCTAGCCAAGGGAGTACTATTGATCCACCCATTGGCATCGCATGCCATGTCAAAGTCAAGGAGAAACGCCTCAAAGTCTTCATTTTCTTTGCCAAAGAAAGGGCGGGGACTAATCCAAGAACCCTGGGCCGTCATATTTGCAACCGAAAATTTGAGGAACGTTGCAACGGGAGATTGAAAAGGACACGGGGAAAGGTACTACCCCGGAAACACCACGTAAAAACAAAGGGTACGTTTTAATTTAATTACGGCAAAGAGGTACATGTACTTAGAACAAGAACAGTAGTAAGGCTGATAGTGATAAAATCCGTTAATTTTTTTTTTTCTGCCAAGGAACGAACACCAATCCCCAAACAAGAGAACGATACGAATTCACCCGCTGAATAAGAAAGAAGCGATATAGACAAACTTAAGCTTGGGTACTTACGCAGGGAAATGGAGCGGTGGGAGATTCATCAGCTGGGCAGCTAGTCGGGCAGTACAGTCGGTAGAGCAGTCGGTATCGCGGTAGAGCAGCTAGCTCAGGGTCGTGGGTTGCCTTTGAGCTAAAAGCTGGGCGCCAATGTTATCAAATGTACGCCGTCTATATATGGGTACTGTACTCTACGTTACTACTCTACTTTATCACACTCTTTACACGGCAGCACGGAATGTAGGTTATGATAACAGTTATATTCATTGAACACAAAGAGGACTAAAGCAGAGGACTCGGGGGCAATTATGAGGAGAAGACAACTCGGAGGACTACCAACTGTAAGAACAACTGGGAGTACTACTCGGAGAATCCACTAGGAGAACTACTCGGAGAATCAACTAGGAGAACTAACTACGCAAGCGCAGCCTTCAGAATTATAACGAAAGCTATGGAGGGAAAAGAGGTGCATGCAGTAAGTGGCAATACGCCAATAGGGTGAGCGGGAAAAGGGGTGCATGCAGTAAGTGAGACAGGGTGAGCGGGAAAAGGGGTGCGGTGCATGCAGTAAGGGAGGCAAAGGGTCAGCAGGGCAAAGGTCAGCGGGGAGTGCATGAATGGGTGTGTGTACAGGGATGTGCAGATGTGTATGTATATGTGTACGGAAGTGTGTGCATACGGGAATGTGTACGGGTCAAAAGGGCTCATACAACACGGACAATGTTTCACTGCTATCGTTACGTCCAGTCTTGAACGGGATACATTATCATGGTTCAATACATGCAGTGCACTCCTGAACGTCTCATTAAACGAAACATCTGTCTGCAAAGCTCTACACTTGAACGTCACTTCAATGCATGCAGTGCACTCCTGAACGTCTCATTAAACGGAACATCGGTCTGGAAATCTCGACACTTGAACGTCACTTCAACGAAAAGCTCAAACGGTTCACAATCACTGGGTACACAAATTTCCCAATCTACCGTTTGATCGGTTTTCTTGGTTACTGACCGGATAAGGACTGTAGATCAGCTCTATCTTCTTCTTCATATCTGTTGTTGACGGAATGAAACAGATCGGCTGGACGTCAGGTAACGACACTAGATTGCCGTTGGTGATGCTAAACCTCGGCCTTTATTCTATCACAGGAATAGCAGCCAATTATCGTGTCCTAACTGCACGTCTTCGCTTGATCCTGGTGATCACAAACTGAGCGCTGTGCTCCCGGACACAAAAGTTATTCTATGTGTGGAAAACCTGACAGTTTACAGCTGTGGTTCTGTCTATAGCGCTAATCGACTCAGCCTTTGGCGATATCTGACGCCTGATCATTGCGTTGGGGGTGTCTTTTTTATTATAATATAGATCATGCTCCTAAGGGCGCGCTCACACTGCGATCATGACCACGCGTCCATGCGTCAGCAAAACGCAGAAACGTGGCAGTTGTGCTCACACTAGGCCTCGTACACGCGTAGACGTGAACTTGTCACACAAACTTTACGAATTGCAGTTCGTATCCAAAAGAGTTCGTGCGTTTCCTAATAAAGTTGTGGCCCGTTTTGGATGTAATTTTTCGCATGTTGCATGTTGGAGGAAGTGCCTCGTGGCTCGTATTCTTGAAGTCGACGAAAATAATTCATACAATCAGGTAGGTTTGGACTCTTTGGACTCTTGTTGAGGGACTGCCGCTGACATCCAAGCGCTTTCGCTTTCCTGACCTCGTGGTCAGAGCAAATACCAGTGCAGTGGAAATTCCGGTAGTGGTTTCTTTCGTCTGTTGCCGAGATGAGAACTGTATTTTCCGCTGATATGTAACTGAAATGTCTTGAGGTATGGCATTCCATCATCGCAGAAAAGTAGAGAAAGATAATTTCCGAAACCGAAAAGCCAGACCAAGCTGCCATCGTATTGAACGAGTACACTGTAGAAATTGGTCACTGACCCGATCACAACGAAGCAACTACAAAAACAAAAACAAAATCGACATCGTCCAAAAAGGGCAAAGAATGCATATATGGCGGTGCGTGCGTGCAGGACCACAACTACAAAATTTTAAAAATGTGCAAATGACGAGGTGACATCGACAACCGCCGATTTTCATGAATCAACACACCGGAATTTGAGAAATTGAACATACTTCAGGCCAGGTTGTACACAAATACGCTTCACGTCTACGATCATGTTGCCGCCAAGTCGTGGCACCCCCCTCCGGAGGTCGCGGTCACGATTTGAAACGTGGCCGCGACGTTTTGGTCAAGTTCATGCCGTTGCCATGCAACTTGGCCGCATGGCCGCATGGCCGCTGGTTTTGGTCGCAGTGTGAGCGCGCCCTTACAACATGATTTTAATACAAAGTTTACATACATACATACTTACTACACCAGTGCTGGCCGAAACCCAATCGAAACCAAAGTGCATTTTTGGTGGCCTGTGATGGATAGGAAAATGGCAAATTGTGTTTTGTTCGCCCGTACAAGAGGCTTTGTACAAGCATAATTGGCGGCCTATGAGTGATAGGTATGCAGCTGCAGGTACAGATGTACATGTTCAAATGAAGTGATGCTTTGCAACTGGTCTAGAGCGGTAGGTTTGCGCCTCTTGCCGGATTTCAATGAGTGCAACTGTAGTTAGTGCTATTTAGCTGTACAAGCGTTCAGATTCACCAACACGACTACTCTGTAATACCCACATTCCCATTGCTCTCTATTCTACTTCTCACATTCTTTTATTGCCGTGGGGCATAGTTTGTGCACATTTTAGCTGCGGTCACCTACCCCTCCTAGCTCCTAGCACAACATTGAATCTTCCAAGCTGGTAGTATGTTGGGTTGGGCACTGAATATTTGTTAGAGCTACATGCAAGGTTTCCCTGTAATTGAATGTCTCAGTGGCCTGTCGAATGTCTCAGTGGCCTGTCAGTGCTGTGCTAAGTTACCACGCTTTCTAACTGTGTATTATCTTGTAACAGTATTGTACAGTAACTCATAACACGTGATCCATACGTCCAGTCTTATTTTTACATTACCTTCTTTTACTTTTTACTTTCCACTTCTTATTTTTTTTCTCTGCTCGCTGTGGTTGGCTAAGAAAACCCTGCAATCGCAGTGCAAAGTGTTCAGTGTCAGATCTTGCCATTTACGCAGCATAGTTTTGAATAAAACTGTTAAACTAAACGGTGTGGATGATTGATACTGGCCGGTCTCACCACGACAGAAGGTTTGCAACTTCCCTTACACTTTCTTGCAGTGTGACCTGGTGACAATCTGTGATAATGCCTGCACTGTATGGAGCTAATGCACTGTTCTCGGGAGAGGGGGGGGGGGGGTATCAATTGACAAGAAGACTAGAATTATGAGTCGTTAAAGCCCTGCAATACATGTACATCTTACATCGATGCAGAGGAAATGAAAGGTTCATGTTACACTTTGCACATCGTCACTATGTGCCTGACAGGTGGTATTCTAAGAGCATCTGAAACAGCCAAAACCTTCCCAGCCTGTTCAACCTGCATGGTTTGGATGGTGTAATGCCAGGGAACCTCAGCAGACATGGAAACCATTCTGAAATGCGAAAAAGGTTTTGAAGAATAGCAAATCAAACACAGGCAAGTGAGGTCAACGAAATAACTTAACGGTGATGGTGATGAAGTCAACGTAAAAATCACACTCAACTGGGATAATGCTTGTGTGCAGCAAAATTTTAAATTAAACTAAGATTAGCTGTTCAAGAAATCTGTGGAAGACAACATTAACACAATATTGGTTTTCTGAATAGAAAACATCACATCAAAATGAAATGCATCCACTGATCTAGATGTTGGAATGTTCATGACTTGGGCAGCATATGCGAGTGAGACTCGCACGTGGTGCAACGTTCATATGGACTTGGTGCTCCTCTACTAGATACCATCGGGTAGATTGGATCACACCATAGATATTCCCAATGAGTATTGATACAAATGCATAATTTGCTGACAGAATCACCACTTTTATAGAACAGTATGTCTGGATTATACAATCTTCCAACAGGCCACGTTGATTTCCAGCCAAAATTCGGGTGGTCTGGAGATGCTATCCTCAAGAAACGGTCAGCTGGCAGGAATGCTTGAAAATAGGACAACGTGTTGAGAAGGTATTTGATGGCAAGTAAAACCACTGGTATGCAGACTTGACAGCAATCGATTTTGATTTCAAACATGTTCCACCTCCACTTTCGTGCTGGATTTGCAAAGTCTACCAAACTCCCTACTCCTAAAATAAAAATAAGGCATAGATTTCGCTGGTGTAAATTAAATTCCAAAGATCTTGTCTTGTGAGGACAGCGAAAATCTAATTTAATACCAAATTCATTTTGTCGATAATACGCGTCCTCAGTCATTAACTGAGAACCTTCTAGCGTGTACTGCATGTATGTGCATGTTTCTAAATTTGCACGTCGCAGGTAATACAGCATGGATGTTTGGTACAGCTGACTAAGTGTGATGTTCTTCATTGACCTCCCGCGAATATTAAGATGATAGGACGGAGAGAGTTTCTCACAACCATCATCATTGCTTCCGAAAGTCTTCTGCAAGTGAAGTATCTCCAAAGTAACCGTTGCCATGCATTCTAGAGGACAATTTGTTATTGCTAACTTTAGACTGGGTACATGATCATGCGTCAATGCACGCAGTACACTTCTGAACATCACATTGAACGGAACATCTGTCTGGAAATCTCTACACTTGAACGTAATTTGAACGAAAAGATCAGGTAGTTGAAAAGGTGTCTCTAATGGTGTACACGGAGGGAAACAAATTTCCCAATCTACAGTTTGGCGTGTTTTCTGGTAATGGTTACTAACCTGACAAGGACTGTAAATTAGCGTCAGCTTCCTGTCCATGTCTTATACTGGCGGAATGTAATAGATCGGCTGGACGTCGGGTATGGGACACCAGACAACTTTTGGTGATTCTAATCCTCAGTGTTCGTTCTGGCGCGGGATTGGCAGCCAACGAACGTGTTCTAACTGCACGTCTTCGCTTAATCCTGGTACACACTAACTGAACGCTGTTCTCGCTGACACACAGGTATTTCTATGTGTCAAAAACCTGACACTCTACATCTGTGGTCCTGTCCACAGCGCTAATCAACTCCGCCTTTGGCGATCTCTGACGCTTGATAGTTAGGCTGGGCGTGTTGCCTGTTGATTGTTTTGATTGTTTTGGTGATTGCTCATAAAAACGAGATTTTCAAAGTCTACTACTGTTATGCGTGGCGAAATCGAATCCAAAGTGAATATTTGGTGCCTTGGGAGTGGTACGAATGCGATTGGACGTAGATATGTACAGGTGAAAGGATGCAATCATGACTGGCCAAGAGCGCTGGTTTAGCACCTTTGTCCGTATTTCAGTTAACATTACTGTAGTTTGCGCTATTGAGCTGTGCAAGCGTTTAGCAGCTTACCAGATCACCAAATATCACAGGTAGCCGTGTTCGGTTTTCAGATCAGCAACTGTACGTTTCTACAGTCAAATCTTTGGCCAAAGTGTTAAATTGTCACGTATGGCTGGCGCATCACTGTTTTCCATTATTCTTCCAAAGTTCTATACACCAGATATTTGCTTACAACTTATATGTAAAATGTAGATGGATTGGCTCACGATATCCAGTTCAATCTCATGATGCAGTTACTTCCAAATGTACAAACATGAGTGCTGGTCTAAGTTCCATGTTTCAAATATTCGTTCCCCCGAGCCAGCCCGGACACTGGGTTTGATGTACAGCTACTACAGGTGCCAATTCTTGCTATTTCACTAATGAGCAATGCCATCCAAAGAGCAGCCATTAACCGTCACACCCATGCCTTGGACTTGGAGGAGTATACTAGTATGTTTGTACTCCTCCTGCTACTGTCAGTGCGTCTTCGCAAGAGCACGATCACTACTGTACCTTGCTGCACTCCACGACAGTCATATCACACACATATACAGTACATGGACATGTACATGTCCTGCACCTGATAACTACCTACACTACACAACTACTGTTCATGATACTAAGTGACGGGCTGAAGGTGCTACTTCGAAGTACACAACTCGCCAGCACACAACCATAGTTCATGATACCCGGGCACTCACACAGACTTGCCAGTCTTGTGCATAGTGTAGACCGGGAACATTACAAGTAAACAGGTATAATGCCGATAACACGAAATCACACTGTCGTTAACTGACAATCGTTGAACTGACCAACTGGAAATGTCTCCAACGGTTAATGTCATACACCTAACTGACCCCATGCTGCAGTGGACACTGGCGGACATCGCCGCGAAATAGGTTTGGGACATGTAAAGCACGTGCAGTAACTATGACCACGCAACAGCACGCACTGTTATGTAGCGGAGTTAGTCTAACTGATGTTGGTTTGTTGGTTGGTTTTTATTTCACTTTGCACATTCAAACGGGATGACGACCCAATAAAATGACGGCGAAGGCTTAGCCTAAAAGTGGCTATGGAAGAACATAGTAAAAGCTATGGAAGCAAATATTAGGAGAATAGGGCACTAATAACTGCGAGTAAACGGTGGGGGGGGGGAGATAGAGAGAGAGAAAACAATGTATCTGTGATACTACGTGAGGATTGTGTAACTTTGTTTGTTTGTTTGTGTTTATTTTTCTTCGCCCATTAAACGGCAACTACGCCCAATAACATAAAGGCGAATATGGAAGGAAAGAAGCAAAGGAAGGAAGAAAATACATTGCAGGAAGAGAGAATAATCACAAAGTAAACAAGCCCAGGCTCCAGACATGCTCCGGAACTGATGTAAATTGGTTTCATTACGCACAAGGGCACGGTACCTGCTGTAAAAGTAGTCTTTTAGCACTTGTAGCATCATGTAGTCTTTTGGGGACATGATTTTCATCGATGCTGAGTTTGTTCTGGGTAGATTTCACATTTTATCTTCTTCTCATACCTCCCCTCTTCTTCTGCTCTGCTGGCATACTGTTTCTAAGATCACTGGTCGGTGGAGTTCGCCCAGACTCACCAACACCACTACTATGTAGTACCCACATTCCCATTGTTCTCTATTCTACTTATCACATTCTATGTTGCAGTGGGACATAGCTTTTGCACATCTGAGCTGCGCTCACCTTCCCTTCATGGATCCTAGAATAATATTGAACCTTTCAAGCTCGAAGTATGTTGGTTTGGGCAATGAATTTTTGTTACAACTACATGTGAGGTGTCTGGTAAGTGAATTGCTCAGTAGCCTGTCAGTTTTGTGCTAAGTTACCACGCTTTCTAACTATGTATTATCTTGTTACAGTATTGTACAGTAACTCATAACACGTGATCCATACATCCAGTCTTAGTTTTACATTACCTTCTTTTTCTTTTCGATTTATTTTTATTTTTCCTGCTGGCAGTGGTTGGCCATAAAAGCCCTGCAATCGCAACGCAAAGTGTTCAGTAGCTGCCACAGCCATGTACGCTGTATCGCTTTTGACAAAAACGTAACTAAACTTTATCGACCATGTATACTGGCCCGTGTCACCATGACAGAAGGTTTGCAACTTCCACTACTCCATACGGCAGTGGCTTTGACCTGGTGACAATCCGTGACAATGCTTGTACTGTAGCAAACGATATATCTGCAATAGATCTTTGGAACTGATGCCGCTGTTGTAGCAGGGAGGGGGGCATTCTCCTTTATAAACCGGATCAATTCACAAAAAGAATCCATCAGAAACTGGAAAATATTCTGAAAAACGAAAACGTTTTGAAAACACTAGCAAATCCAACACAAGCAAGTGTGGTCAGTCAAAGAGAGTAACAGTGGTAGTGGTGAAATCAACCAAGAAATCAAACCCTACTGTCATAATACTTGTGTGCAAGAAGTGTATAAATTATACTAAAATCAACCACGGTGGAAGAGATATGAACCCCAATTAATAATTAACTAAATGAAACTTGTGAAATACGATACTAACACAATATGTATTTTCTGAATACAAAAAGACCAGATCACCGTATGAGGGAGACTCGAGCTTGGTATACCGGTCATTTGCACTGAGATCTCTACTACAAGACACCCTCGGGAACCTTGGATCATACTGTGGGGGGCTGGAAGTAGCAATGACAGCAATGCGTAACGTGGGGTGAGTTCTGTTATAGAAGAGATTGTGTGGGATCTCCAAGCATCCAGCAGGCCAAGTTGAACACCAGTTAAGAAAATAATTGTTGTATAAACTATATACAGCACGTAACATGAACGAACGGTCAATTGGCAAGAAAACGTGAAAATAGGACAACGTGTTGAGAAGGGATTTGATGCCAGCTATAATCACTGGTATGCAAATTTGACAGAAGCGGAGTTCGATATGAAGCGCGTCAAACCTTTTCAACTTTGGTAATGGACGTGTGAATTCTAAAAAACTCGCTATCCCTAGAAGGAGAACGAGGCATAGGTTCCGCTGCAGTAAACTCAAATCCAAAGCGCTTGTCTTGTGATCACAGCCAAACTCAAAGTCAGCCAGACCAGTGCAGGCTTCACAATTCAAATTGAATGATACGGCCTCACTCATTAGCTGAGAACCTTTCAGGCCGTACATCATGTTTATTGTGTTAGGTAAAAGTTCTGAATTTGCACGTCGCATGCAATTCACTATGGATGTTTGGTACAGCTGACTGGGTGTGAGCTTCTTCATCGACCTTCCGGGAGAGTTAATATGAAAGGTCCTATGTATTCTCTCAGAACGATTATCACTGTGTGAGAACGTATTCCTCCAGTGTAACATCTCCATGGTAACCGTTTCCATGCACTCCATCGGACAATTTTTCATTGCTAACCTTACGTGCAGTCTTGGACGGGAAACATGATCAAGGTTCAGTGCACGCAGTACATCCTGGAATGTCTCATGAAACGGAACATCTGTCTGGAAATCTCTACACTTGAACGTCACTTCAACGAGAACTGGTTTAAAATGACTGGGTAAACAAATTTCCAAATCTACTGTTAGATTCGTGTTCTGGAAATTGTTACTGACCTGACAAGGACTCTAGATCAGCTCAATCTTCTTCACCATGTCTGCTGTTGACGGAATGAAGCAGATCGGCTGTTGACGTTAGGTACTGACGCTAGATTGCTGTTGTTCATTCTAAACCTCGGTCTTCTTTTCTAGCTCGGTAATCGCAGCCAACGAGAGTATTCTAACTGCACGTCTTCACTTGATCCTGGTAAACACTGACTGAACACTGTTCTACTAAACACACATGTATTTCTATGTGTGAGAAACCTGCCAGTGTCCACAGTGTTCATCAACACTGGTTTTCTCCACAGCGATAATCAACTCCGCCTTTGGCGATATATTATACCGCCTGATCATTGCGTTGGGATTAAGTGTTGTGTTTGTTGTGTCGATATTGCTGCTAACAACATGATTTCCAAAGTTTAGTACACCAGCGGTCAGCTAAAATCCAATCTGTTCCAAAGAGGATATTTGGCGTCAGTGACTGATAGGAATGCGGCTGGTGGTACAGATGTACACCTAGATCTACATGATAGTGCACAAATAAAGTGATGCTTCGTACCTGGTCCAGGTCGCTAGGTTTACACCTCCTGACGGATATCAGTGAGCGTAACTGTAGTAATCCCTATTGACCTGTACAAGGGTTTAGCAACTTACTAGTACCAGCTCATCAAATTTCTCAAGTATCCGTATTCTGTCTTGTGATTAACAACTGTACGTTCCTACTTTCAAATCTCTTACATCTTCTGCGATATATTCGACTTGTCGGGTATAACCCCCCCCCCCCCCCGCCCCACGTCAATGTTTTCTATTTTCTTCCAAAATTCTATACAGCGGACATTTGCTTACCGCTTACACGTAAAGTGGAGATGGATTGATTAATGATATTCAGCACCGCCTCAGTTACGAACATGAGGGCAGGTTCAACTGCCATGTTTCAAAGATTTTCTTCACAATTACCAACTGGTCATCCCCCCCCCCCCCTCTGCCGTCCCCTTGACACCACTTGACCATTTGACCATTTGACATCCAGCCCCAGAGGCGATGATAGCAATGCTACACCAGGAGTCATAGCAACTGATGCTGGGATTGCACCATTCAACAGCGTGCAAGGTGGAAGAATTGACTGCCACTATTCAACTTGGTCTACACCACACAGCTACATGTATGAAGTTGCTTTTTCTGGCCTCTGAAACACTACTTTTTGATCTTTTTAATTTTGTTTCCCGCAAACACATCACACCACCTACACCGGCATACACTGACTATTGCTATACACACATACACACACATACGCGCGCATACACACACACACACACACACACACACACACACACAGAGAAGTGTGTTGTAAATATCCCGAACAGTAGAGGGCAGCAAAGAAATGGAAAAAAGAGGACTAGCAGGAATAACATTTAATAAATTATGAAAGAAACTGGGCCTTATGTACAGGTTGCTGATTCTTGTAGTCTCACTAATGAACCATTACATTCAAAGAGCAGCCATTACCTATCAGATCCATGACGTCATGGTTGAGTATACTACAAGATTGTAATACTCCGACTACTGGCATGACGTCACTGCATGAATAGCACAGTCACTACTGTACCTCCCTGCACTCCATGACAGGATTGACAGCCATACAATACAAGGTCATGTGCATGTACACGTACTTCATACAATCATGTAGACCACCCTTTTCTTAAGAAGATTATGGAGCCATAATCCCCTCAAACGAGGGGAACCGATTTCCGAACGAAATCCTCTGTATCACATTGGACTCAATCCTTCTACCAGAATAGCCAAGAAAGCTAACTCCCTTGGATGCTGTTTGATAATGCAAGAACGGGCCTTCGAGATAAGGTGTAACACGGAGAAGCGGCTATAGGTGTAAAAAAGAAAAGCATATCGGTGAAAACCAAGCCTAGAGAAGTTGCAATCTTTCTAAAAGGAACAAACACCAGCATTTTATTTTTTACAAGATACTACATGTACCGGGTGTCCCGAACGCGAAGGACTAAAGGGACCCTCACTTAATTTTTACCGACTTTCGCGGCAAAAAACACATTTCGACACGCGTGTGTGCTGGACGTCTGCGCGTGCACGACAAGACGTGTGAGCTGGCTGACAAGTGTGAGCCAGGGAGTCGTCAAGTACCGGCGTTTGACGACTCCCGGCCTGGTGAGAGCATGCATGTATGCATGTCCAGCTGGCGGGAAAGGGAACCTGCAATTAATTTTTGTAGATCGATGCCGATGGGTTGAATCTGAAATTGTTTGTTTTGATGTTCTGATACTTGTTGTAATGGCTAGTGATCTTGCAAACTGTTACTGTGACTTTTCCAAGTCCTACTGATATACCTTGTCAAATCAGATGCCTTGTAGTAGTCTTGCTGGAAGCAGACTGGAATGCGTTGAATTCGTAGCTTCTGAAATTGAAATATATTTTTTCTGGAGTGACACTGACAAGCGATGGCATTGGCGACAGGAGAACTTTGCTTCCTTCCAGGAGAGCTGCATCGCAGTCGGATCCTGTCCATGCACATGCGATCATGCTGTGTTGTAGACAGTGGAGAGCTGATTTTGACCCGAGAAAATAGTTTTGAACATTCATGAAGAGGATATTGTTGCTGTAGCTAGCTGACAGACATAGCCTGTGGCAGTGGTGTATGGAATCAGCGTGCAAGGTCTGTAGCAACTTGATCATGCAGAGAAGGAGCTGAAGCGAAATGTGAAGGGTGCCATGCAGCTTACACTTGTGCATGTTCTACGTTACTCTACGGCGAGGAACTACACACGCACTCGCTACTGCTCTCGCAAGGCGATTGGCTTCTCTCCAGTGATTCAGGCCGCCTCAAAGCATGGATCCACTGCACTTTGTCGCGGAACACATCAACATCCCTGTTGACGTACACTGGAAAAGATACGACTCCACGATGAGGACCTGTGTAGCAACTTGATCATGGCAGAGAAGGAGCTGAAGCAACTTCCATTGGCGCATGTTTTTTAGTTTTAACGGTACTCCACGGTGAGGAACAGCACACGCACTCGCTACTGCTCTTGCCAGGCGATTGGCTTCTCTCCCGTGATACAGGCTGCCTCAATGCATGACTTATCTGCACATCAATACGCCTGACGTAGATATAACTGGAAAAAAGGTGTCACACCACGATGAGGAGCACACAGCACTCGTGAAGGCTTGTACAGAGTGAGGGGCTTCTCCCCAGTGATGCAGGCTACCTTGAAGCATGATGAGCTACGTGAAAAATACCGCGCGGTGTGTTCAAGCGAGGCATGGAGCATGCCATTCAGCTTGCACTGGTGATTGTTTTACTCAACGATGATGAACTGCACGTGGCATTTGATAGGGCGTGTGCAGGGTGAGTGTCTTCTCTCCAGTGATGCAGGCCACCTTGAAGCGTGAATCCACTGCATCTCTCTCTCTCTCTCTCTCTCTCTCTCCAAATTCTTTGGTAATGCAGCCTTTCACCAACATTGTCCGGTTGCACGCCTACTGTCACTCAAACAGGACCAATGGATGCAACATGTGCCTAACAGATACACTGTTGATCATGAACAACTCCAATAACACACCCCCCCCCCCCTTACTATTGTCTTCAAGACACATCCAACTAGAACTTGAAGCATATTAGTCGAAGCTGCTGGTATAGTCTCTACTTCTTAATGCTACCCACTCTCTTTTTCTGTCTGTCTTTCTCTTTCTGTGTATGTATGTGTGTGTGTGTGCGTCTCTCTCGCGCGCGCGCGCGCACACCCACACACACACTCCCTCACTCACTCACAAAACATAGGTCCACTGCACTTTGTCGTTGAACATCTCAACACGCATGTTGACGTACACTCTCTTCTCTCTCTTCTCTCTCTCTCTCTCTCTCTCTCTCTCTCTCTCTCTCTCTCTCTCGCTCTCTCTCTCTCTCTGTCTCTCTCTCTCTCTCTCTCTCTCTCACACACACACACACACACACACACTCACAAAGCATGGGTCCACTGCACTTTGTCGTTGAACATCTCAACACGCATGTTGACGTACACTCTCTCTCTCTCTCTCCCTCCCTCTGTCTCTCTCTCTCTCTCTCTCTCTCTCTCTCTCTCTCTCTCTGTCTCTCTCTCTGTCTCTGGCTGTCTGTCTCTCTCTCTCTCACACACACTCACTCACTCATAAAGCATGGATCCACTGCACTTTGTCGTTGAACATCTCAACACGCATGTTGACATACACTGTATCTCTCTGCGTCTTTTGATTTCTGTGTCGCTCTTTCTCTTTTTCTCTCAACCTGTGTATCTACAATGTACTTTGCTGTAATAAATTCTTTTGAAGTTCTGTCCTTATTTGACTGGAGTATTGATCGCGTATTGATCAAGCTCGGCACGAAGTATTGGCTCGCTTCCTCACATACTTACTCTCTTTTTCTGTCTGTCTCTCCATCTCTCTTTCTGTGTGTGTGTCTCTCTCTCGCTCTCTGTTGACGTACACGGTATCTCTCTTTGTCTATCTCTGTGTCTGTCAGTTTCTCTCTCTCGCTCTCTAACACACAGGCACAAGCTCTTTCTCTTTCAGTTTCTCTTCTTTTGTTGCTTTCTCATGAACACTAGCACACACACACACACTCTCTCAACATTGAGCACTTCTTCCCATCATGCATTTTTGGGTTTCGTTGTGATAGAATATTGTAGTACTACTTGTAGTACTACTGATGTACAACACTATTCTCATGCAACTGGAGGGTATATATTCGGGTGCTATTTGTTGTTGTGGCTAAGAGTGCATGTGTGCGGCCAGCTAGTTCCAGCATGCAATGTGTTACATTTGCTACACTGTGGTCTTACAAGCACAGAGAACCATATGTTCTAACTTTCCTTGATACAACTATGAACCGAAGCACAACTGCTGCAAACATTAACTGCCCATTTAGGCAAGATAGCAACAACTAAAAGTAAAAGAAGTAAGTAAGACTAGTGTCCTTCCAGCTCCAGGACAGTATGAACAGGCAACAACATAAATGTTAACAGCATTGCATCGTACATGCAAGTAGCCATGCAGAAATAATTGTACATTTAGTTGTGAATGCAAATCCAAGGCGGAAAGCAGTCAGGCGTAATATATGCCAGCAATAGAAACCAGATCTGTGACGCATGTCACATGCATTCATGATGATCAATGCATCGTGGTTCACCACCATCGAACACAGTAGTACATGTAAATTACACAGAAATAGGAGATTAAATCTAACATATCTCCCTCGTGAAAGAAAAGTGATAAATATCACATGAGTGAGTAAAAGACGAAGACAACAAGAAGAAAAACATGACAAAAACAATGGCAATTGAATATGAATGGACCAAGGACCTACAAGACGTGCTAGAGCTGATAGCCAGTTTGTTGTAGAACGTCAGTACTGTCGGTCAGTTTGGTGCAATGTTATAATTATTGTTATTGCATGAGCTGATTGTTTAGTAACTGGTGGTGTTAGTGGACAGTATAGCATAACTTGTAGTTCTTTGGGTTTTTTTCTTTACTATGAATATGAAAACAATCACAGTTCGCTCAGTACTTGCACCTTCAACTTCCAGTGGCTCAAGATGATGAACTGCATGCTTGTACTATATACCTTCCCAGCTACTTAAACTTCTATCCGAACAGCACCATCCTTACCTGGATAGGTCATAAGCACACGTCCAAGTGGCTAGTGTGCAGTTGCGGTGTGCTTATCCATCACAAGTACGATATCTCCTTCTTAGGGTGATGCTGTTGTAGCAACCACATCACCTGGATGCTTAGCTTCGGAACAATCTCTTTCAGCTAACGTTTCCATACCTGATCTACAATACGTTGCACAAACTCCCAGCGCTTTCTTGGGTGAGCTTGAGTCATGGTAGATGTGTTGGCTTCAGCAGCAATAGTTGCCCTAGCATGGCCAATGAGAAAGTGTTGTGGCAATAGCAGCTGAAGGTCTTTATGCAGCACTAGTTTCATTGCCTTGGCCATTACCTAGAACACACCACCAAAGTGTGGTGCACTTGGTGGCTTGACGTACCAGGTAATGTCGCGGTATGACCTTTCTGCTGCTAGTCTGAAGTTGTCGAGAAACTTGACAGCTGCTTTTACCTCTTGATCAGCCACACGGAAATTGGTGCCGTTGTCCGATTGCATCTCTCGTGGCACACCACGTTGCATAGTGAATCGGGGTCTAAGAGAAAACCGTCGTTGTCCAGAGATAACCTCGAAATGACAAGCCCTAGTCAGCAGGCATGTAAACACACATGCATATCTCTTTGAGTTGTGACCGATCTCTACCCTGGCGTGCATAGAAGGGGATGACATAGCCGACACTAATTATGGCAAATGACTGATGTGGCCCAGTTGTCTTGAAGTTGGGAAGTGGTGGCATTGCTGGTGTTGCTGTTTTGATATGGCCCTTGCGGCAAAGAACGCACTTGGCCCGATGCCTCCAGGTGGCCTGCATCACTGGAGAGAAGCCACTCACCCGGCACAAGCCTCCACGAGTGCTGTATGCTCCTCATCGTGAAGTGATACCTTTCCCAGTGAACGTCAACTGGCGTGTTGATGTGTTCGACGACAAAGTGCAGTGGATCCATGCGTTGAAGGGGCTGGATCACTGGAGAGAAGCCAATCATCTTGCGAGAGCAGTAGCGAGTGCGTGTGCAGTTCAGCCCCTTCTCTGCATGAGCAAGTTGCTACAGACCTTGCAAGCTGATTCCATACACCACTGCCACAGGCTATGTCTGTCAGCTAGCTACAGCAACAATATCCTCTTCATGAATGTTTAAACCTATTTTCTTGGGTCAAAATCAGCTCTCCACTGTCTACAACACAGCATGATCGCATGTGCATGGATAGGATCCGACTGCGATGCAGCTCTCCTGGAAGGAAGCAAAGTTCTCCTGTCGCCAATGCCATCGCTTGTCAATGTCACTCCAGAAAAAATATATTTCAATTTCAGAAGCTACGAATTCAACGCATTCCAGTCTGCTTCCACCAAGACTACTACAGGGCATCTGATTTGACAAGGTATATCAGTAGGACTTGGAAAAGTCACAGTAACAGTTTGCAAGATCACTAGCCATTACAACAAGTATCAGAACATCAAAACAAACAATTTCAGATTCAACCCATCGGCATCGATCTACAAAAATTAATTGCAGGTTCCCTTTCCCGCCAGCTGGACATGCATGCATGCATGCTCTCACCAGGCCGGGAGTCGTCAAACACCGGTACTTGACGACTCCCTGGCTCTCACTTGTCAGCCAGCTCACACGCCTTGTCGTGCACGCGCAGACGTCCAGCACACACGCGTGTCGAAATGTGTTTTTTGCCGCGAAAGTCCCTTTAGTCCTTCGCGTCCCGAACACCGGTAACCATAGAGACAGACCACACGCTCATAGAGATACTGGCTATAATATATTATATGGATCGAAAAGGGACATAATCCAATAGCCTACAAAGAGCAAAAGGATTTGAACAAATGACAGCAAATATTCGTCCAGCTTACCCGCTGTCGTAGATCCATTGAACGAAAATGACAAAGACGGATAGTTGTAGTTCAGATGGAGTGCCAAGCTTGTAGTTCCTTGGTCTTTCTCTTTTGTATAAGTTGTAGTTCAATGCAAAATTTGGTTCTATGGCAGTATTAGGATATTTCCTTCTATCACAGACCTCAAAAACAATTGTTTCGCATCAGTTGGCCTACTACTACCAATTCAATGTCATTGTTTCTAGATGTACCCATTCACGCTTTACTGGTCTTGTTAAAGTTGTTCCATACGATCACAAACAATCGCAAGCAATCCATTTCATTTCGTGTACTCTTACTACATCAGACTAAGCCAAGGGCCGGACATCAGTGCCTTTCCACTCTTCATTTTAGTCGTTGATTTGTAGAGAATAAAATTAATAGACTCTACACAGCATATTTGATAGGTGTTAGACGAACGAAGCCCCTCAAGTAATGTTCAAATACAATTTCTACGATTTGGTCGTCTTGACTTGATCACCATCAGCACCTCCTTTTCTCACGGTCTTGTGGGCTACCTACAAGCAGCGGATTTCACGGGGGTTCGTCGTGGGAGACAAACCAAAGAAGGTTTGCGACATTCCGCACTCGACCCTGTCATACCAACAAGTAGATGTAAACCCGGAGAGGTGAGGAGCAAGTCGTGACTTCAGTGCTCTGTTTAAATTGAACTGGTTCCTACTGATCATCCGATCAACCAATGTTCATGATATGTTCAACCAATGTTCATGATATGATCAACCAATGTTCATGATATGATCAACCAATGTTCATGATATGATCAACCAATGTTCATGATATGTTCAACCAATGTTCATGATATGATCAACCAATGTTCATGATGTCGAGTGACTGTTGCAATTGTTACAAAAAATGGGCTACAAATAGCGATGTATATCGCTGGTATAAGCGACATGTTTTCGGCAAAACTGTTATAATTATGGCGAAACTGCTTTTCTTTAGAGGATTCGAATGCGATATATCGATATTATCAGCTACATGTGTTCAGTGAAACTGCTATGCGCCACAAAGCTATTCTGTGAACCGACATTCGGTGATCATGCTGTCGATGAACCTGCTTTCTGTCAACACGATTTTCGGCGATGTGAACTGTCGCCAAATCTTACACTCCTGGAAATGTCTTTCGGTGAAACGTTGTTTTGTGAATGATCGTTCCGTGAACGTGTTTTTGGTAAACCGTCGGGATACCAGTCCAGAACTCCAGTTCATGATACCCTGGTATTCGCACTGACTGTCCCCCACTGAGAGTTTTCCCATCTTGTGCATAGAAATGTCATTCGATGTAATGACCACCTCGATATGTCAGAAGACGAAATGCCATGCGCCAAACTGTCCAGGTTACATGATGATCCGTGGCTGGCACAACCAGTAAAATTGGTTTTCGACATGCAAGGCGTGTACAGTGACCACTGCATGACAAAAACACGCACTGTAACAGACTTAGTTTTACTATCCTATACCTACTGTACAGGTAACCATGTAGTACACTCAGACGCCTCTTATCCGGGCACCTTGGGACCGGGCACTGCCCGTATCTCAGATTTGCCCGTATCTCAGGATAACTCATCTACCATGTATCATATCATTTTTTGGAATAAGTTTATTCGGCAAGTAATGCACATGTTCAGGTGACAGAAAGAATCCATTGATAAAAATGTGTAGATTTCACAGGTTGGCAGTGACAAATAAGCACTTGCGCATACGACAAAAGTTCAAACCCCCGAATTCAAAGTATTTTGCCATAGGAACTCAAGCTGAAGGTGCCCGGTAGAGAGACGTGCCCGTATCTGAGGCGTCCGGATAAGAGGCGTTTGAGAGTGTACTTGAAGTCTCGTGTAGCCTTGTACGGACATGATATCATAGATGCTGGGATCCCCTTGTTTTTGTTTTTGTTTTTTTGTTTTACCGTTTCCCATGGATCTCTTTTCTCGTGCTCTCCTGGCCTGCTGATACTAGGACCACTGGTCAGTGGAGTGTGTTCAGACTCACCATGCTGATACTAGGACCACTGGTCAGTGGAGTGTGTTCAGACTCACCATGCTGATACTAGGACCACTGGTCAGTGGAGTGTGTTCAGACTCACCATGCTGATACTAGGACCACTGGTCAGTGGAGTGTGTTCAGACTCACTATGCTGATACTAGGACCACTGGTCAGTGGAGTGTGTTCAGACTCACCATGCTGATACTAGGACCACTGGTCAGTGGAGTGTGTTCAGACTCACCATGCTGATACTAGGACCACTGGTCAGTGGAGTGCGTTCAGACTCACCATGCTGATACTAGGACCACTGGTCAGTGGAGTGTGTTCAGACTCACCATCTTGCAATAACGATTATATCTCAGGTGTCGCAATCTTAGCAAAGTCATGGATGAATCTCCTGTAGTATGATGCAAAGCCGAGGAACTGGCGCACACCCGTGATGGACGTAGGTTGCTTCCAGGTGGAAACAGCCTTAATTTTGGCGAGATCAGGGCGAACACCATCAGCAGAGAACACATGACCAAGATATCCAACAGATGAGTTGACTAGAGAGCATTTAGACGGCTTCACTTTGAGGCGGGCCTCACGGAGACGGTCGAGGACAGAACGTAACCGTTGGAGGTGTTCCTTGAACGTCCTTGAGAAGACAATGATATCATCCAGATATACAAGACACGTGGATGGAATAAGATCTCCCAGAACAGCATTCATCAGGCGCTGAAACGTAGCAGGTGCATTGCATAAGCCGAAAGGCATGCAGGTCCACTCATAGCAGCCCAATGGAGTGACGAAGGCAGACTTACGCCGGGCATCTTTATCCATGCCGACTTGCCTGTAGCCAGAAGCTAGGTCAATAGTTGTGAAGTAGCGGGCACCACTCATGGCGTCAATGGCATCATCAATACGCGGCATTGGAAAGGCGTCTTTTACCGTGATGTTGTTAAGCTGACGGTAGTCCACACATAGGCGAATGGAGTTGTCAGGCTTCCGGACAACGACAATAGGTGCAGACCAGGGACTGTTCGACGGACGGATAATGTGATGATCACGCAGCTTATCAATGTGCTCCCTGACCTCTTGTTGCTGGTGGATTGGTAGACGACGCGGTGCTCACCTAGAGGCTGAATCCTTATTCTTCGAGTTAGCTTTCATTGCTATCCAATCTAATCTAATCTAATTAAAACAGAAAAAGCGCAGCTGCTTTTATGCAGCAAACGCCGTATGCTTATATGCGAAGATACACTAAAATTAATATACATAAGGTTGCTCCGTATTGCTTCCGTATTACTTCCGTATTACTTCCGTATCAGCCAGGCAGGGATACTACACCCCGACCAATACGGAAGCAGTACGGAACTAATACGGAGCTTTGCCTGATGTATATTTAGTGTATCTCCGTATGTAAGCGTACGGCAGCTGCTGCATAAAAGCGGCTGTGCATTTCTGTTTTGATGAAGATGAGATTTTGATAATAACGAGCTATTCAACCTCCAGGTGTGCACCGGAGAGAAAGTCAGTTATTTTGCCGCTTCTTCTTTCACTAATAATTATATTATTATTAGTGACTGTCGTCCTGGTGGTGACAGTCAATTTTTTCTTCAGACTTTTCCCGTTTGTCTCTTTCCCTCAAACCAGTTAATATATTATTTATTTATTATTTATTATTTATTACAACATCTCAAGACTCGGTGGAAACACCGGCCAATGTTAAAGAGAGTGGGTGATTGCCAACCACGGCGATAAATAAAAGTAAGGGGAGGGAAAAAGAAAGAGTAGCAAAATGAACAGCAACAACTTCGTAAAGAAAGAGAAAGATAATGTCAAATAAAAACAGTGAAAAACACAGAGACGCAAAGGACATGTGGATAATGAGCTATGCATGTCGTAGTAAATAAGGGGCGGCACGGATCTTAAACAGGCGGAGTGAGGTCAGGTCCTTAACTTCTCTGGGTAGAGTGAGCCAAACAGAATAAGCAATAAAGAGAGGGGAGCGCAAAAGAGTGGATGAGTTACACTTAGGGAGTAAGAGTGAGTTTCTAGTTCTTAGAGAAGAGAACCAATTAAAACACATGAGATGAGGTGGGCACAACTCAAGCTTAATAGAATGGACAAGAGAAGCCAGGTGTGCACTGCGTCCATGTGATAACGGGGTTGTGTGAGCGATTTTATAAAGGGCGGATGATGAGAGCATGCGGGGTTGACGGAGGAGAATTTTAAGGATTTTCTTGTGATGTATTTCAAGCTTTGCAGCAGCGGAAGAGGATAACCCAACCCAAGACGTATATGCATAATGAAATATTGGGCGAAGGTAGGCGAAATAAAAAAGAAGCTTGCAAGAAAGTGGGAGGTAGGAGCAGTGGGGGGAGAGAATTCCTAAGGATTTACTTGCTTTTTTACAGATATATTCGATGTGAGGTACCCAAGAGAGTGCAGAGTCAATCACAATGCCAAGGTGTTTGTGAGAAGACACTATGTCAATTGGATTTGGAAAGTTGGCATGGATGAGGGTTGTGAACTCCGGCTGGGGCGGGAAGAGCATGATCTTTGTTTTTGATAGATTTGGGGACAACCTCCAGGACGACATCCAGGAAAGAACTTCCTGAATGCCAGCACGCAAGTTGTTTTTCAGGCCAGTGAGGGAAGCTGATGAGGTGAGAAGGGTCGTGTCGTCAGCAAACAGAGACGTTCCAGGGAAGACTGCAGGTAAGTCGTTTACGTAAATTATAAATAGTAGGGGACCAAGAATTGATCCTTGAGGAACGCCCGACAATACTGGCTCTGCAGCCGAGGATGTGCCAAGCACAGTTACGTACTGATAACGCCCAGAGAGATAAGATTTCAGCCAGGAGAGTGGCTGTTTGCGTACCCTGAATGCATGCTCGAGCTTTGCCAAAAGTCCTCGATGCCAGACGGTATCAAAAGCCTTGGCCACGTCAAAGAAGCAAATGCCAGCAAGCGCTCTGTTATCCCTATGCTGGCACACCTGCTGCACGATGCGGGTCAGTTGAAGAGAGGTGGAGTCGCCTTTACGAAACCCAGATTGTGCGGGACTCAGAAACGGCGAAACATGTCTGTATAAGTGGTCATAAAAGATGCGTTCACATACTTTGGACACGCAGGGAAGAAGAGAGATAGGGCGGTAGTTTGCAGGTTCGTGGCGGGAACCTTTCTTGAATACAGGTATGACTTTCGCTGTTTTCCATGCGGAAGGGAATATGCCCGTGGTAAATGACATGTTGAAAATATGGCACAAAGGGAATGCTATGGATGGTGCCAGGGCCTTGAGGACCCGGTTGGGGATGCCGTCAGGACCAGACGCCTTGCACGTCGGAAGCTTCTTCAGATGACGCCGGACAGTGGCAGTTGTGGTGATGACGGACGTGAAACAAGCTGAGGGCTCCGAGGGGGTGAGAATAGGGGGAATAGAGATCAACGGGTCATCTGGCCGAGTCACAGAGGCAAACTGGGCGTTTAATGCCGTAGCTTTGGCCAAAGGGTCAGCCGCCTGCTGAGTCCCTGTTGTGAGTGACGGAATTTCCCGTGATACGTTTCGAATTCTTGCTTGTCTCACAAACTGGTGAAGCGATGGACGGTGTCTACCCTGCAAAGTAGTTTTCATTGAGCGGATATAAGCTCTGTACTTTGTCCGCGTCAGGGTTTTCACTATATTTCGCTGCTGTTGGTATGCTTGTTTGTTTTGTTGTGTTGGGTATTTCCTAAAAATGCTATAGAGATCATATTTCCACTTGATTGCTGTGCGGAGATGGGCATCAACCCAGGGTGGCTGACTGGGCCGTGGGCAGCGGTGAGAATACGGCTGCTTTCCGAATGGCCAGAGGTGCTTCTCAAGGGCACTGTTGAGAATGGAAGAAAAGTGTGAAAGCGCATCATCGACGTTGCTGGCACGCAGGTGCCAGCTCCAGTCAATATCAGAGAGCTCTGCATTCACACTATCCCAGACGGAAGATGGCACGGATTTAAAGTCATATTCCGGCTTTGCAGGAACATTGCTGAAGTGGCTTTGGGGTGCAGCAGCGGGATGTCCGCTTGCAGCAGGTTCCTCACGGTAAACAGCATCAGTAGGCAGTAGGAAATGACTGAGGATCTGTGCGTGGTCAGATGCACCAAGAGGAGCAACAGATGTAACAGAGAGTAGTAGGTGAGGATGATCCGTGAGTACAACGTCAATACACGATGTTGAGCCGTGGGGGGTAAAGTGTGTGGGGAATGTCACCATTTGCTCAAGGCCAAAACAAGAGAAGAGGTTACTGAACTCCCTTCCAGCACGATTCGTGGTGTCACTAGGAGACCAGTCAGAGTGGCGAGCATTCAAGTCTCCTGCAAGTACAATCGCCGAATTGGGAAGGCTAATAGTGGACAGACAGTCCTCTAGGAGGTCACTAAATGCCTGGACTTGGGAGATGCTGTCTCCAGGGGGTCTGTAAACAGAGCAGATGATGAGGGGGAGTGAGGGAAGGATCACTTGCCGCAATTCGAGCCAAACCGCCTCCAGTCCACAGCGCTCAAGGTCGAAGCCGCGCTTGATGGACATGAACGATCTGTCAGCTACAAGAGTAGCAACACCGCCATAGCCTCTTGCTGGCAGGTTATCAGAGCTGGTCGTGGGTGGGCGGTCCAGGCGGTATGACGTGTAGCCTGGAATTGAGACGTCTATGGCAGCTGTCAGCCACGTTTCACATAGGCAGATTATGTCTGGAGAATACTGCTCACAGACTTGACTAAGCTCAGCTAACTTATTTACTATGGAGCGGCAGTTAAGTGAGAGCACTGAGAAGGATGAAGGATGTGATCTGGGGGTGAAGGGTGGTGCGAGTGGATTTAGAGTAGACATGTTTACGGATTTGAAGCGTGGTCAGAGGTGATCCTGTCCTGCTTAAAGCGCCATTCTCTTGCAGTGACCTCTGGAGGCCAGAAATCTGGACCGAGGGCTGCTTCCTTGTGTTCCGCTGGAATGACGACGTGGGCGAATGCCACTCCAAAGTACTTGGTTTCGGAGACTGAACACTTGATCACTTGTATTTCCCGTCTTGTACACCACTTGGCAATCGAGTCAGAGGAGCATCCACTCTTTACGTTGCCCAAATATAGTGCGCAACACTTCGTGCGGGACCCTCCTGACAGCTGTTCCGAGGGCTTTGGGCGATTCTCGTAGTACGATGTGACTCGTGTCGAGGGACATGGCCCACAGAGCAGACCATTGGGCTGCTGTTGAAATTAGCCCAAATGCCAACACATTATGACCACAATGTATATTGATGTGCTATCATTATCAAAACAGGAAAAATGAAGATATTTCTCCTACACCCTAACAAAAAGTCTGCTGCAGGCCATCAGAGAGTATACAGTACTGAAAGACGGAGACAGAAAAAAAGTGCCGGCACCGCATCGTCATAGCAATAGACATGGCAACGACAATAAAATACAGCAGAATCATAATTTCAGTTGAATAATTAAATTAAGAGTGCTACCACAAAGAGTTTCTTCATGTTTACATGTGTATCAGGAAGTTGTCAAATACAGTACTGCAACAAGTGCAAGTATTTGACGACTCCCTGGTGTGTAATTCTGAGGACAATTTTTCTTCTTTTTTTCAGCTCCAGATAGCTGTATTTTTCATTGCAAAACATTCCTGAATTGTTGTGTTTGTTGTTCAAGCAAAGGTGAAGGCAGAGGACAGATGAGCCTGGTAAGAGTTTTGCGTGGCACATGAAGACCACACACAGGCAGTGACTTTGCGAGGATTTGAAAACGCACGACGCTGAGTTGAATTTGTGTTATTTCAAACAATTGTTTGTGATCACAGTACCACTTCGAGCAGAACTGAATCTTATCCACAAGCTTACCGACGGTCAGGCTGCCAACATGACTGAACAAATGATCCCTGCAAGCACCACACGGCAGACGTCCGAGGCCATGTCCATTGCCGGGATGTCCATCTCCAAAAAGAATTCCATCTTCGTCTCAATGCTAGCACACTGCGACTCGTCGTAGAGTCGTACAGTCTACAGAGTCGTCGTAGTCACGCGATCACTGAAATAAACTATTTTTTTGCGGGCAAATAAACTATTTTTTTGCGGGCAATATCGCATATTATTGCCCGCGGCGCGAAAGGTGCTGATTCGCTGGAGTACGGGCAACAATCACGTGCCATGTGATAATACATGTTTATTGTTCCTCCTTTGCTGTGTTGTTTCAGAAAATCGGGGACTAACAGTTTGAAGTCATTGAACTACTTCCAAAAGTTGTATTGACATCAACAGGATAACGATTTCAGTGCAATATGATGCTGGATGACCTTATCATGATAACCCATGATTATAAACCATTATAAACACAGAATCAACAAAAACATCTGCGACACGCACCTGGCGCATGGCTACATTTCTCAAATAAATCTGATAGAGGGTGGGGAAATCTGAAATATCTGAAAGGCAAGACAAATTGCAGTAGTCATGAAATTCTGCAACAGCAACATGCACAGAATGACCTGCGTCTAAAAAAGTATAACCACCACTACTCACATGTTCCCCCACAGAACATGCATTATGCTAGTGCCATTTTCTGCAAGAAAAGGCTTGCATATCAATGCGTATAATACGGTATTGATATGATCAAGAGTACATAAACCTCTTGATATGATGTGAAGGCCATCATTTACATATTGATATACAGGTCTACTCTCCATATAACGTAATCTCTGGGACCTCGGAAAAAATATGTTATATCGAGAGTTATGTTATGTAGAAAACCGTGTGTAAGATACAAGATGTACCTCAAAATGAAGGGTATTACAAGGCGGGTTCAACCGTGCAAACATATACACACTGTACCACCATCGACATCAGATACCATCAATGCCGCAGAATATAATGCACAATAGGACTAAACTGGCTAGCTACGGCTACAGCTTGATTGTACCGCGCACGTGAATCTACGTTGTATCGAGAGTGCACACGTCGGGGACCGCACCGTAGGGTGCGTTATGCCGAGGTTTACGTTATGTAGGAACAAACTGGCCTAAACTGCCTAGATACAGCTACCGCTTGATCGTACCGTGCAAGTGAATTTATGTTGTATCGAGAGTGGCAACGTCGGGGACCGCCGTAGCGTGTGTTATGTCGAGGTTTATGTTATGTAGGATTATGTTGTGTAGAACAAAATTTGTATGGGAGTGATGCTGTTTCGGCGCGGGATTTGATTTTTTTATGTACTAGCGAGGTTTATGTACAAGTGAGAGTTGTTATATCGAGAGCAGACCTGTACATGTAGGCAAGAGTCATGTACTCTTGATGTAGGGCATTCCATTGATTGGTGACAGAAAAAACAAAAGAAATTACAGCAATAAAAACTGCTTTATGGCAGTTTTCTAAAAAAAGTTATTGTGTTCTAGTCCATGGACCCCGTCTAAAAAGTAAGAAATTACCGAAATGTGATAGCTGAAAATTAAAATTTCACACAAAACCTCACAATAATCACACACAGAATTAAAAGCTACATGTAGAAGACCTTTTCCCCTCGTGATCCTTTCTCCTATGCATGCATGTTGCCAATTGTTGGTGCAGTACAAGTTAAAGTTGAAAGCAGCATTTCAAGTGTTGTGATTATTGTGAGGTTTTGTGTGAAATTTTAATTTTCAGCTATCACATTTCGGTAATTTCTTACTTTTTAGACGGGGTCCATGGACTAGAACACAATAACTTTTTTTAGAAAACTGCCATAAAGCAGTTTTTATTGCTATAATAATACTTGTGTGCAAGAAGTGTCAAAATTATACTTAAATCAACCATGGTGGAAGAGATATCAACCCCAAATAATAATTATCTAAATGAAACTTGTGAAATGCGATATTAACACAATGTTTATTCTGTGAATAGAAAGGACCAGGTCACAGTGAAATACATCCACTGATGCAGATGTTGTCATGATCATGGCTTGGGCAGCATATATGAGAAAGACTCGAGCTTGGTATGCCGGTCATGTGCACTGAGTCCTCTGCTACTTGGATCATACTGTGGAGGGTTAGAATTAGAACCGACATAAAGGCGTAACTTGGGGCGATAATCTTCCATGTTAAAGAAAAGATTATTTGGAATATACAAGCATCCAACAGGCCATGTTGAATTCCAGTTAACATCATTACTGTCGGATGCACCATACACAGCACGTAAACTGAATGCATGGTCAATTGGCAAGAAAACGTGAAAATGGGACAATGTGTTGAGAAGGAATCTGAGGGCAGCTATAACCAATGGTATGCAGATTTGACAGAAGTCGAGTTCGATTTTAAACGTGTCAAACCTGTTCAACCTTGGTAATGGATGCATAAATCCTCGAAAACTCGTTATCGCTAGGAAGGAAACCAGGCGTATGTTCCGCTGCAGTAAACTCAAATCCAAGGCGCTTTTCTTGCGATGACAGCAAACATCTAAGTCAACTTGAGCAGACCAGACATAACCCTTCATATAAAAATATACGGTCTCCCTCATTTGCTGAGAACCTGCCACCGTGTATAGCATGCTTATTGTGAAAGGAAAAAGTTCTAAATTTCCTCGTAGCAGCCAATGCACTATGGATGTTTGGTACAGCTGACGGGAGTTGAGCTTCTTCATCGACCTTCCTGGAGCTGTAAGATGAAAGAACCTATATAATGTCTCAGGTATATCACCACTGGGTCGGCGCGCATTACTCAAGTGTAACATCTCCATGGTAACTGTTTCCATGCATTCCAACGGACAATTTTTTATTGCTACTGTTACGTTCGCTCTCGCTCGGGGTACATGGTCAAGGTTCAATGCGCGCAGTACATTCTGGAATGTCTTATCAAACGGAACATCTGTCTGAAAGTCTCTACACTTGAACGTCACTTCAACGAAGAGCTCAACTGGTTTAAAATAACTAGGTAAACGAATTTCCCAATCGACCGTTTGATTCGTTTTTTTGAAATGGTTACTGACCTGACAAGGACTGTAGATCAGCTCTATCTTCTTCACCATGTCTGCCATTGACGGAATGAAGCAGATCGGATGAACGCTAAGTATTGACGCTAAATTACTGTTGTTGATTCTAAACCTCAGTCTTCTTTCTGGCTAGAGAATGGCAGCCAATGAGAGTGTTCTAACTGCACATCTTCACTTGATCCTGGTCAACACTAACTGAGCGCTGTTCTCGCTAACACCCAAGTATTTGTATGTGTGAAAAACCTGACAGTATCCAGCTGTGGTCCTGTCCATAGCGCTAATCAACTGACGCCTGGTAATTGGGATGGGCGTGTTGCCTTTTGATAGTTTTGGTGATTGCTCCTAACAACGAGATTTGCAGCGTCTACTAGTGATTTGCGCTTTCAGTTAACATTACTGTAGTTTGCGCTACTGAGCTGTGCAAGCGTTTAGCAGCTTACCAGGTCACCAAATATCTCAGGTAGCCGTGTTCGGTTTTCTGATCAGAAACTGTACGTTTCTACAGTCAAATCTTTGGCCAAAGAGTCAAATTGTCACGTATGGCTGGCGCATCACTGTTTTCCATTATTCTCGCAAAGTTCTGTACACCGGAATATTTGCTTACACCTTGCATGTAAAATGTATATGGATTTGCTCGTGATATCCAGTTCTATCTCAGTTACTTCAAACTGTACAAATATGAGAGATGATCTCACTTTCTTGCTTCTAATAATATTAGAAGTATATTATCTCAAATATTATTTGTTCACCAGACTAAGCCCCGAAACAGGGTTTGATGTACCGGTGATAATTCCTGCAATTTCACTAATTAGCAACGCCATCCAAAGAGCAGCTGATAACACTACACCATCTTGAAATAACTCCAACGGATACTGTCATTCGCCTAACTGACGGGATACGGCAGTGGACATTGGCAGACATCGCCACAAAACAGGTTTGCGACATGTAAAGCGCGTGCAGTGACTGTGACCACGCATGACAAAAACATGCACAGTTATGTAGCGCAGTTATTCTTACTAATGCACATCTTGTTGTTTGTTTGTGTAAATTTTACTTTGAAAATGAAACCTTAACTAGGTCCTTTAACATGGAGGCGAATACGGTTGGAAAGAAGCAAAGGAGGAAAGGAAATATATGGCTGGCAGGAAAAGAAAATGATCACAAAGTGTAGCCCAGGCTCCAGAAGTGCTCACGTACTGATACAAACTGGTGAAATTACGCACAGGGGCACGCAACCTGCTGTAAACGTACCCTTTTAGCACTTGTAGCATCCTGTAGCCTTTTAGGGACATGATTATCATCGTAACTGGGTTTCGTCTGGTTGGTTTCCACCATGTTTCTTCTTCCATGCCTCCCCTCTTCTTATGCTCTGGTGGCATGCTGTTCCTAAGACCACTGGTCTGTGGAGTACGTCCAGACTCACCAACACGACTTCAAGTACTCTGTAGTACCCACATTCCCATTGTTCTCTATTCTACTTCTCGCATTCTTTGTTGCCGTGGGACATAGCTTTTGCACATTTGAGCTGCGCTTACCTTCCCCTCATAGGTCCTAGCATAATATTGAACCTTCCAGGCTGGAAGTATGTTCGTTTGGGCAATGAATATTTTTCAGGTCTATATGTGAGGTGTCTGGTAGTTGAATTTCTAAGTAGCCTGTCAGTTTTGTGCTAAGTTACCACGCTTTCTAACTGTGTATTATCTTGTTACAGTATTGTACAGTAACTCATAACACGTGATCCATACATCCAGTCTTAGTTTTACATTACCTTCTTTTTCTTTTCGATTTATTTTTATTTTTTCTACTTCTGATGTGTACGGCGAAATCTGTTCCAAGGTGCATATTAAGCCCCTTGTGACTGGTAAGGATGCGGATGGAAGTAGATATGTATGTGAAGGGATGCAATCATAGCTGGCCCAGAGCGCTAGGTTTGCACCTTTGACCGGATTTCAGTGATAGTAACATAGGTTCTGTACAAGCGCTTGGCTGGTCTCGTCCCTGAAAATATAAATGATCGGTTTTCTGCCTCCATGACTCGGCTATGCTCCGCACTCGGCTATGCTCCGCACTCGGCTATGCTTTGCGCTGGTAAGGTCCAGCTACATGTGTTTGCGTGTTAGGTCCAACCACCTCGAGATCCAGCTGCGGTTGTCGTTGCGGAGGCACGCCTGAAAATACGTTTTGAATGTTGCTTGGACTGAGTTTCTCTTGTGTTAGCAGTGTATTATAGTCACTTCACAGTACTGTGCATCCTAGACACATAATAATAATCACTATACTTGGTTTTGCCCGTAGATGGGGCTGATACCGCAAAAAAACTTAACTGGTCCAGAGCGCTGGTTTTGCTGTATTTCAATCATAGGCTATTCAGACTACGGCCAACTGGCACCAAGTTTCTACGACTCAGACGTATAAAATCAGCGACTGTACATGAAATTACCGTAACTGTAGTTAGCGCTACTAGTATTGAGCTGTGCAAGCGTTTAGAATCTTACCAGGTCACCAAATATCTCAGGTAATCGTGTTCGGTTTTCTGATCAGCAACTGTACGTTTCTACAGTCAAATCTTTGGTCAAAGAGTCAAATTGTCACGCATGGTCAGCGCATCACTGTTTTCCATTATTCTTCCAAAGTTCTATACACCGGAATATTTGCTTACACCTTGCATGTAAAATGTATATGGATTTGCTCGTGATATCCAGTTCTATCTCAGTTACTTTTTAAAAACTGTACAAACATGACTTGTGCTCTAACTTCCATGTTTCCCCCGAGCCAGCCCGGACACTGGGGTTGCTGTACAGATGATAATTCTTGGTATTTCACTAGTGAGCAAAGCCATCCAAAGAGCAGCCATTAACCGTCACACCCATGCCTTGGACTTGGAGGAATATACTAGTATGTTTGTACTCCTCCTGCTACTGTCAGTGCGTCGCTAGCACACGTTTACTACTGTACCTCTCTGCTTTCCATGATAGCCACATATTGATACAATCATGATGACTAGTGGCTTTCCACACCACACAAAAACTGTTCATAATACCGAGTTTTCATAATGCCGAGTGACTGGCTGAACGTGCTACACAACTTACAAGCCCACACTGACTGACCTGCTGAGAGTTTAGCAGTCTTGTGCATAGTGTAGACTGGGACCACTACAAGTAAACAGTTGACCATCATGCTCATAACACGAAACCATCTGGAAATGTCTCCAACGGATAATGTCATTCGTCTAACTGACCGGATACCGCAGTGAACATTGGCAGACATCGCCACGAAATAGGTTTGCGAAATGTAAAGCGCGTACAGTGATTGTGACTATGCATGACAAAAAAAACAGTTAATATTGGCCGATTAAAATATAAACAAGCCCACGCAATCGCCAAACCCGTACCTAAATTGGACGTAACTTTAGTTTGCACCGGACAAATTCCACGATCTTGGGCATTCTGGAAAGGCATTGGCGAGAGGAGCACAATGAGCGTACACCCGACTCCATGGGATGCACTGGCCCAGCGCTGCAAGCCGGGGAAGGCCCACCAGCGCTGGGCTCACGCTCGAGATCTATCTCTATCAACCATTTCACCCCTGTTGCTCGTATCAAACTAAAAAATTTCGTATAGACTCCCGGGAACCTGCTTTTGAAGTTGAATCGGTGTAGCCTTGTCAACAGGTGACGTAAGCAGGGAAAATCCTGGTCATTGACCCACGCATCGCGCTCTGAGCGCAAATTTCCCGGGACCAACATTACGAGTGCTATAACTCAAGAACCACTCTTTGTATCACTTTGAAAATTGTTCGAGGTGGCAGCTGAGAGTTTTCTCTTTGACCTACATATTTCGATCTCTCCGAAAGACCGAGATTTGACCGAGTTACGATAATTTCAAAATGCCTACCCCATCGAACATCAGTGTTCGATCAATGTATGGGCCAGCCAATAAAGGGTTAACAGAGTTAGTCTTACTTATGTACACCTTGTTGTTCATTTGTGTATATTTTACTTTAAAAATGAAACCTTTACTAGGCCCTATAACATAAGGGGGAATTATGGTTGGAAAGAAGCAAAGGAGGAAAGGAAATAAATGGCTGGCAGGAAGAGAGAATGATCACAAAAATGTAGCCCAGGCTCCAGGAGTGCTCACGAACTGATAAAAACTGGTGAAATTACGCACAGGGGCACGCAACCTGCTATAAAAGTAACCTTTTAGCACTTGTAGCATCATGTAGCCTTTTAGTGACATGATTATCATCGTTGCTGGGTTTCTTCTGGTTGGTTTCCACCATGTTTCTTCTTTCCATGCCTCCCCTCTTCTTATGCTCTGGTGGCATGCTGTTCCTAAGACCACTAGTCTGTGGAGTACGTCCAGACTCACCAACACGACTTCAAGTACTCTGTAGTACCCAAATTACCATTGTTCTCTATTCTACGTCTCACCTTTTTTGTTGCCGTGGGACATAGCTTTTGCACATTTGAGCTGCGCTCACCTTCCCCTTATAGGTCCTGGCATGAGATTGAACCTTCCAGGCTGGAAGTATGTTGGTTTGGGAAAATGGTTTAGATCTATATGCGAGGTGTCTGGTAGTTGAATTTCTAAGTAGCCTGTCAGTTTTGTGCTAAGTTATCTCTCTTTTTGACTATCTTGTTAAAGTGGTGTACGGTCACTCATAACTCGTAACCGATACGTTCAGTTTTGGTTTTACATTTCCTTTTTTTCATTTCGATTTCTTTTTTTTTCTCTGCTGGCAGTGGTTGGTTATGAAAGCCCTGCAATCGCAACGCAAAGTGTTCAGTAGCTGCCCCAGCCATGTACGCTGTATCGCTTTGGACAAAAACGTAACTAAACTTTATCGACCATGTATACTGGCCCGTGTCACCATGACAGAAGGTTTGCAACTTCCACTACTCCACACGGCAGTGACTTTGACCTGGTGACAATCCGTGACAATGCTAGTACTGTAACTAACGATGTATCTGCAATAGATCTTTGGAACTGATGCCCTGTTGTCAGAGAGGGGTCGGGGAGGGAGAGCTTTTTCCCTTTTAAACCGGATCAATTGGCAAAAAGAATACATCAGAAACTAGAGAACATTTTGGAATGCGAAAACATTCTTGAAAACACTAGCAAATCAAACGCAAGCAAGTGTGGTCAGCCAAAAGAGTAATGGTGGTAGTGGTGAAATCACCCAAGAAATCAAACACTCCTGTCATAAAACTTGTGCGCATGAAGTGTCTAAATTATGCTAAAATCAACCATGGTGGAGGTGATATCAACCCTAAAATAATGATAAACTAAATGAAACTTAATGAGACTTGTGAAATAAGATATTAACCCTTTGGAGTCCGTAACATTTTTGCGTCCGCAGAATTTGTGGCAGTCACGAAAATGCGCACTGCATTTCCAACATAACTTTGGTTCTACTTCACCGATTTTGAAGATCTTGGGCTCGTTGGAAAGCTCTTGAGAGGATGAGAGGAATACAATGAGCCCAAACTCGCCAAGAGAACTATTCATTGTCCGCCACAACGCGGCCCAAATGCGAGTCCAGCTCCAGATCTGAGACGAAATCGGTCTCCTGTAGCCATTTCACTGAATCTAGCTCGGAATTGTTCAAATGTTTTCGAGTATAAGCTTACCTTGCCGTGACTTTGCGCCGCGCCGGTCCTGGCACGTGCCGCCTGTCATGAAGCTAGGAAAATCCCTTTTTTTCACGCACTGCTGACTCGCAGCACGCAGCGCAGAAATTTCGAACTGTTCGATCGCTCACCGCTCACTCAAACTTCACCACAGAGACTTCGGACCTGTTCGAGGCGATAGCTGAGAGTTTTCTTTACCATCTAGACCCTTCGATTGTTGAAGATTTGGCCGAGAACCGAAAGTTTGATTGCGCACACATGCATACAAAATAGGTATTTTCTGAATAGAAAAGACCAGATCACAGTGAAATACGTCCACTCATGCAAATATTGTCATGATCATGATTTGGGCAGCAGATGTGGGTGAGACGCAAACCTGGTATACCGGCCATATGCACCGTGTTCTCTAAAACTAGCCTTCATCTGGTAGCTTGGATCATACTGTTGGAGGCTAGGATCAGCATGTACACAAATGTCTAACATGGGAAGATGATCATCTCTGTTATAGAAAAATTTGTCTGGAATCTCCAAGCATCGCAGGCCGCGTTGAATTCCAGTAAACAGAATCACTGTTGTATAGACTATAATATGTAGCACGTAACCCGAATGAATGGTCAATTGGCAAGAAAACGTGAACATAGGACAACGTGTTGAGAAGGAATTCGAGGGCAGCTCTAACCACTGGTATGCATATTTGACAAAAGTTGATTTCGATTTGAAACGCGTCACCCCTATTCACCTTTGGTAATGGATGTGTAAATTCTCCAAAACTCGCTATCCCTAGGGAGAAAACGAGGTATAGGTTCCTCTGCAGTAAACTCAAATCCAAATGACTTATCTCGTGATCATGACAAAGTGTTAAGTTAACCAGACAAGACCAGATAGCCCCAGTCGTGTAAAATAATACGCTCTCACTCATTAGATGAGACCCTTACAGCCTGTACAGCATTCGTCTTTTGCTAGGAAAACGTTCTGAATTTGCACGTCGCAGACAATTATTTATGGATGTTTGGTACAGTTGACTGGGTGTGAGCTTCTTCATCGACCTTCCTGGAGCGTTAAGATGAAGGGACATAGATGATGAATCAGCATAATCATCACAGCTTAGGAGCGTATTCCTCCAGTGTAACATCTCCATGGTAACTGTTTCCATGCATTCCAGCGGGCAATTTTTCATTTCCACTGTTACGTTCAGTCTTGAACGGGGTACATTACCAAGGTTCACTGCACGCAATAAACTCTGTAACGTCTCATTAAACGGAACATCTGTCTGGAAATCTCTACACTTGAACGTCACTTGAATCTCAACTGGTTCAGAATAACTGGGTAAACAATTTCCCAATCTACCGTTTGATTCGTTTTCTTGAAATGGTTACTGACCTGACAAGGACTGTAGACCAGCTCTATCCTCTTCACTATGTCTGCTGTTGACGGAATGAAGCAGATCGGCTTGACGTCGGGTAAACACACATAGATAGCTGTGATTGATTCTAAACCTCGGTCTTTGTTCTGGCGCAGGAATGGCAGCCAACGAGAGTGTTCTAACCACAGGTCTTCACTTGATCCTGGTAAAAGCAAACTAAGCGCTGTTCTCCCTGAAACACAGGTATGTCTATGTGTGAAACACCTGACAGTATACAGCTGTGGTCCTGTCCATAGCGGTCACCAACTCTGCCTTTGGCGATATCTGACGCCTGATAGTTGAGATGGGCGTGTTGTCCTTTGCCTGTTTTGGTTATTTCTCATTAAAAGGAGATTTTCACAGTATTCTACTGATGTGTACGGCGAAATCTGATCCGAGGTGCATATTTGGCCACTTGTGACTGGTACGAATGCGGCTGCACGTAGATATGTACAGGTGAAGGGGTGCAATCATAACTGGCCCAGAGCGCTAGTTTTGCACCTTTAACCGGATCTGAGTGACAATAACTGAGGTGTTGTACAAGCGCTTGGCTGGTGGCGTCTGAAAAGATAAATGATCGGTATTCTGCCTCCATGACTCGGCTATGCTCCGCACTCGGCTATGCTTTGCGCTGGTAAGGTCCAGCTACATGTGTTCGCGTGTTAGGTACAACCACCTCGAGACCCAGCTGCGGTTGTCGTTGCGGAGGCACGCCTGAAAAATACAATTTGAAAGTTGCTTGGACTGAGTTTCACTTGTGTAAGCAGTTTATTATAGTTACTTCACAGTACTGTGCACCCTAGGGACATAATCATAATCACTATTTTTGGAGAAAAGAAAAGGAAATATTGATACGAGTCGAGAGTAACATAGTAGTTCCTTTTCCTTTCTACATTTATTATTGGCTCAACATCCGAGTTTCAAACTATTTTTGGTTTTGCCTATAGTTGGGCCTATACCGCAAAATAACATGACTGGTCCAGACCGCTGGTTTTGCACCTTTGGCCGTATTTCAGTTATATGCTATTCAGACTACGGCCAACTGTGCCCACGTTTCTACCACTCAGCGATTGTGCATACAATTTTGAAACACGACTGCGAAACCATGGAAATTCAAGTTCACACGTGATTTTGGCCGTAGTCTGAATCGCCTATAAGCGTAAGTTTAGTTAGCGCTGCTGAGCTGTGCAAGCGTTTAGCAGCTTACCAGGTCACCAAATATCTCAGGTAACCGTGTTCGGTTTTCTGATCAGCAACTGTACGTTTCTACAGTCAAATCTTTGGCCAAAGAGTCAAATTGTCACGTATGGTCAGCGCATCACTGTTTTCCATTATTCTGCTTAAGTTCTGTACACCGGAAATTTGCTTTCAACTTACATGTATTGTAGAATGTAGATATCCAGTTCTATCTCAGTTACTTCAAATTGTACAAACATGAGTGCTGGTTTAAGTTCCATGTTTCAAATATTTGTTCCCCCAAACCAGCCCGGACACTGCGTTTTACGTACAGGTGATAATTCTTGCAATTTCACTCATTAGCAATGCCATCCGAAGAGCATCTATTAACCGTCACACCCATGCCTTGGACTTAGAGGAGTACACTAGTATGTTTGTACTCCTCCTGCTGGTGTCAGTGCGTCTTCGCTAGCACACGATCACTACTGTACCTTGCTGCACTCCACGACAGTCATATCACACACATATACAGTACATGGACATGTACATGTCCTGCACCTGATAACTACCTACACTACACAACTACTGTTCATGATACTAAGTGACGGGCTGAAGGTGCTACTTCGAAGTACACAACTCCCCAGTCCATAACCATAGTTCATGATACCCGGGTATTCACACAGACTTGCCAGTCTTGTGCATAGTCTAGACCGAGAACATTACAAGTAAACAGTTATAGACCACCCTTTTCAGGTAATCTACGGATATCTCCCCTCGTTTGAGGGGATTATGGCTCATAATCCCCTCAAACGAGGGGATACCACCCATTTCACCCAAAGAACTTCCCAAAGTTCAAGACAGCAGATTATCACCATCTCCTCAGAACGAACTGGCACTGGGCCACTCATAGCATACGCGAGTAAGAGGGTACAGTGTCCTACCCTGCTTGGACATACATGTAATCTCTCCTCACAGACAGTCTCCGATTGAATTTAAAAGTCTAACAGCGTTCACATCAATACTCAACTTATTCTTTTGCTCACTGAGCAATACAATCTTTCCATTTTCTTTCTTCTGTTTTCTTTTTCAATTTAATCCTCCCTACCCAATATCCCTTTCGTGCGTCCATGGAGCTAGGAAGCCGAGACTTCTGGTCGGCGGAGCTTAATGGGCCCCACCACCACACTCCATCATTCACCCCAGTGTCTGGAGATATGTGGATTTTGTAGAAAAAAAGAAGAAAAAATCTCATATCGACAGGAAATCCTGTGGATCCCCTCGGACGGTGGGTCGGACCCAGTCCTTCTACCAGCATAACCAAGAGAGCTAGCTCCCTTGGCTGCTGTTTTAATATGCAAGAATGGGCCTACCACATAAGGTCTGAAAAGGGGAAGTGGCTATAGTTGTCAAAAGAAAAGCATATTGGTGAAACAAAACTAGGGAAGTGGCAATCTATCTATCAGCAACAAACAAGAGAATCTTAATTTACAACATACTACATGAACCGTATGTGCCGAACACCGGTAACCATAGAGACAGACCACACTCGCATATAGATACTGGTGATACTGGTCATAAATAGACCGGATAAGGAAAATATTATTATTTTTATTAAATCCGATAGCCTATGAAGAGTAAAAGAAATTGAACAAATCAAAACAAAAATGCTCGTCCAGCACACGAGTTGTCATAGAAACATTGCACGAAATGAGAAAGAATCATAGTAATGTGCATCGCCGTTCAATGCAAAATTGGTTTTTCTAGTACAGTATTTGGAAATTTCCTTCTTTCACAGACCTGAAAGACAAACCGTTTCAGCAGTTAGCCTACTACTAACTCTATGTCATTGCTTCTACATGTTTATGTTGCTGGGCATTCACGCTTTACTGGTCTTGTCAAATTTGTTCCACACGATCAGAAACAATCCATCTTATTTCGGGTACTCTTACAACATTAGACTAAGCCATAGGACGGACGTCAGTGTCTGACAATTCTTCATTGTAGTCTTTGATTTGTACCGGGAATAAATCGCCTCCACGCAGCATATTTTGTTGGTGTCAGACGAACAAAGCACCTCAAATTATTTTCAAATGATTACAATTATCTACTATTTCGTCGTCTTGACTTGATCACAACCAGCACCGGCTTTTCTCACGGCCTTGTCAGCTACCAATAAGCAGCGTACTTCATGTGGCTTCGTCTTGGGAAACAAACCAAAGAAAGTGTGTGACATTCCGCACTCGCCTCAGTCAAACCAACAAGACTAGTGGATCTACATGTAAACCCGGAGAGGAATGACTGTATGTCAGAACTAACTAACATTACTTCAGTGTTCCGTTCGCACTGCACATGTACTGGTTCATGGTGCGCTGCTGATCACCCGAAAAGTGTGGTCTATACAGGATATTGCACAGTGTCCGCGAGTATTTTTCATAATCCCCGCGGCGCTGCGCGCCTTGGGATTTGAAAAATAATCCCCCCGGAACCGTGCAATATCCTATACATAATGCCGATAACACGAAATCACACTGTCGTGTACTGTCAATCGTTGTATTGACCAACTTGAATGTGTCCAACGGATAATGTCATGCGCCTAACTCACCGGATGCCGCAGTGGACGCTGTACTGGCGGACATCGCCACGAAACAGGTTTGCGACATGTAAATCGCGTACAGTGACTGTGACCACGCATGACAAAAACACGCACTGTTATGTAGCAGAGTTAGTCAGGCTAATGTGCACCTTTTTTTGTTTGTTTGTGTTTTTATTATTTCGCACATTAAACGTAACATCTGATTGGAAATCTCTACACTTGAACATCACTTCAACGAGAAGCTCAACTGGTTCAAAATAATAAGGAAAACAAATTTCCCAGTCTACCGTTTGATCCGTTTTCTTGAAATGGTTACTGACCTGATTAGGACTGTAGATCAGCTCTATCTTCTCCACCATGTCTGCTGTTGACGGAATGAAACAGATCGGCTGAACGTCAAGTAGTGACGCTAGATTACTGTTGTTGATTCTAAACCTCATTCTTCGTCCTGGTGCGGGAATGGCAGCCAACGAACGTGTTCTAACTGTTGTTGTTGTTGTAGAAGTTTATTTAACGTCGCACCACAAACAAGCGATTTCGCCTCCTTTGATACATGTGGACGACAGAAGGAATGAGAGAGAGAGGGGGGGGGGGGGGACAGAAATATGGAGAGAGGAAGGGTAGAAATAAATAAGCAATCAACCTCAGGGCTACACCAAAGCAAAAACGGAATGGGAACATACTATATACAAAATAGCTTCATACATATATTGCAAAACACGTTTACTATTCTTCAGTCCGCTATACCACAGAAACACACTAGCCGAAAAGCATTTAAACGGAACCATGATGCGCTTTTAGCAGGGCACAGAACTGAAGGTGGCTGGGCTCGGAACGGAGATCAGGCGGGAGCTGGTTCCACAGGACTGCGCCGATGAACTGCATGGTCGCTCGACCCGCAGGACCACTGCACGTCTTCACTTGATCTTGGTGAACATAAACTGAGCGCTGGTTTCCTTGACACACAGGTATTTCTATGTGTGGATAACCTGACAGTATACAGCTGTGGTCCTGTCCGTAGCGCTAATCATCTCTGATCGACTTTGGCGATATCTGACGCCTGATAGTTGGGATGGGCGTATTGCCTTTTGATTGTTTTGATGATTACTCATAACAACGAGATTTGCAAAGTCTACCACTGATGTGCACGGCGAAATCTGATCCAAAGTGCATATTTGACGCCTTGGGAGTGGTACGAATACGGCTGGATGTAGATATGTACAGGTGAAGGGATGCAATCATGACTGCCCCAGAGCGCTAGTTTAGCACCTTTGGCCGTATTCCAGTTAGTGTTACTGTAGTTTCCGCTACTGTCACACATCCTTTATTGCTGAACCCACAAATAATAAATTGATAAGGGATACAGATTGAAACCATTCGAGGTAAACGAGAAAGCCATTAAAAATAATAAAAAAAGAAGAAAAGATTATTGTACCATGCCTGACGGCTATTATTATGTCATGTACTAATTGCAGTACATGACGTAGTAGTCACGCACCTACAAAATACTTTGCAGGATAATATTTAAATTGCCAAGCATGCCTACAAATCCGCAGAGCATGCCAATATAAAATAGGCCAACATATGAATAACGAAGGCGGTTATATGGACAGAAGGCGACATCGGTCGAGAAAAGATGGGCCAATTCTCTTCCGCAAGTAAGATGCTCTGCAACCACGGAGGCACGTGATTGACCACCTCAGCAAAACACATGCAATTTTGCAGCGTAGCTGCGCCATCACAACAGCGTACTGGAGGTCACTATGCTTGTTGACCACCAGCTAAGTATATAATCAGACATGGATGTCAGGGCAGTATCGTTGATTCAGGCCCGAGAGCGGCCCAAGGCCGAAGGCCGCGGGCCGCTCGAGGGCCGGAATCAACGATACCTGCCCTGACATCCATGTCTGATTGTGTTTCACACTGCCACCCACGCACGACAGCACAAGTGAAAGCCAGAACGCTCTCCTCAGCAGAACGTGCACGTGCAAGTGCACCTACAACGCACCCGCAGCATGCTAGCAGCGCAAACAAAGCCACTGTACTGCACTAATCTGCATAAATCGAACTTGAAATACATCAACTAGAAACACCGAGTGCCTGCCTGCCCAAGTTCTCAAGTCCTTTATGGCACTCGTCGCACAACAATGGCAGAAACTCACAAGCTGAAGTTCCACCTCCGTGCGCTCCGGCTGAAGTTTCGTTCTGAAGTTTCATGTCAAGCAAGGTGAAGTTTCAACTCAAGCAAGGTGAAGTTTCATCTCAAGCAAGGTAAAGTTTCATCTCAAGCAAGGTGAAGTTTCAGATCGGTACGCTCTCGGGCTTTGTTGATTCAGGCCCTCGAGCGGCCCGCGGCCTTCGGCCTTGGGCCGCTCTCGGGCCTGAATCAACAAAGCCCTCGAGCGAACCAACCTGAAACTCACAAGCTGAATCCTCCAAGTCCCCGACCACCACCCCTAGAGGTTTCTTCCCTTTATACCTTCATGCCGGCGTGGTCAGTTTCACCTCCACACGCTCTCGGGACGTCCTGATTGGTCAAGGGCCTGAATGCCACGGCATGTATCAGACATGGACCGGATATCAGGCTTTTTCTTTCTCTCTTGAGTTGTTCCCCCTCGATCAGGTAAGTCTCTCCACGTGCGAGTATACCCATCACGTGATCATTCATGTTCTCCTACGGTGCCATTCAAGCCCAAGGGCCTGAATGGCAGGGCATGATCAGAGGTTCATGCCCTGCTTGTGAGCGCTCTGATTGGCTCAAACCGTGGCAACGATCACGTGGCAAGTGTGAAACAATGTTCTTCAATGCACGGGAGCACTCCGTGCCACATATGCCGTTTGTCGAAAATACGAGCGGAGTGAGTGACTCCCTCTCGACATCGACAACACGCTGAAGATAGGCCCGCTTCTTCTGATGTTCATTCCGGGAAATCTGTGCAAGGACTTCCTGTCGCGACAGCACAGACGCCTAGGGGTGATTAGCCCTCACATCAAAGAATGCATCTTGCTGTGGCGACCAAAAGCCCCTTGCACGGATATCCAATCGAGCCTCTGCAGCACGCTTAGCTGTGATGCCGTGAAGTTGTTCACCATCCAACGTCAAAAATAGTGGCTCTGTTTGAACAGTTTGTGCTACTGAGCTGTGCAAGCGTTTTGCAGCTTACCAGGTCACCAAATACCTCAGGTAGTAGCCGTGTTCGGTTTTGTGATCAGCAACAGTACGTTCCTACAGTCAAATCTTTGGCCAAAGAGTTAATTGTCACGTATGGTCCGCGCATCACTGTTTGCCATTATTCTTCTAAAGTTCTATACACCGGAAATTTACTTACACTTTGCATGTAAAATGTACATGGATTGGCTCGTCATCTCCAGCTCTATATCAGTTTAATTCAAACTGTAAAAAAATGAGTGACGCTCTAACTTCCTTGCTTCTAATATTTGTTCACCAGACTCAGCCCCGAAACTGGGTTTGATGTACAGGTAATAATTCTTGCAACTTCACTTATGAGCAATGCCATCCAAAGAGCAGCCATTAACCGTCACACCCATGCCTTGGACTTAGAGGAGTATACTAGTATGTTTGTACTTCTCCTGCTACTGTCAGTGCGTCTTCGCTAGCACACGATCACAACTGCACCTCCCTGCTTTCCAAGATTATTATTATTATTATTGAAACAGCATGCTGTCCGCAGATTGAGTAACGTTATTTCGCTCCTGCTCTTGTAGCAGTTGAGCACTCTTGCGTGGGGTAGTGCCTTTGCTGTTTGCGTTATGCAGAGCTCACTGACTTGTCAGTTTGAGCACTCTGGCAAGGTACGTTCGGGCTTGATTGGAAATTTTTATTTTCATTGCTATCAGGTTCGGCCTCATTTCCTCTGTGCTGCGCTGATGAGTCCAAAAAGAACGAAACAGCATGCTGTCCGCAGATTGAGTTATTATTATTATTATAATTTTTTTCTTATTTTGTTAGGGATTTCCCAACAGGCAATGTTGCCTTTTTACTGGGAACCCTAAATGAGACTTTGTGTGAGCGTGAAACAAAGCAGGCGACTCGGCCAGGCGACAAGATGGAGGCAGCGCATTCCACCTGTCGGCACCAAGATGCGCAATGGAATGGAAACCATACCGGGAGTGGCAGGCAAGCAAGACAAGAGCAGCTGTAGCTTGGCCCCGGGTTGTGGCAGCAGAATGTGGGCCAGTGCAGCGGGGAGTGAATAGGAGGCTGAGAAGTGGGCTAGATAAACCATGCAGACAGTGAAAGACAAAGACGTATTGCTTGAAATTTAAGCGTTGCTCTAGTGTGTAGATCTTGGTGTAAGCGTACAGTGTCTCAGTGGGAGTTCTGCGGTCAAGGGCAAAATATTCTTTTAAGACTGGTACGGCTGGCTGTGATCAGCTGGTTGTATGAACGGTGAGATAGACAGTTAATGTAGGCAGAGCTAGCATACTCAAGGGTGGATTGAATAATGGATAGATAGAAAAGACGACGCGCTCTGTGGTTCAGGTTCTGCCTGGCATGCTTGTAGGCTCCGACCTTCTGCTTGACGGCAATGCAAACTCGCTCTCCTTGAGCATCGAATGCCAAGTGCCCATCCACAATGAGGCCCAGGTATTTGGCTGTGTGCGCAGGATAGAGAGTGGAGTTGCGGCATGATATGGACACAGTGGTGGGTAAGGGACTAGTTGGGCGACGTAATAGCAGAAATTGTGTCTTATCAGGGTTAAGAACCAGTCCCTTCCCTGTAAGGTAGCTGTCCAGAGCAGCAAGGTCTGCAGTGAGACGCTCCAACACAGTATCACAGTCACTATGCCGGACATAAAATGCAATATCATCGGCATATTCCTGGTCTTGGCTAAACCTAAAACAGGGTGTTATGTCGCGAATGTAGATACAAAACAAGACTGGGCCCAGAACGGAGCCTTGGGGCACTCCTCGGGAGCATGGGCGTGACTGTCCAAGTTCCTGACCAACTCTAACAGTTTATTTTCGTACTTGGTCAGTATAGGAAATAAAAGACCTCGTAAAAGACGTCGGCTTCGCCTCAGTCTTTTACTCGGCTTTTATTTCCTATATTGACCTCGTACTCAGTCAATATTAGATACGTATCCCCGCGTGCCAAAGCATAATATGGGGGTTTTGCAAGCATAATGCGAGAATTCATGAAAGCACAATTCCATGATTTCGCAAGCATAATACGCTGGAGCTAGGCTGAAGCGTAGTTTGCATGCATTTGTAGTGCATTTTCATTGTGTTTCTCAGTTTCCCCATTAGAAAATGAGCTGATGAAACCGGAGATGAGGGTAAGCTGGACGAAAATAATTTTTTAAATTAATTGCATAATTGAAAGTTTGAATACGGGGAGTGATACAACTTTTTGTTACTTTACATTTTTATTGCATAATTTTTATTATTATTATTATTTACTACAACATCTCAAGACTCGGCGGAAACACCGGCCAATGTTACGTTACATAATTGAAAGTTTGAATACGGAGAGTGATAACACTTTACATAATGACACTCACAGTCAGATGAACCCTTAGGGTTTACCGGGTGTTAGCGGCCGTCGTGAGTTCCTACTTTTTTATTATTATTTTTTACAGTCAGATATAGTCAGACACAGAATGCTGGATTTCGTCACTTGTTGCCGCGTCCTAGGGCATGTTCGATTGGTAAGGATCGGGATCGGGATCCAGATCTCAGATCCCTCGGATCCTTCAGATTCAACTGAACACTTTATCTTGGACCTTGACTGTTGCAATGTTGAAAATGGCGCTCGCAAGGCACCCAAAAGGGTGAACGTCGTACTCATCGCGTGCGTCGTACAAAAAGTCAACAAGCTCTATCTCCATCCACGTGTGCGTACCACAATGTGTACAAAAATGATTTTTACCCGCCATATACGCACAAAGGTCACATTTGGATCCGGTCAACCCTGCTCCCCGAGGTGGGTTGACCGGATCCAAATCCGAAGGATCCGGATCCGGATTCGACCAATAGAAAGGGTGCGAATCCAGTGGATCCGGTGGATCGGGATCCCGATCCTACCAATCGAACATGCCCCTAGGCTCCGGCGGATTATGCCGGCATAGCCCCACTGGCCTGGTCGAGTGCTGTCACAACTAACTAATGCTCAGTCCATGCGCCAAGACCGAAAAAGTCGTCTAAAAGTTGTACTTTTTTATGCAGATTAGCCACTTTTCCGAGCTGAATATATTCAAATCTTCGTTGAAAAATTGTCAAGAAAATGTTAGATGTCTCGAGTCGTTTGCAATTTTCTCTCCATCAGTGCTCGTTTGCGGAAGTTTTGCTTTCCGGACACCTTGATTGGGCCTTTGACCTTATGGATGTCAGTTGTAGTGGTCGTTACTCATTGTCTCGACGTCGCTGGGAGTGTTCTTGGGGGAGCTGTCAAATATTCGTGAAAATCAGGCAAGTGGCAAAGAAAAATTCGCCAAATTTTTGGGCAAGGTAGTATGTAGATATCAATGCTTTCCTTTGACTCTCCACCGATGTGGAAACACTTCCAGAAGCGTTCATCGGTGTCCGGTTCTTGATGGGGTCGTGGTGGCCTCCACCGTTTGGAACAAAACAAAACCAATGCATTGTCTGTCGTCACCAGTAGGAGACGTATTACATGGCAAAGAAACACACCAGCACCCGTATTCACTCTTGAGGGGCCTGAGATAGAAGCCCACATCATCTTCGTTCAAATGACAAAGTTCTAACCAGGGTCTGCAGACCGCAATTTCAACGTCATTTTTGGTCCCTTGAAAATGGCCTAGTCAATAGCCTATAGGTAGTTTATGCAGCATTGGCGTGTTCTTCGGGGTTGCAATCATGTTATATTCATCATGAACTTCTCTTGCAAGATTCGTGCCAAACTGAAAGTTGTAATGTACTCTCAGGACAGCTTGAAGTAAGTTTCAATTCTCAGTGAAGTGCAAAGGTCTGAGTGGAACGAACTTTAAAGGGGAAGTTAAGGCAAAAATTAAAATTTCACCAGTTGTAGTCTTCAGGGTGCTGAGTCGAATGGTCGTGGTCCGAGGAAGCTGAGACGCTCCCTTCCTACTTGAATCCCAATCGAACTCGCGCACTTCCACCGAAACTGGGTGACTGCGCCCTACTAGATGGGGATTTGTATGCAAAATGTCACTAAAAGCGCCATTTCGTTCTTATAAAAGCACGGATGACCGCCATTGGCCCATATGTTGTAGTCTTTTGGACGCTGAGTCGACTGGTTTTGGTCCGAAAAGGCTGCGATGCAGCGTTCCTCCTTTATTCCCAATCGAACATGGTTGAACAAGCGGTCACGTGCTCCTGCGTACACCAGTCACCTGGTCACCGTGCCTGCAGGGTACAACTTACTAGCCTGTTTGACCTTTTTTGGGTGCAGTCCTGTCACTCGAGTTGAACCCGTGTTGAACCTTGGTGTGAAAGTTGTCACCTGCTGGCGTGGTGACCAGGTGATTTGGGCACCCAGGACCACGTGACCGCTTCTTCAACCATGTTCGATTGGGAATAAAGGAGGAACGCTGCATCGCAGCCTTTTCGGACCAAAACCAGTCGACTCAGCGTCCCAAAGACTACAACATATGGGCCAATCGCGGTCATCCGTGCTTTTATAAGAACGAAATGGCGCTTTTAGTGACATTTTGCATACAAATCCCCATCTAGTAGGGCGCAGTCACCCAGTTTCGGTGGAAGTGTGCGAGTTCGATTGGGATTCAAGTAGGAAGGGAGCGTCTCAGCTTCCTCGGACCACGACCATTCGACTCAGCACCCCGAAGACTACAACTGGTGAAATTTTAATTTTTGCCTTAACTTCCCCTTTAAGCCGTCATCGTGAATGTCAATGGGAATATGAGCCAAGAGTCCACAACCCCAAGGGAAAGGTGTGATGGACTCTTAGTATGATCTGTGCACAAAGAACTGCAGTTGAGTCATCGTTTTAGCAATATGGCTGCGTTCTGAGTTATAGCACATTCTTAGACTCGTATTGTACTGGATCATGGTGTGTGCACTTTATAACACGTGTACATGTATATAACAAAAGCTGAATTACAGAACGGTAGAAAATGAAATGTCCCATTCTCAGCTTTGGTTTCTGGCGTTCTTTTAATTATTAGTATTTCGGGCTGCATGTTCTTGGGCTCCGTGTTCTGTAAAGGGGAAGTTAAGCCTAAAATCAAATTTTCACCAGTTGTAATCTTCGGGGTGCTGAGTCGGATGGTCTCTGTCCAAGGAAGCTGAGACGCTCCCTTCCTCCTTTATTCCCAATCGAACTCGCGCACTTCCACCGAAATTGGGTGACTGCGCCCTACTAGATGGGGATTTGTATGCAAAATGTCACCAAAAGCGCCATTTCGTTCTTATAAAAGCACGGATGACCGCGATTGGCTCATATGTTGTAGTCTTTTGGACGCTGAGTCGACTGGTTTTGGTCCGAAAAGGCTGCGATGTAGCGTTCGGCCCTTATTCCCAATCGAACATGGCTGAACAAGCGATCACATACTCCTGCGTACACAAGTTACTTGGTCACCGCGCCAGCAGGCTACAACTAATTACTTTCACACCAAGGTTCAAAGGTTCAACTCGAGTGATAGAAACTCGCTCAAACATGCTGCAAGTTGGAATAAGGGCCGAATGCTACATCACAGCCTTTTCGGACCAAAACCAGTCGACTCAGCGTCCAAAAGACTACTAGTACAACATATGGGCCAATCGCGGTCATCCGTACTTTTATAAGAACGAAATGGCGCTTTTGGTGACATTTTGCATACAAATCCCTATCTAGTAGGGCGCAGTCACCCAATTTCGGTGGAAGTGCGCGAGTTCGATTGGGAATAAAGGAGGAAGGGAGCGTCTCAGCTTCCTTGGACAGAGACCATTGGACTCAGCACCCCGAAGACTACAACTGGTGAAAATTTGATTCCAGGCTTAACTTCCCCTTTAAAGCGAGGCTCTACTGTACATGTACATGTAATGTAAAGAACTAACTTGGTGTGCCCCCGTCAATTTCTACCTGTAAACAACTTCAGCACATACACCAGAATACAGTGCTGAACCAATTCAATTATCATTATCATGCACATGGACTACATGATAGTACATTCGACTGTCCCCCGTGAATTCCGCGGCAGAATATCAGAAATTCCGTGCAGAATTCTGCGGCTAAAAAACAGTAAATTCTGCACTAATTCTGCGAATCCTTATCTATTCTGCGGCAATTCTGCAAGGAAAATGAGTGTAAAAACAGGTTGAATTTTCGCAACCCCACCGAAGTTTGTTGTCCCTATAAATTCTGAACCAAAATTATGCGAAATCCTGGTCGAAAAAATTGAAAGCTCTAAAATATGCTGCCAGTTGATTATGAAAGTCACAAGCAGGTTGGTTTGGCTGTGAAAATACATTGAAAGTCTCCAGAAAAAGCAGTTTTTCTCTCTTTTCTGCAATATTTCGCGGGATTTTCTGAATTCAGCGGACGCTACTGGATTCTGCGGAAATTCTGCAATCCGCGGAATCGCGGAATTCACGGGGGCCAGATTCGAGCGCAGGTATTCCCGGGGGGCTTTACATTATTTCACTTGCAAACACATTGCACGTTACATGCGCTTTCGATTCCTTCACTGTAGATCTACATAAGAAAAGGAACAAAACAGCCCAGCTGCAGCATGCATTCTTGATCAATAATCTGGCACACCCTGGTTTCAGTCAACCACATGGTACATGTACTGTAGCAACTAAAAGTGCTTATAGCCGAGACACAGGCAGGACGTGCTATATGTGTGCTTTCTTTTCCATCTCCTTCACGACGAGGAAACTCAATACAAGTGCAGACTGCCTCTTTTACGGCCAAAGAAACACAGTGTATGGTGAAGAAAGTGTCCTAAGGCCGAGTAAAGGAAATAGCTAAGAAATAGGAATGGTAAAGCTACTAAAAGACTGGAACTGTACCCTTTAATTTAAACAACTTCCAGCTAGTATGTGACATACAAGTCAGTTAGGTTCAACACTATGCCAGTGGATGACAGGGCAGTGCCCAACTCCGATGCCAACCAGCCACGTCATGGACAGACGCACCAATGAGATGGTTAGGGATAGTCGGAGGCGAAAGTTAACCACAAGGAAGAACGGAGAAATTGTGTACAGCTACAAACAGGATCCGGAAACACAAGCTTTCGGTCAAAGGGAATGAATTCTACACGAGCATCATTCCCCATACTTCACAGTCTAGCCAGCACCAGCATTTACACACTGAATGCCGGCATAAGATAGAGTGACCAAATTAGGACAACATCACCAGGCCTGGCAATCAAACAGAAGATTGTTGTCCATAGACTGTTGTTCATATTCAAGAGCCACATGGATCTGTATGCAGTGACCATGACCATGATACTTGATAGGCACTTGGATACCCATATGTGCACAGAATATGATTGGAAAAACCTCAACCAAGACAGAGGCACTGAACATCTGTCTCCAGTGGCTTGTTTAAACACGGCTACGAATCCCACCAGACCAAACTCACACAATCCACTACAAACGAGCTGTAAATGGTCAGCGTGCTGTGTTCGAAACGCTGGACCACGTTCCTCGGCAAAGGACAAGACGGGTGTGCACGTACTCTTAACCAGTTCAGCCGTGTATGGGATGTGACAGTATTGCCTGTGACCGAACAGCTTGCAAGGAACGAGACAATCCCTCTAGTAACTCCATATGGTACATTTCACAAGGCATATCCTTGGCCTGAGAGTACACCATGACGATTGTTCATCATTTCTCTGACCAGTTGGGTCCACACTTGAGGTCCATAATCAAGATGGAGAGCAGCCAGCTTGCTCTATAGGAACGCATGCGACAATGTTCAGTAGACGGCATAATCCAGACTCCTGCATGGACAAAAACAAAATGAAAAGCCACACCAAGTCATAAGCATTGAAGTTCAGTGTGAGGAATTATTGATCAATGACCGAGTACTGTAGAACGGGTAATTCTAGCTACTATTAATTTTAGCGTTTTCCCATTGTCAACCGGTTAGCGACGTTTTATTTTAGCGATTTGCATTTTTCTTCATTGTACACATTTTGATACTGCATTCTACTACTGAATGTACAAACCATCACTACCGTGTACTATGAGTGCTAGTACGAGAGAACATCATAAAACATGTGCTAACTAGTACCAAGAGTACATAACCCCCCAGAGTGTGCAACGCCTGATCCAGCTCTGCATAGGGTCTTGGTCGAGCGGAATCGGATCTTTGCGTCATTGTACACATTTTGATACTGCATTCTACTACTGAATGTACAAACCATCACTACCGTGTACTATGAGTGCTAGTACGAGAGAACATCATAAAACATGTGCTAACTAGTACCAAGAGTACATAACCCCCCAGAGTGTGCAACGCCTGATCCAGCTCCGCATAGGGTCTTGGTCGAGCGGAATCGGATCTTTGCGTCATAATACCGTACACATCTGAGGGGAACCCGGGGAGTCACGGGTACTCTTGGATCAAAAACAATGGTGCCCTGCCTCGAGACCGGCCTTGCGCTGGTGTGGAGTGTACGCATGACACCAGAAGATCCGATTCCGCTCGACCAAGACCCTATGCAGAGCTGGATCGGCGTTGCACACTCTGGGGGTTATGTACTCTTGCTAGTACTACTAAAGTGCTGGCAACTGAAATCCGACCCCCTGGTACTAGTATTACTACTCACGGATCACCAGTGCACTACTAATGTCTCAACGGATTAGCGACTTAAAACTTTAGCGAAAAATGAGTTGATCGCTAAATTCGCTAGGGTTTTTACGTCGCTAAAGTTACCCGTTCTACAGTAATCGGTATAATCGTTTCAGCCCTACTTGTACAGTGCGTATCGGTTATAGCGTGGTCGTGTAAAAGAATATACTGCCTACAAGAATGAACTCTCATGTTTTCATAATCATAACATGGATTTCAAGTGCACATTTATTCTTAAAAGCAATTTTATCGTACAGTAGAATATATCGGTCCTAAGAATGGACTTTGTGTAGCAAAACATACCAGATTAGTACAAAGTATATCGCCTGTAGTAATAACATCCGTCCAATGCAGTTCCGACCTGACTCGCGTTGGGTTGTAGTGCTACAGGTTCAACTGTTGTGGTCATGTAACTTATGTTGCATAGCCAGATGGTAAGCCTATGTGACTATGACCAGCCGCATGCACAGTAACACTACATTGCATGTACGATGATCTTCCTGACTCCGCGTACATGCACGTGATATGTCACACTTGATTTATCATGTGTAAGAAATATCGGAAATAAGAATAGAAAGTCGTTTTTCAAACACCCACGCTATAACCGATGCCTACTGTACTTCATAGGTGAACCCAATCAATCCCACGGGCCACGACATGCTGATACCACAGGGTCCACCATATGCCATCTTTACAGGGTTTAATGCGCAGCTTCCACAGTCCATACTGGTAACACAACTACAAGCACATGCGCCTCTATGTGAGACCAATCGACCTGCAAAAGTAACAAATACGGCAAAAGCGTGTGTATAAGCGCATGGGCCATTACGATATGGTCCTCTCGTCAGGGTCTGTTCACTGCAGTGCTGTCCTTTTTTCTCGGCTTACGGGGCAGGAATATCTCAACAGGAATGTCCCCGCTGTGTTGGTGATGTGCAAGCGGCGTGGGTCAGCTAAGAGTGCAGTATGGAATGGTGGAGTGAGTTAATTCACCGAGAAACGATGAAGGTAATAATTGCGCCTGCCGAACACCATGAGACTCCAGAACATGTCTTTGTCTATGGAATAATTAAGAGTGCATACATACTTATTTAATTCTACCTAACTTCCCATGACTACCATGTATGAACTGAGAAATCGGGTGAAGAGCCTCAATGGACATCGCTCTGAACTACAATTTTGACACTCGTTTGCAGCTGATCTGAGAACGCGATCAGCCTTTTGAAGTGTATCTGTTCACATTCAAAACACCCATTAATATTTGTAACATCGTAGATAATTGTCCTCAAGTTTACGAGAAGAAAATCAGAAATCCATCAGCCATACTAGTTTTCGTGATTCTCGTGTATTGGCAACTAGGGTATTAGGGAAAATTCGCCAAATTTTTGGGCAAGTTACTATCAAGACAATTTTTGCTTTATGAGCAGCCTAGGACAATGGACTATACATACCTGAGGTCTGGACGGTGTCCGGTAGTTCTTTTTTGGTTCTCACGCCATCAAGTATTTTGGCATCCAAAAATCATAAATTCTGGACGACGCAAAATTGAGAAAAGTGGCTCTGCTGCAACATGACGGACAAATCTCTGGCGGAACGGCTTCCAGATTTTGTTTAGGGACTATCCTAGCCCTCAGCAGGCAAAGTTACAATAGCATTCATGAAAGTCTTCCATGCCAAATCGAAGACGATCAAAATGGTGATTCTGCTCAAAATTGGTCCCAGAAAAAGTCGAAAAAAGCGGCGTCGTCATCTTCATTTTGCATAAAGATTCGGGTCATTTTTGGCCCTTGGCGCATGGACTGTGCTGGATAAGGTTCAGCAACTTGCGCTGCATTTCCTGGGAGTCAACATGAGTCAAAACTTCGCCAAAAATACTCATCGAATGCATTCAGCGCCGACCCCCCCCCCCCCCCCCCCCCCCCATGAAATCGCACAGTCGCGTCATTCGATGACCACCTCGTATCGAGATGGCTCGCGACGAAGTGTCTCGCTGTCATGTCATGCATGCACCGGTGCACCCGCAGCGTAGATCTACTGGTGAGTCGTGCAGATCTGGGCCATCATCTGGCCCGCGGAAAGCGCGTTTGTTTTGTGTTTTGAATCTTTTGATCGCAAAACTTATTTCTTCTGACTGCTGATTGACAAAACAACCTTGGCCTTGCCTACGCAGCTACATGCAAAGACTACTAAGTTGAGAACTGAGGCGAGTTTCAACCAGCTAAAATTGTTTACTGCAATGTCAATCAAAACAATACGATTCAACCAATGGCCCAGTGTTGAGCCTGGGACTGGACAGTTTTTTTGCAGACGTTCAACGCCGCAAGCAGTGCCAGTGTGGTCGTTGTGAAGTAAGGCAACAGCAGCTTGTGCATTGCTGGGGACAAAACTGTGACTCCAAACTTTCAAGAGCCACTCTCTCCGTGTCATTTCTCTCCAACAACCCGCTGCTCCTCCGGGGTCTCTGACGGCAGCGCATCTACTTGTAGGCGTACGTGAGCGCACTGTAGCAATGTAGCCGGCTGCAGGACTGAACAACGTATTACCTGCGTGTGGTGCTGATCCCAGCTCGCGAGCGAGGACCTCTCCATCAGGTACCAATTATTGGCCTACAATAGTGGCTAGTAGTTAATACCACGCGGGCTACAATCAGCTTGTGCCACACACACACACACACACACACACAAACACACACAGAGTATGGCAACGATGTCCTGGGAGCAAAGGCTGCAGCAATTCGTCGAAGCTAAGGGTACGGTGAAGCAATTCAGCTACTTGTAGATTTTTTACGTTTTGTTTGTTTTAATTATTTTGTTTCCATGCACATACAGTCTTGGGCAAAGAAATCCAAAAAACTAGTGCCAACCCGCGAGCCAAAACTAGTGCCAACCCGCGAGCCAAAACTAGTGCCAACCCGCGAGCCAAAACTAGTGCCAACCCGCGAGCCAAAACTAGTGCCAACCCGCGAGCCAAAACTAGTGCCAACCCGCGAGCCAAAACTAGTGCCAACCCGCGAGCCAAAACTAGTGCCAACCCGCGAGCCAAAAACTAGTGCCACGTCTCCATTTCATTAACCAGTACATCATGCACGTTCCCAAAACTGGTCCGAGGGCCGCATGAGCCGTATGAGCCTTGGCGCTACTTTCAAGGGGTGGATTTCTTTGGTGACGACTAGTTTGCACAAAAGAACGGACTGAAATTGGCAACATGCGGCACAGTTAGCCATGCAGCGAGTGATCTTGGTGATCTGGCAATGCATTGGCGAGTGGTTTGGACGACTCCCGTCACTTGCCGAATACCCACCTGGCTGTCACCCAACAGTCTTGTCGGTCATGCTCGTGATTCGTCGTTACTATGACCGGATACTTCTGCAGTGTTGTTCTGTCTGCACCCAGCTGGATAAGGTTCGGCAACGTGCGCTGCATTTCCTGGGAGTCGACATGAGTCAAAGTGTCTTTACTTCGCCGAAAATATTCATCGAATGCATTCAATGATTCACCCCGCCACCCCGCCATTCCCTTCGTTGTACACGCTCCCGATGCCTGATTGCGAGGCTAGCGCCGAGACCTCTGGTTGGTCGAGTGGCTCTCAGTGCGTCGGTCACGCATTTCCTACAACCTCTGTGTCTTGTTTTGTGTTGTTCTTGGCCACATGTTTCCCAGCGGGGCTGTGTTCACAGTGAAAAAGAAAATGAGAAAGACTCTAGTTTCAAAACGCAATCAATAGTACAAGCTGGATCGACATACTGTAAATATACAAAATTTCGGCGCTGCAAAAGTTCGGCACTTCACGATTTTTGACATTTCGGCGGTGATTTATTTTCGGCTTGGGGTAGAGGGCATGGTGCATGGTATAGTGCGACAGATGCTGTGAAAAATTTCATCGGCGTTTTAATTTAGGCGTTTTGGGTCGGTGCCGAATATAGCCGAAATTTAATAGCTGCCGAAAATTTGAATATTTACAGTACCAGGCTTTTTGACTGTGTACATATTTCTTCTAGCAGAATTTTTGTTACTAATTTTAGTAAATTAGGCTCGGGTGGAGAGCCAAGGATTCATTTATAAGAAGAAAGAGGGCCAAAGAGCTACAAGTTACGCTATAATATCCACTAACACCACCAGTTACATTACAAGATGCGCTAGAGCTGAGATGTGCTAGAGCTGATTGCCAGTTATGTGTAGAACGTCAGTACCGTCGGTCAGTGTCGTGCAATGTTATCGCATGAGCTTATTGTAAAGTAACTGCAGTGCTGTTACTGCATATTATAGCGTAACGTGTAGCTCTTTGCTCCTCTTTTTCTTCTTATCATTTACTTAAGTATTTAATTGTATCGGTGTATCCAGCTTGTCCAGTTGATTGCACTATTGCAACTACAGTGAAACAGCTGTCTGAGACGACGGCGCAATGGACCTTCAAAATGTGCTCTCTGTTACCAGGTGGCCTCCTTATCCAGGGTCATTTGACTGGAAATAGCATCCCTTGATCCTTGTTGCAGTGGTCTTCTAGGACAGGTGGTCTTCTGGGACAGGTGGTCTTCTAGGACAGGTGGTCTTCTAGGACAGGTGGTCTTCTAGGACAGGTGGTCTTCTAGGACAGGTGGTCTTCTAGGACAGGTGGTCTTCTAGGACAGGTGGTCTTCTAGGACAGGTGGTCTTCTAGGACAGGTGGTCTTCTAGGACAGGTGGTCTTCTAGGACAGGTGGTCTTCTAGGACAGGTGGTCTTCTGGGACAGGTGGTCTTCTAGGACAGGTGGTCTTCTAGGACAGGTGGTCTTCTAGGACAGGTGGTCTTCTAGGACAGGTGGTCTTCTAGGACAGGTGGTCTTCTAGGACAGGTGGTCTTCTAGGACAGGTGGTCACCTTGACAGGTTTTACTGTATTGTCCCCTCGTCGCTTGTTCAAAAAAAAAAGACTCTGCATTCGCTTTTGTTCTGATCCAGGTAGCAGTGCCAGTGCTGGTGGTGATGGTGCCGGGCTACCGGCTGCAGTGTCGGACGTGGAGCAGATGACGGCGCAGTGCATTGCCGACTGGCATACGCCGACTGCTGCCGCCGCTGCAGCATCCACTTACCAGCACATACCTCGATTCTACAGAAAGGTACAGTGTGAAACTCTGCAGATTCTTTTGCATTTCTTTTCATGTCTTCTTTTTGAAACTCGGATGTTGAGCCAATAATAGATACAGTCAACTTTACGTATAACGACACTCGGCGGGGCATCAGAAAAGTGTCATTATTCGCGAAGTGTCCCTGTACCCGAACTCTCATTATATGCAGGGGCGTCACAGGGTTGCTGGGAGTGGTACGACCGGGGTCCGGGGGTATCCCCCGGAGAAAAAATAAGGATTTTTCGGCTAACAGGCCACGTTTTAGCACTCTACAGCCGCAAAGGAGGGTTCCCCTAGCACTTATTAGACAACCCTACTCCAGCTCCAAAAACATACTTCTCATGGATTTTTGGTATTTTCTGTACATCGTAGGTAGCCAAGCAAGGCAAATGGAAACCATTCAATGATTCAGGGCCATTGCCCTCGAAAAAATCGCAAAATCCGAAGTACAAGCGTGCTGCGCGTTCTAGCGCCAGCGGCTATAGCTATGCAAAAACGTATGTCGTGTCCTGCAAAAGTCTGCCGCGTCGCGTACACTATGTACACGTCCGGCCTGGACAGTCGCGAAGTAATTATTTTAGTTGTTTTTAGAGAGAGAAGAAGATCCTTTGTTTTTGTTCGGTGGGATTGAAAGATCTGCCAGTGGACCGGAGAGCTACAACAATGGAAGCAGAAGAAAGCGCTTGCGGAATCTTCTCTGTCTTCGTGGCAACAGGACTTTAGTTTGCGAGAGACTTTCGTCCTGTCGTCGCGGACGAAATTCTTGTTGCTGCTACCAGAAAACTCGGGGAACGAAACGATCGTAAATCGTGATAATATACCGTATATTCTCTATTATAAGCGCCGTGCTTCTATTTTTTCAACACCCCTCTACCCCGTGCTTATATTGGGGACCGCGCTTATATGGGAGACCGTGCTTATATTTTTTCAACCAATACATCCATACAGAACAAGAAGAAATACATGCTAGATATCATGCATGCAGCATTGATTTCCACCAAGACCGTGCTAGTAATAGAGACTGTGCTTATAATGTTTCGAAAGGTGCTCACAGTGTGCTAGTATTAGAGACTGTGCTAGTAATGGAGACCTGTGCTTATAATAGAGAATATACGGTAGGTGAAGCGGGTCGTGTCGGTGAACAGCTGCAGAATATTCTGCCGCCGTGGAGCAGCAGTCCAAACACTTTTCAGCTTCGGAGAATGAAGCGCTTCCCTTTTCCGTTGACAAGCGCTGCGTTCGCGGGTGTAATGCATTTTCGAATCCGCTTGCAGTAGATCGTCAGGAGCCAGAGGTACTAGGTAGGTGTCGTCGTGGAAAGAATATAATTATTATGTTGTAGCTGACAAGTGACATACATGTAGTGTCTCTTGACGTACTGATCGCCATTGTAACATGGTAGATCTTGGAAAATTTTAGTTCTGGACCCAGTGATCGCCGCCAGCTCAGCTCTGTTTCCGTCAAGTTTGCAGTGAATGCGTCCGTGAGGAATCCATCGTCTGGTTGTCTCTAACCGTGACTCCAACCGCCTATCGTAATGGATAGCCGCCTGGAGTCTTGGGCAATAGCTAGCTGCTAGGCATCAAGTCTGTATGCTCCTTGCAATGAAAGTAACACTACTAACAGTTGCGATGTTTTGTACAAGTCCGAAGATCCTTGAATTTTTTTATTGCTTTTTCGGATGAATTGGGTGGACCATCCTGGACGAAAAGTGGTACGACCATGGTCGTAGTGGTCGTACCGTGTGTGACGCCCCTGATATGTATTACAGTTAGATGGGACTTTGCTCTGGGCATGGAAATTCTGTCGTTATTCGTGAATTGTTGTTATATCCGCAGTCGGTATTACCGAAGTTGACTGTATAGAAAGGAAAAAAGGACATAAGGGTACGAGTGTTGTTGCACTTTCTGACTGTATATAGTATCTAGTTACAGTGGTGGACGGTTACTCTTAATTAACTCGTATCCCTTATGTCCTTTTCCTCTTTTCTTTTCTATTCCTTTCTCTCCGCTGTTTCCCCTTTTTCAAGGCTCTCTTTCTTCAGTGCGTGGGCTTGGCAATGAAGCCGAGAGACAGTCTGTCGACTGAGCTAGGTGCACCTCACTGGCACAGCCACCATGGCCCCTAACGTTTTTATGTCGTTGCTCCTTCCTGCTTCCTGTCAAGCTCTTCCTTAGTAGGGTTGTGTGCAATGTACAAATAATTCGGACGTCCCTAATCCGGGCAGGTCCGTCTACGGCAGTCTCCCTCTACCCCCCCCCCCCCCCTCCCCGACCAGGGTTGACCTGTTCGGGTTTCTACTCCCAGAAAGTGACAGCCCTGACAATAAGCCTATTGCACATTGCCAAATATAGGAGGTATGAGTAATGCATGTGAGTACACTGGGATCAGCAATGCACTGGTCAACACCGCAGACGACCATGCCCAGGTGGCTGTGTGGGGTGTTATGTGAGTACGCTGGGATCAGCAATGCACTGGTCAACACCGCAGACGACCATGCCCAGGTGGCTGTGTGGGGTGTTATGTGAGTACACTGGGATCAGCAATGCACTGTTCAACACCGCACACGACCATGCCCAGGTGGCTGTGTGCGGTGTTCATGGTACAAATTACATCATTGCACAACGGGCTAATTATGTTCTATGCCTCCGTGGACACACGTATGTTCTGTGTCTGCTCGTATGTGTTTGCGGTTTACACTGCGCAGTGTCCGGATGAGAACGATGCAGTCCGTATGAGAGTGAGAGAGGAAGCACGGTAAGCATGCTATAATTATTATGATGATGTCATGCTTTGCTCGTCTCGTGAGAAAATGTTATACAATGTGCACTCTGATGTAAAATATGTACTCTGTTTTGCATTTCTGTACGCTAGTGCTCAACCACGCATGCTCGGTTTTGGGTGCGTGCGCGCCTGCGTGTGTGTGTATGTGTATGTGTGGTCATTGGACGTGTGTATGTGCATGTGTGTGTGTGTGTGTGTGTGTGTATGTGTTGTGTGTTTGTGTTTGTGTGCGCGCGTGTGTGTGTGCCCGTTCTTGTTTTTTTCTGTTTGTGTTCAGAGCACGTCATGTGCAGCGTCTTAGCAAGGAGATGTTGACGAACAGCGACCTTGATGTGAGTGTATACTTTCAAAGCAGAACTTTTCGGTGGTGTTTGATTTTCGGTAACTTCGGTGCCGACAATTTTTACTGATAATAAAAAGCACCGAAAATTTCGGTACAACCCATACTGTATACATGTAGTACTAGTACACTTACCTGGAAAACTGGTTTTACCGAAAATTTCCCTGCACCGAACCGCCGATTTTGGAGAATACCGGAAATATGACACCACCGAAAATATCTGCTTTACAGTATACTGTATAGTGTATAGTGCTGCGCTGTATTGAGTCACTCAGTCACTGAGTCACTCAGTCACTCAGTCACTCAGTCACCTAGTCACTCAGTCACCGAGTCACAGAGTCACCGAGTCACTCAGTCACCGAGTCGCTGAGTCACCGAGTCACTCAGTCACTGAGTCACCGAGTCACGGAGTCACTGAGTCACTGAGTATGGCTGCTTTCCCCACTTGTTGAGTTGGATTTGGGCCATTCACGTGAATTCAAAATCTTGCGGGTGTGTCGACACCCACACTGTGTGTGTGTGTGTGTGTGTGGGTGCGTGAACATGCCTACGCATGTGTGAATTACTTACTGGCGACTGACACATTTTCCACACTCACTTCTTCCTATTATCGCTGCCATTGCTGCCGCCTCCAGTGCTGCTGCTGGTATTGTTGTTGTTGTTGTTGTTGTTGTTGTTGTTGTTGTTGTTGTTGTTGTTGTTGTTGTTGTTGTTGTTGTTGTTGTTGTTGTTGTTTTTGAATTCTTTATTCTCACGATGGCACCATCGCCAATAAGACATCGTTGTTGTTGTTGTTGTTGTTGTCGTCGCCGCCGCTGCCGTCGTCGCCGTCATCGTTGTTGCCTTTGCCGATTTCGTCAATGTTATACTTTGTGCCAAACAATTGAGAGTCCTCAGGCTAGGTAGAGTGCTCAATATTCATTTGAATAGAGCTATCTCTTACACACGACACAGAGCACCACACATCTGATCATTCGCGGCAGCTAGTAGTTTCATGCCCATAGGCAATCATCAGACAACTAAACCTTCGTGTCATGGTGTTCAGGGGCGTCGCACACGGTACGGTCACTACGGTATTGACCGTACCACTCTTTGCCCCGAGTACCACATGAATCAATAAAATGCACTGATTTGAGCTCTGAATTTCCAAATTTTTGGCTCAGCCACCCCTCTCTCGCGCGTAAAAGTAGTACTTCAGATGGCTGACCGTATCACACTAAAATACCTTCCAACGCCCCTGGTGTTTGTTTTCCGTTACCCAGGTTGTCTGGGCTCTTCTACAGAGGCAATACTCCAGTCAGGAGAATGAAGAGAAGGTGAGTTGTTGTTGTTCTGTTGATCCGCCGCTGTGGTGGTCAGTGTGTGAACTGCACGTGGGGCGTGGGTCAGTGAAGCTTGCTCTGTTGTCAAATACCGTACTGGCAATATATGTTGCCGCGTAACGCAGGGGGGTGCGGTGTAACGCGCGACCAGGCTAGTGCGACAAATTTTCGTTGCGTTCGTAACGCGCGTCAGGCGGGGTGCGGCGATCTTTTCATTGCAGTTTGCACTGCAAAGGCTGAAAACTGTGAAAGCACGTGTACCGCGTGGCAAAAAAAAGGACTGCGGCAATATAGAAACCTGTGTAACGGCTCCTGTGCGACTTTGCATGTAACGCCCTGCGTGCGGCAAACATGTGCCAATGTAACGCTTCATGGCCTCACTGCGGCAACATATATTGCCAGTACGGTAACCAAGAGTTCATAGCCAAAAGTGTTCAGCTCGACCAGCTCTCGCCTAGTGGTGAAACGGTCACACGTGTGTCCGTTTATTTCTCTCTCTCTCTCTCTCTCTCTCTCTCTCTCTCTCTCTCTCTCTCTCTCTCTCCAATTCTCTCCGACTCTCTCTCTCTCCCCAATGCAGATGATCAATTTTGACGACTTTGTGCGCGTAGGCCAAGAGGCCGGCGAAAAGTTCAGGTAAGGCTGTAGCTGGGCCTTCCGGTCGGTCACCTTTGCACCAGCCTCTCCCCATACCCCCCTCCCCCTCCCCCTTCACCGTCATTGCCGCTGTCGTCGTCGTGGTTTGAAATCTTTATTCTCACGATGACCAGTGGCCAATAAGAGGTGTTGTTTGATTTCTTTATTCTCACTTGTTGTTGGCGGTGGTGGTGTTGATGCTGCTGTTATTGTTGCTGCTGCTGGTGCTGCCGCCGTTGCTGCTGTTGCCGTTGATGTCAACTTTTTTGTTGTTGCTAACGTAATTCTCATCGTCATTCTCATCGTCATTCTCATCGTCATTCTCATTGTTTTTCTCATGGTTGTTGTCATGGTTCATGCAGCTCTTACTTCACTCCCATGGTGTATGCAAAGCTCTACCAGCAAGACCCCCGTGGCCGGTAAGCTGTTCTAGAGTACAGCCATGCAGCCATGCAGCTGTACAGCTTAGCTAAAGCTAGCTACGCATACAAGTTTTATTTTCGGTACACGTACAAGTGGACTTTGCCCACTGGCCCTAGATTCTGCATTCACAGCACGTACCGTGAACTGCGATGCCTAGGCCATTAGGCACAAGCATTCACATACTGAGTGAGGGTCGAAAGCTTTTAGGGTGGGGTTTGGGGGGGGGGGGGGGGCATGCTCCCTGTCGCCCTCACGGACTAAGTGCCTGGCACTTCTGCACTTTCAACCTTTTGAGAAGTGGGTTGGGTGGAGGGGGGGGGGGGGGGAGGGGGAGGGGGCACATGCTCCCTGTCGCCCTTACGGACTACCAAGCGCCTGGCACTTCTGCACTTTCAACCTTTTGAGAAGTTTTGACACTGTGGAGCTTACCGTACGTGCAGCCTTTGACTCCTGATATAACAAACACCATTGTGCAGGAGAATTAGTTCTTTATAGCCGAAGTTTGTTATAACAGAAATGCACTCACACCATACAAGCAGCAAGTCATGACTTGCAAGTGGCCCACGACAGAATGAATGCACCTGGTTTACATACGGCCCTACAATGTTTGGTTTGTTATAGCCGAAACTGTTCGCTATAAAGGGTCAGCTTTGTGCGGGTTCAAAGAGGGACATGGACACTGGTTCGCTATATCCCGTAATTCGCTATATGTATGTGCGAGTCTGTTATAAGTGGAGTCGACTGTATATCTTTAAAAAAAGGCGGGCTCCCTCTTCAGGCCAGCAATGGATCAGCCACTGATGTGCATATCTGTCTCTCCGTCTTTCTTCATTTCTGTGTGCCTGTCTGTCTGCCTGTCTGTCTGTCTGTCTCTTTGTGTATCAATGTCTTTCTCGTACCTCCTCGTCTCTCTCTCTCTCTCTCTCTCTCTCTCTCTCTCTCTCTCTCTTTCTCCCAGGTTACCCATCAGTCGCCTGTATGCCTACATAATGAGAAAAGGTAAGGAGGTTTGAGTTTCATGTTATTAAAAACTCTGGTGTTGAGCCAATAGTAATATGTAAAGAGAAAAGGACCTATATGACTGTGTATAATATCTCCTTACCTTAGTCTGTCACTGTCAGTCATAACTACTAGCTTATAGGTCATTTTCTTTTTCATCTTATTAGTTTGAGAGCACTGTGACGTAAGCGTTCGGGAACGTTGGAAAAGTTGGACAAGTTTTGAACCCCTTAACGGCAGATCTGTGTGCGCATAAACAATATCCTGAATGAATATTGCCTAAACTAGTAAACTTGCATGTGGTTTTGTGATGTTCTGTATTGATGTTGCATGGTGTCTATTGAAGGACAGTGTTTGTACGTATGAAGATATGTGTTGGCACGCACTGACCTAGGCCACACTCACCTACAGTGTTGAACGGCTGAACAGGATACTCTCTGTGTGTGTGTGTACGTGTGTGCACATCTTTCCATCTCTGCATTACAGTCTGGCTGCAGCAGACGCGCATAGGCCTGAGTCTGTACGACTCGCACGGCACCGGGGTTCTCCTTGAAGTCGTAAGTTTACAACTACACATGATCATTGTGTACCCCAGGCACACATTGGGGACTCTGCCCATGTGCTGTAAGCTCACTCGGATCATCATCACCACGTGTGACCACCATGGCTTGGTCTGGCTCTGCTGGTGCTGCTGTTCCCGCTGCTGGTGAATCAGGTATAGAACAGTGCATGCTCCAGTGGATCTCGGTTCTAGTCTTCGTGTACTGAGTGAGTGTATGCATGCCCGGCAGCAGGGCATGTGCCGTGCACTGATTTGTAGGCTAGTACCGGTGCTAGCAGTGGCAGTGCATGCGACCCATGCACCACCGTACAGCTACCGGTAGCTAGCATGGCATTGGACGGATTTAGTTGCCGACGGCTGTAGTGCTGTAAGTGCGCCCGATTCTCGGGGTCACGACACATGCACTACAGTCGACTTGGCTAACAACAACTGCGGATATAACGACAATTCGCGAATAACAACAGAATTTCCATGCCCAGAGCAAAGTCCCATCCAACTGTAATACATATAATGAGAGTTCGGGTATAAGGACACTTGGCCAATAAGGACACTTTTCTGACGCCCCGCCGCCGAGTGTCCTTATACGCAAAGTTTACTGTAGTACTAGTACCGTCAAGTACCGCGAGAGCGACCCGTCTCGCGAGAGCGCCCCGTCTAGCGAGAGCGCCCCGTCTCGCGAGAGCGCCCCATCTCGCGAGAGCGCCCCGTCTCGCGAGAGCGCCCCGTCTCGCCAGAGAGCCACCCGTCTCGCGAGAGCGACCTGTCTAGCGAGAGCGCCCCGTCTCGCCAGAGCGCCCCGTCTAGCGAGAGCGCCCCGTCTCGCGAGAGCGCCCCATCTCGCGAGAGCGCCCCGTCTCGCCAGAGCGCCCCGTCTAGCGAGAGCGCCCCGTCTCGCGAGAGCGCCCCATCTCGCGAGAGCGCCCCGTCTCGCGAGAGCGCCCCGTCTCGCGAGAGCGCCCCATCTCGCGAGAGCGCCCCGTCTCGCGAGAGCGCCCCGTCTCGCGAGAGCGCCCCGTCTCGCGAGAGCGCCCCACCTTGATTTTACAGGCAAGGGAAGAAAACCGTATGGCAGAATGCTGCTAAGTGTGTACGTTGTGAGAACCTTAGTGTACCAAGATCACACTTGTACCAAGGTAACACTTGTACCAAGGTAACACTTGTACCAAGGTCACACTTGTACCAAGGTAACACTTGTACCAAGGTAACACTTGTATCAAGGTAACACTTGTACCAAGGTCACACTTGTACCAAGGTAACACTTGTACCAAGGTAACATTTGTATCAAGGTAACACTTGTACCAAGGTAACACTTGTACCAAGGTCACACTTGTATCAAGGTAACACTTGTATCAAGGTCACACTTGTACCAAGGTAACACTTGTACCAAGGTAACATTTGTATCAAGGTAACACTTGTACCAAGGTAACACTTGTACCAAGGTCACACTTGTACCAAGGTAACATTTGTACCAAGGTCACACTTGTACCAAGGTAACATTTGTACCAAGGTAACACTTGTACCAAGGTAACACTTGTACCAAGGTAACACTTGTACCAAGGTCACACTCGTACCAAGGTCACACTCGTACCAAGGTCACACTTGGCATGTTTTTATGTGGAGCTCCCATCCGCCCAAAGGTAAACTGGGTACGGATTGACTGCACAACGTGCATTGTGTGTACAAGGTCCGTGTCGTATGACCTACCGACAGGAGACCACCTCCAGAAGACGACCATGAAAGGACGAGATGGTGGGGCGCTCTGGCGGTACTTTACAGTGCTGGTAGTCTACATACATACATACATACATACATACATACATGCATGCATGCATACATACATACATACATACATACATACATACATACATGCATACATACATACATACATACATGCCGACTGCAGTACGGTACGCACAAGAATCCTAATCGATTCGCGTGCCATGCCAAACAGTGTGCAAAATGCATTTTTGGATCTGGAAAGCTGGTTTAGCGAAATTTTTGCGCTACCGAACCGTTGATTTTGGGAAATACCGAAAATTCCCGGTTTAGAGTATGAATTTTAGACAGCTGTTAAACATGTGTATGCATGTGTTTGTGCATGCATGGACATGTGTGTGTGTGTGTGTGTGCGTGCGTGCGTGTGTGTGCACGTATCCATATGATTCGTGTGGCGTAGGATTTTGAAAACTACATCCTGGAGCTGATTCC
>NC_088653.1:10826584-10846584 GCF_964019385.1 Sycon ciliatum
GATCTCGTGTGCTCTGCACTTCGCATGCGAGAAGTCACGCACAGTCGTGGTGGGGTTGGTCGCGTGTGTGCAGCAGGATCCCACGCGACTGCGGAGTTGCCCCCTTGCTCGAACCCAGACAATAATAAGGGGATCGGTCTATTGTAGTACTAGTAGTACTCACCCGCAGCGTAGACCGGTGAGTCGTGCAGATCTGGCCGCTGGGCCGTCATCTGGCCATGGCCCGCGGAAAGCGCGTTTGTTTTGTGTTTTGAATCTTTTGATCGCAAAACTTATTTCTTCTGACTGCTGAGCGCGCGCTGATAAAACAACCTTGCCTACGCAACTACATGCAAAGACTAGGATGATGAGAACTGAGGCGAGTTTCAACCAGCTAAAATTGTTCGCTGCAATGTCAATCAAAACAATACGATTCAACCAATGGCCCAGTGCGGAGCCTGGGACTGGAGAGTTTTTTTTGCAGACGTTCAACGCCGCAAGCAGTGCCAGTGTGGTCGTTGTGAAGTAAGGCAACAGCAGCTTGTGCATTGCTGGGGACAAAACTGTGACTCCAAACTTTCAAGAGCCACTCTCTCCATGTCATTTCTCTCCAACAACCCGCTGCTGCTCCGGGGTCTCTGACGGCAGCGCATCTACTTGTAGGCGTACGTGAGCGCACTGTAGCAATGTAGCCGGCTGCAGGACTGAACAACGTATTACCTGCGTGTGGTGCTGATCTCAGCTCGCGAGCGAGGATCTCTCCATCAGGTACCAATTATTGGCCTACAATAGTGGCTAGTAGCTAATACCACGCGGGCTACAATCAGCTTGTGCCACACACACACACACAGAATATGGCAACGATGTCCTGGGAGCAAAGGCTGCAGCAATTCGTCGAAGCTAAGGGTAGGGTGTTCGGTGCTCGAACCCAGGCGCATTTTGAGTGGAAACAGTTTTGTACGGGGTCCGTGGCACAATCGTACATCACTGTGCTTCTTGCCTTGGCAAGGTAAAATTTTAGCAGCTCAGGACGAGTTTGTTTCTTTGTTGGAAAGAGGAGATGTCTCTGCTGTTGAGACCGTAAGTCCCGTTTCCACACGACGAATTTTAGCAATGTTATGCCCTGCGCAACTTCAGGGTATCGATTTCGGCCTGTTCTGGGCCGGTCGCAACGCCGGCGACTATTCCATCGTCTTCAGCGTCGAAAAACTACGCAGTGTGTGAAATTTGGAGGTTGTACGATGCTGTCTTCTTGTTCTATGAGCGATCGATTTGCGCCAGGATACCAAATGTATGGAGTACATGTACAATCATGTACATGTACATGTACATGGAGTTGATGGACTTGGCTGTAGTGCTGTTTATTTGTAGTTTCGCTGAGCTACCACATCAGATAAATCTCTGGTCGCTGTATCTGGAGAGTGGAGAAAGCCATTGTGCAGACAAATTGGTCAAGAGCAGATTTCCTGCCAATACTGCGTTCAATATGCAGCTGAAAATCTGCACAGAATTGACACTCAGAGGATTTTCAAAATTGCAGCGCGCTAACGCAGTGCAGCTACGCAATGCCGTATGCACCGTGTCTGGAGTACATTGTCATCCACATAGCATGGGCAATGTACATGATGTAGGACCAGTGTATTTGTCGACTTTATAATTTACATCCAAATTACGCTTGCACAATCATCCGATAAATGAACTGTCTGTTGATTGTGCGAATCGTATGAATGAATTACATGTGACGTGCGACACCAATTGCCCCGAAGTGCTGCACGCGCCGTATATGACTGGGAGCAAGTTGTCCTTCTAAAGCTGATGATTAGCAGGACTGCTGCTGCCTTGGCCTGGCTGAAGCTTACATCGTGTTGAAATGGTGCAGCATACCTGTTAATTGGCTGCATGCATCCGGTCCCGCGGCGCAACATGCCCGGGTGCGGGTGCCGTCTCGGCTGAGTGCGTATGTTATTTTCTTGGATGCTTCATCTACATGGGGTAGATAACTGTAATCTCCTCCTGGTGATGTGTCTTTGTAGTACCCGTATTCCAATTAGCTTCAGCCTGTGAAGGGTTACATCTTTCGCATCTATTTCGACTAATTTGTACGCGTTGCTATGGTGGTTGCTATGGGCGTAATTTGAATTTGGCTAATTGGAATACCAAAAAATTGGTCAAGTGATGGAAGCTCTCTATTGGCTATCATCTGTGGAAATTTGAAAGACCCTGAACGAAATTGATTTTCACCTTGTTCTAGTTGGTTTTGAATTTCCCGGTTTTGTGCCACTGGCCTGCATCAAAACTGTTCCAGAAAAAGTGCCAACAAGCGCACTTCAAACGATCATAACTCTTGAACGTCTGGTCGGAATTTAGACAAACCTCATATATTTCCCGGCTAGTTTATCCTACTCTTTCCAATGAGACTAAAATCGAGGAGATTGGAGCAACTTTCAAAATCGTCCGAACACCCTACTAAGGGTACGGTGAAGCAATTCAGCTACTTGTGTATTTTTTTTACGTTTTGTTTGTTTTAATTATTTTGTTTCCATGCACATACAGTCTTGGGCAAAGAAATCCAAAAAACTAGTGCCAACCCGCGAGCCAAAACTAGTGCCAACCCGCGAGCCAAAACTAGTGCCAACCCGCGAGCCAAAACTAGTGCCAACCCGCGAGCCAAAACTATTGCCAACCCGCGAGCCAAAAACTAGTGCCACGTCTCCATTTCATTAACCAGTACATCATGCATGTTCCCAAAACTGGTCCGAGGGCCGCATGAGCCGTATGAGCCTTGGCGCTACTTTCAAGGGTTGGATTTCTTTGGCGACGATTAGTTTGCACAAAAGAACGGACTGAAATTGGCAACATGCGGCACAGTTAGCCATGCAGCGAGTGATCTTGGTGATCCGGCAATGCATTGGCGAGTGGTGTGGACGACTCCCGTCACTTGCCGAATACCCACCTGGCTGTCACCCAACAGTCTTGTCGGTCATGCTCGTGATTCGTCGTTACTATGACCGGATACTTCAACGGCTGCAGTGTTGTTCTGTCTGCACCCAGCTGGATAAGGTTCGGCAACGTGCGCTGCATTTCCTGGGAGTCGACATGAGTCAAAGTGTCTTTACTTCGCCGAAAATATTCATCGAATGCATTCAATGATTCACCCCGCCACCCCGCCATTCCCTTCGTTGTACACGCTCCCGATGCCTGATTGCGAGGCTAGCGCCGAGACCTCTGGTTGGTCGAGTGGCTCTCAGTGCGTCGGTCACGTATTTCCTACAACCTCTGTGTCTTGTTTTGTGTTGTTCTTGGCCACATGTTTCCCAGCAGAGCTGTGTTCACAGTGAAAAAGAAAATGAGAAAGACTCTAGTTTCAAAACGCAATCAATAGTACAAGCTGGATCGACATACTGTAAATATACAAAATTTCGGCGCTGCACAATTTCGGCACTTCACGATTTTTGACATTTCGGCGGCGATTTATTTTCGGCTTGGGGTAGAAGGCATGGTACATGGTATAGTGCGACAGATGCTGTGAAAAATTTCATCGGCGTTTTAATTTAGGCGTTTTGGGTCGGTGCCGAATATAGCCGAAATTTAATAGCTGCCGAAAATTTGAATATATACAGTACCAGGGTTTTTGACTGTCTACATATTTCTTCTAGCAGAATTTTTGTTACTAATTTTAGTAAATTAGGCTCGGGTGGAGAGCCAAGGATTCATTTATAAGAAGAAAAGAGGGCCAAAGAGCTACAAGTTACGCTATAATATCCACTAACACCACCAGTTACATTACAAGATGCGCTAGAGCTGAGATGTGCTAGAGCTGATTGCCAGTTAGGTGTAGAACGTCAGTACCGTCGGTCAGTGTTGTGCAATGTTATCGCAAAAGCTTATTGTAAAGTAACTGCAGTGGTGTTTGTGGATATTATAGCGTAACTTGTAGCTCTTTGGTCCTCTTTTTCTTCTTCTAATTTACTAAAGTATTTAATTGTATGTGTATGCAGCAGCTTGTCCAGTTGATTGCACTATTGAAACTACAGTCAAACCTGTCTGAGACGACCGCTCCAGGGACCTTCAAAATGTGGTCTCTGTTACCAGGTGGTCTCCTTATCGAGGGTCATTTGGCAGGTAATAGCATCCCTTGATCCTTGTTGCAGTGGTCTTCTAGGACAGGTGGTCTTCTAGGACAGGTGGTCTTCTAGGACAGGTGGTCTTCTAGGACAGGTGGTCTTCTAGGACAGGTGGTCTTCTAGGACAGGTGGTCTTCTAGGACAGGTGGTCTTCTAGGACAGGTGGTCTTCTAGGACAGGTGGTCTTCTAGGACAGGTGGTCTTCTAGGACAGGTGGTCTTCTAGGACAGGTGGTCTTCTAGAAGCACAGGTGGTCTTCTGGGACAGGTGGTCTTCTAGGACAGGTGGTCTTCTAGGACAGGTGGTCTTCTAGGACAGGTGGTCTTCTAGGACAGGTGGTCTTCTGGGACAGGTGGTCTTCTAGGACAGGTGGTCTTCTAGGACAGGTGGTCTTCTAGGACAGGTGGTCTTCTAGGACAGGTGGTCTTCTAGGACAGGTGGTCTTCTAGGACAGGTGGTCTTCTAGGACAGGTGGTCTTCTAGGACAGGTGGTCTTCTAGGACAGGTGGTCACCTTGACAGGTTTTACTGTATTGTCCCCTCGTTGCTTGTTCAAAAAAAAGACTCTGCGTTCGCTTTTGTTCTGATCCAGGTACCAGTACCAGTGATGGTGATGATGCTGGTGGTGATGGTGCCGGGCTACCGGCTGCAGTGTCGGCCGCATCGGAGGCGGACGTGGAGCAGATGACGGCGCAGTGCATTGCCGACTGGCACACGCCGACTGCTGCCGCCGCTGCAGCATCCATTTACCAGCACATACCTCGATTCTACAGAAAGGTACAGTGTGAAACTCTGCAGATTCTTTTGCATTTCTTTTCATGTCTTCTTTTTGAAACTCGGATGTTGAGCAAATAATAAATACAGTGAACTTTGCGTATAACGACACTCGGCGGGGCATCAGAAAAGTGTCATTATTCGCGAAGTGTCCCTATACCCGAACTCTCATTATATGTATTACAGTTAGATGGGACTTTGCTCTGGGCATGGAAATTCTGTCGTTATTCACGAATTGTTGTTATATCCGCAGTCGTTATTAACGAAGTTGACTGTATAGAAAGGAAAAAAAAGGACATAAGGATACGAGTGTTGTTGCACTTTCTGACTGTATAATTATAGTATCTAGTTACAGTGGTGGACGGTTACTCTTAATTAACTTGTATCCCTTATGTCCTTTTCCTCTTTTCTTTTCTATTCCTTTCTCTCCGCTGTTTCCCCTTTTTCAAGGCTCTCTTTCTTCAGTGCGTGGGCTTGGCAATGAAGCCGAGAGACAGTCTGTCGGCTGAGCTAGGTGCACCTCACTGGCACAGCCACCATGGCCCCTAACGTTTTTATGTCGTTGCTCCTTCCAGCTTCCTGTCAAACTCTTCCTTAGTAGGGTTGTGTGCAATGTACAAATAATTCGGGCGTCCCTAATCCGGGCAGGTCCGTCTACCCCCCCCCCCCCCCCGACTCGTTGACTTGTTGACTTGTTCGGGTTTCTACTCCCAGAAAGTAACAGCCCTGACAATAAGCCCATTGTGCATTGCCAAATATGGAAGGTATGAGTAATGCATGTGAGTACACTGGGACCAGCAATGCACTGTTCAACACCGTAGACGACTATGCCCAGGTGGCTGTGTGGGGTGTTATGTGAGTACGCTGGGATCAGCAATGCACTGTTCAACACCGCAGACGACCATGCCCAGGTGGCTGTGTGGGGTGTTTTGTGAGTACGCTGGGATCAGCAATGCACTGTTCAACACCGTAGACGACCATGCCCAGGTGGCTGTGTGGGGAGTTATGTGAGTACGCTGGGATCAGCAATGCACTGTTCAACACCGCAGACGACCATGCCCAGGTGGCTGTGTGGGGTGTTATGTGAGTACGCTGGGATCAGCAATGCACTGTTCAACACCGTAGACGACCATGCCCAGGTACTAGGTGGCTGTGTGGGGTGTTATGTGAGTACGCTGGGATCAGCAATGCACTGTTCAACACCGCAGACGACCATGCCCAGGCGGCTGTGTGGGGTGTTATGTGAGTACACTGGGATCAGCAATGCACTGTTCAACACCGCAGACGACCATGCCCAGGTGGCTGTGTGGGGTGTTCATGGTACAAATTACATCATTGCACAATGGGCTTATAATGTTCTATGCCTCCGTGGACACACGTATGTTCTGTGTCTGCTCGTATGTGTTTGCGGTTTACACTGTTCAGTGTCCGGATGAGAACGATGCAGTCCGTATGAGAGTGAGAGAGGAAGCACGGTAAGCTTACTGTAATTATTATGATGATGTCATTGTCATGCTTTGCTCGTCTCGTGAGAAAATGTTATACAATGTTCACTCTGATGTAAAATATGTACTCTGTTTTGCATTTCTGTACGCTAGTGCTCAACCACGCATGCTCGGTTTTGGGTGCGTGCGCGCCTGCGTGGTTGAGCACTAGCGTACAGAAATGATCTGATCTATGAGTGATCTTGGTGATCCGGCAATGCATTGGCGAGTGGTGTGGACGACTCCCGTCACTTGCCGAATACCCACCTGGCTGTCACCCAACAGTCTTGTCGGTCATGCTCGTGATTCGTCGTTACTATGACCGGATACTTCAACGGCTGCAGTGTTGTTCTGTCTGCACCCAGCTGGATAAGGTTCGGCAACGTGCGCTGCATTTCCTGGGAGTCGACATGAGTCAAAGTGTCTTTACTTCGCCGAAAATATTCATCGAATGCATTCAATGATTCACCCCGCCACCCCGCCATTCCCTTCGTTGTACACGCTCCCGATGCCTGATTGCGAGGCTAGCGCCGAGACCTCTGGTTGGTCGAGTGGCTCTCAGTGCGTCGGTCACGTATTTCCTACAACCTCTGTGTCTTGTTTTGTGTTGTTCTTGGCCACATGTTTCCCAGCAGAGCTGTGTTCACAGTGAAAAAGAAAATGAGAAAGACTCTAGTTTCAAAACGCAATCAATAGTACAAGCTGGATCGACATACTGTAAATATACAAAATTTCGGCGCTGCACAATTTCGGCACTTCACGATTTTTGACATTTCGGCGGCGATTTATTTTCGGCTTGGGGTAGAAGGCATGGTACATGGTATAGTGCGACAGATGCTGTGAAAAATTTCATCGGCGTTTTAATTTAGGCGTTTTGGGTCGGTGCCGAATATAGCCGAAATTTAATAGCTGCCGAAAATTTGAATATATACAGTACCAGGGTTTTTGACTGTCTACATATTTCTTCTAGCAGAATTTTTGTTACTAATTTTAGTAAATTAGGCTCGGGTGGAGAGCCAAGGATTCATTTATAAGAAGAAAAGAGGGCCAAAGAGCTACAAGTTACGCTATAATATCCACTAACACCACTGCAGTTACATTACAAGATGCGCTAGAGCTGAGATGTGCTAGAGCTGATTGCCAGTTATGTGTAGAACGTCAGTACCGTCGGTCAGTGTCGTGCAATGTTATCGCATGAGCTTATTGTAAAGTAACTGCAGTGGTGTTTGTGGATATTATAACGTAACTTGTAGCTCTTTGGTCCTCTTTTCTTCTTCTAATTTAATAAAGTATTTAATTGTATGTGGATGCAGCTTGTCCAGTTGATTGCACTATTAAAACTACAGTGAAACCTGTCTGAGACGACGGCTCCAGGGGCCTTCAAAACGTGGTCTCTGTTACCAGGTGGTCTCCTTATCCAGGGTCATTTGACAGGTAATAGCATCCCTTGATCCTTGTTGCAGTGGTCTTCTAGGACAGGTGGTCTTCTAGGACAGGTGGTCTTCTAGGACAGGTGGTCTTCTAGGACAGGTGGTCTTCTAGGACAGGTGGTCCTCTAGGACAGGTAGTCTTCTAGGACAGGTGGTCTTCTAGGACAGGTGGTCTTCTAGGACAGGTGGTCTTCTAGGACAGGTGGTCTTCTAGGACAGGTGGTCTTCTAGGACAGGTGGTCTTCTAGGACAGGTGGTCACCTTGACAGGTTTTACTGTATTGTCCCCTCGTCGCTGGCAGTATCCGGCATAGCAGGCTGGTACATCAAGTAGCGCATGGCACATAGATGATGACACAGCAACGACATAGCTCGATTGCGACTTTTTTTTGTAGCCTAGAGAGCGTGTGTGGGCAGGCGTGCGTTTACCGCCATATTACCAGGTGTGTCTTTACCACCATATTTATCAACCATAAGTACAGCTGCAGTGGTGTCTTCAACTTCATTCTCCCTCGTTGCTTGTTCAAAAAAAAGACTCTGCGTTCGCTTTTGTTCTGATCCAGGTACCAGTACCAGTGCTGGTGATGGTGGTGCTGGTGATGATGGTGGTGGTGATGGTGATGGTGATGGTGCCGGGCTACCGGCTGCAGTGTCGGCCGCATCGGAGGCGGACGTGGAGCAGATGACGGCGCAGTGCATTGCTGACTGGCATACGCCGACTGCTGCCGCCGCTGCAGCATCCACTTACCAGCACATACCTCGATTCTACAGAAAGGTACAGCGTGAAACTCTGCAGATTCTTTTTGCATTTCTTTTCATGTTTTCTTTTTGAAAGTCGGATGTTGAGCCAATAATAAATACAGTCAACTTTACGTATAACGACACTCGGCGGCGGGGCATCAGAAAAGTGTCATTATTCGCGAAGTGTCCCTATACCCGAACTCTCATTATATGTATTACAGTAAGATGGGACTTTGCTCTGGGCATGGAAATTCTGTCGTTATTCACGAATTGTTGTTATATCCGCAGTCGTTATTAGCGAAGTTGACTGTATAGAAAGGAAAAAAAGGACATAAGGATACGAGTGTTGTTGCACTTTCTGACTGTATATAGTATCTAGTTACAGTGGTGGACGGTTACTCTTAATTAACTCGTATCCCTTATGTCCTTTTCCTCTTTTCTTTTCTATTCATTTCTCTCCGCTGTTTCCCCTTTTTCAAGGCTCTCTTTCTTCAGTGCGTGGGCTTGGCAATGAAGCCGAGAGACAGTCTGTCGGCTGAGCTAGGTGCACCTCACTGGCACAGCCACAATGGCCCCTGACGTTTTTATGTCGTTGCTCCTTCCTGCTTCCTGTCAAACTCTTCCTTAGTAGGGTTGTGTGCAATGTACAAATAATTCGGGCGTCCCTAATCCGGGCAGGTCCGTCTACCCCCCCCCCCCCCCGACTCGTTGACTTGTTGACTTGTTCGGGTTTCTACTCCCAGAAAGTAACAGCCCTGACAATAAGCCCATTGTGCATTGCCAAATATGGAAGGTGTGAGTAATGCATGTGAGTACACTGGGATCAGCAATGCACTGTTCAACACCCCAGACGACCATGCCCAGGTGGCTGTGTGGGGTGTTATGTGAGTACGCTGGGATCAGCAATGCACTGTTCAACACCGCAGACGACCATACCCAGGTGGCTGTGTGGGGTGTTATGTGAGTACGCTGGGATCAGCAATGCACTGTTCAACACCGCAGACGACTTTGCCCAGGTGGCTGTGTGGGGTGTTATGTGAGTACACTGGGATCAGCAATGCACTGTTCAACACCGCAGACGACCATGCCCAGGTGGCTGTGTGGGGTGTTATGTGAGTACGCTGGGATCAGCAATGCACTGTTCAACACCGCAGACGACCATGCCCAGGTGGCTGTGTGGGGTGTTATGTGAGTACACTGGGATCAGCAATGCACTGTTCAACACCGCAGACGACCATGCCCAGGTGGCTGTGTGGGGTGTTATGTGAGTACACTGGGATCAGCAATGCACTGTTCAACACCGCAGACGACCATGCCCAGGTGGCTGTGTGGGGTGTTATGTGAGTACAATGGGATCAGCAATGCACTGTTCAACACCCCAGACGACCATGCCCAGGTGGCTGTGTGGGGTGTTATGTGAGTACGCTGGGATCAGCAATGCACTGTTCAACACCGCAGACGACCATGCCCAGGTGGCTGTGTGGGGTGTTATGTGAGTACACTGGGATCAGCAATGCACTGTTCAACACCCCAGACGACCATGCCCAGGTGGCTGTGTGGGGTGTTCGCGGTGCAAATTACATCATTGCACAATGGGCTAATTATGTTCTATGCCTCCGTGGACACACGTATGTTCTGTGTCTGCTCGTATGTGTTTGCGGTTTACACTGCGCAGTGTCCGGATGAGAACGATGCAGTCCGTATTATAGCAATAAAAACTGCTTCATGGCAGTTTTCTAAAAAAAGTTATTGTGTTCTAGTCCATGGACCACGTCTAAAAAGTAAGAAATTAACGAAATGTGATAGCCGAAAATTAAAATTTCACACAAAACCTCACAATAATCACAACACTTGAAATGCTGCTTTCAACACTAAACTTGTACTGCACCAACAATTGGCAACATGCATGTCATGCATGCATAGGAAAGAGGATCACGAGGGGAAAAGGTCTTCTACATGTAGCTTTTCATTCTGTGTGTGATTATTGTGAGGTTTTGTGTGAAATTTTAATTTTCGGCTATCACATTTCGTTAATTTCTTACTTTTTAGACGTGGTCCATGGACTAGAACACAATAACTTTTTTTAGAAAACTGCCATGAAGCAGTTTTTATTGCTATAATTTCTTTTGTTTTTTCTGTCACCAATCAATGGAATGCCCTATACTATATCAATATGTAAATTTAAACTAAATGATGGCCTTCACATCGCCCATTTGTTCGTTCATGCTTAACCTTTCTAGGGGCTCCCGTAAGAAGACCATAGGTCTGTGGGAAACACCCTAGTAAAATAAATAAAATAATAATAATAATAGAGTACATAAACGGTTTATGTACTCTTGATCATATCAATACCGTATTATACGCCTTGATGTGCAAGCCTTTTCTTGCAGAAAATGGCATAGCATGTTCTTCTACGGGGAAACATGTGAGTACGTAGTGGTGGACCGCGGTGATACTTTTTTTATACGGAGGTCATTCTGTGCATGTTGCTGTAGCAGAATTTCATGACTCTGTCATAAAATTGTCTTGCCTTTCAGATATTTCAGATTTCCCCACCCTCGATCAGATTTATTTGAGAAATGTAACCAGGTGCGTGTCGCAGATGTTTTTTGTTGATTCTGTGTTTAAAATGGTTTATAATCATTGGTTTATCGTGATAAGGTCATCCTGCATCATATTGCACTGAAATCGTAATCCTGTTGTTGTCGATAGAACTTTTGGAAGTAGTTCAATGACTTCAAACTGTTGGTCCACGATATTCTAAAACAACACAGCAAAGGAGGAACAATAAACATGTATTAAAATGTAAACAAAATACATTGCTGAGTCCGACACCTCGTTCCAACAACTACACTGATCCTGAGGATAAAAGGGGCAAGGCTATGGTTGGAGGTACTGAGAGATAAACAAGGCACTCCATAATAATAAAATCTTACACATCTTTTGGTGAGTATGAATGATATCCAGTCGAACCTCTTTAGGACGAACACCAAGGGACCGATGGTATTAACTCTATGAGTTTGTCTTAACCTATTTATAACCAGTGAATACAATGATTTCTCCAATAGACATACGAATAGATTTCTTCCACAGCGAAAGATTCTAAGCCACACCAACTCATTGACTCGTCTCGTATGAAACAAATGAGTCGTAGAGAGGTTCTGCAAAACGAAAATGCGTACAACCTTTCGTTCTACTTCATGAAGTGCGAAACTTCGCACGAACTTTCGCAACTTTGGACACGAAACTTGCAGGGAACGCGAAATTAACTGTCGTAGGAAAATTCGTGAGATCGGGTCATGGCGTACGTGCACTTGGCCCGCGCAAACTACGAAAATGTGCAGAACGCAAAATTCGTACACACTTTCGCAAGGACTGTCGCGAAACTTCGTTCGAATTTTCGTTTTGCAGAACCTCTCTACTGAACCTTTCTTTAGAAACATGACGGCAACTGAAACAGCAACAGAGAAAGTACGATACATGTGCAGCACATTCTTGCAGGTACATGTACTACAAACAGATTGCAGATCGTAATTCTTGCTTTGGCGGCACGAAACTTTATTTGGGGCAGTGCAATCTCGGCGGTACTTACAAATAATAAATCAAACAGCCCAGACTCGAGTAAACAAATCCAATCATACAAGTACGAGATCTTCACGAGACGAGACTGCTCCCATTGGCTTGTTTCGTATGAAGCAAACAAGTTTACTGAACCTATCCACAATGGAGATTTTCCCTGATATGCGAATTTATTTTGCAAATTCGGTCAATGGGTCCTTGAACCTTTCCCTCCAGATTGGGAACTGCCAACGATAGTATGCCACTGACCAGTGCCTTACTTGTAACGTACCAATGTACAATGAATATGAGTATTTCGACAACACATCTAACACAAGCCTTACCGTCAAGAAGGTGAACTCGCCTTCTTCGCACACTGTAGGCAAGGGCAAAGAGATAAAAATGGATCTAAATCCGAATAAAATCAGCCCACGTTTCCGTAAATGAAAGGGTGAGCATAAGCAAATGAATCGAAGGAAACCGGTCAACTCAGAAATCACCTGTCATCGAGTATTCCGTAAAAGGAGGCCTCGGCAGCGGAAAAGCTAAATAATTTAGAAAAGAGATCCTGTCAGCTTTTCCATTATTTATTGCATTCCGCCCAAAATCAGCACACTTTTCGTAAATGAAAGAGTGAACACAAGCAAATGAATCAAAGGGAACTGGTCAACTCACCTGTCAGTAATATTCCGCGAAAGGAGGTCTCAGCAGCACCGAAACGAAATAAGCCAGGCCAGGAGTCGAAATATCCGAAACAGCTCATACAAGAAGCAGTTCCAAAGAAGGAAGTTCCTTGCGCATGTACATCCGAACACGGACTGCACTGCAACACAATGTCTGCCGTGCACGTGCACAGCACGCGGCTACCACCCGCTGGTAGATCTAATACCGAGCACCTTACGTAGAGACTTACGTAGCCTAAGTGAAATACCGAGCACTTTACGTAGAAAGTTACGTAGCATAGCGGTGTCGTTTTTCTTGCCATGTGAACACAATAATAGAAAAGCTGACAGGATCGCTTTTCTAAATGAGAGTGAGAGAGGAAGCACGGTAAGCATACTATAATTTTTATGATGATGTCATGCTTTGCTCGTCTCGTGAGAAAATGTTATACAATGTGCACTCTGATGTAAAATTTGTACTCTGTTTTGCATTTCTGTACGCTAGTGTTCAACCACGCATGCTCGGTTTTGGGTGCGTGCGCGCCTGCGTGTGTGTGTATGTGTATGTGTGGTCATTGGACGTGTGTATGTGCATGTGTGTGTGTGTGTGTATGTGTTGTGTGTTTGTGTTTGTGTGCGCGCGTGTGTGTGTGCCCGTTCTTGTTTTTTTCTGTTTGTGTTCAGAGCACGTCATGTGCAGCGTCTTAGCAAGGAGATGTTGACGAACAGCGACCTTGATGTGAGTGTATACTTTCAAAGCAGAACTTTTCGGTGGTGTTTGATTTTCGGTAACTTCGGTGCCAACAATTTTTACCGATAATAAAACGCACCGAAAATTTCGGTACAACCCATACTGTATACATGTAGTACTAGTACACTTACCTGGAAAACGGGTTTTACCGAAAATTTCCCTGCACCGAACCGCCGATTTTGGAGAATACCGGAAACATGACACCACCGAAAATGTCTGCTTTACAGTATACTGTATAGTGTATAGTGCTGCGCTGTATTGAGTCACTGAGTCACTGAGTCACTCAGTCACTGAGTCACTCAGTCACTCAGTCACCGAGTCACTCAGTCACCGAGTCACTCAGTCACCGAGTCGCTGAGTCACCGAGTCACTCAGTCACTGTGGCCAACAAGGCTCTTCAATAATACTTCACACAAGGGTCGTAGGAGACATCGTAGGCAACCTGGTTCCAACAATCACTCGATTGAAAGACGAAGAGACAAAAGACAAACGACAAGAAAACCTGAACAAGAAGGCCCGGAAAGGACCAAGATGTCCAGAAAAGGATAAAGAAAATAACGTAGTACCAAATTATCGTACAACACAGCAAGATGCGGGGGAACCATGCGCGCGACCGCGCGGGTTCACAAAAGCTCCCGTGAAACAGATATGGATACGTGATGTCAAAGAAAGCGAAAGGGTCAAGAGAACAAATCTGACACGGCTTCTAGAAGACACACTACACTACTACGTCATGAGTACGCGACTGCACAGTCAGCGTAACTATAGAAAAGATGGCGACTGGTCTGCAAGCAACGACCAGGTGCAGAACAAAATCAAACAAACAGAAATATTCAAAATACGGTTGTGAAAGAAAGAAGAAAAGAATGAAGCTGAAGGGTTACACCTGTCAGAGGGTGTTAGCACCCGACGCTGGGTGACAGCAAACCCTGTCAGGTAGTGGTAAATAATCCTAACACTTCTGCAGCAGAACTTCAATCGCAGCGAAAATACATCTCAGGTAAGAAACTCTAGCAATAATTCGAGCGTCTCAATCTATCGTGATCCACTCACAACATACACATGCAAACAACTCGAAACAGAGAATGTATCGGTCTGCGACATCCTCCCCACCAAAGCACATCTCACACATCCACAAGTCACTCACGATACCTCTGAGGGCGTTGCACAAGACGTGTACGCGTGCGTACCGGTTGCTGCACTTGTGGCTGTGGCTTGAGTGTGGCTTTCTCACTAATCACGTCCTCTGGATCATCAGCCCTATTTGTAGGCACGACATCCTCGACATCCTCGGGCTCACTATCAGCATCAGCAGTTGGTGACTCATTACGGTTGGAGATCTCCAACGGCACCAAGCGCTGAATGGGCCGCAGCAACTCATGTCCGCTCACTCGGACCTTCGCGACACGCTGACGGCCATCTCGACCAGTGTGCAGTTGCAGTATTCTGGCCAACTTCCAGCACACACGCTTCTTGGTATGATCTGCCAGGAACACGACATCGCCAACTGCTAGTGAATGACCCTTGCGGTCATGGTGACTGCGGAGGCTCAACAAATACTCCTCAGTCCATCGGGCAGTGAAGTGCACTCTCAGCTGCGAAAGATACTGCAGACGACGGTTCGCATCAGTGTGAGACAAGCAACTCTCAGCATTCGAGTCAGACTGGACACTAGCAGCACCCAGCAACATCGACGGAGACAGCGGCAAGTCTTCATCCTCCGTGACATACGTGATCGGACGGTCATTGACGACATCCTGGACTTCCGACAGCAGAGTCCGTAGCTCCGTCTTGGATAGGAGCGACTTGCCTAACACACGCCGCAGTGGGGACTTGACAATAGCAACCAGCCGTTCAAAGAACCCACCATGCCATGGTGCTGCTGGGGCATTCAGTCGCCAATCCACTGAACTGACGAGACGTCGGGATGCAGCTGCGAACGCTGTGCCGTTATCCGACCGAACTAGAGTAGGCTTGCCGAATCTCGCGACGAAACGACGATACGCTAGGAGGAACTCTTCCTCCGACAGACTCTCGACAAGCTCAAGATGCACTGCACGTGTTGTCGCGCACACAAACAATAGAATCCACACCTTGCTGGATACGCCGCGGTCCTTGACGAGCAGCGGGCCAGCGTGATCGACACCGACAACGCAGAACGGCCGCTGATGCAACACACGATCAGCTGGTAGCGGTGCAGCTCTCTCAGACGCAGTAGGGGCATCAGCCCGACGACAGACAACACACTTCTCCTTGACTGCACGCAACATGCGTCGACCACCAACAATCAGATACCGGCGGCGCACAAACGCAAGGCACGCCTCCACACCCTGGTGGAGCCGGCTAACATGGACGTTCGTCAGCATCAGCCTTGTCAGGTAGTGCTTGGCCAGCAGTACTGGGTGCGTCGTGTCGGGATCCAAGTCGGCAAACTGCAGTCGTAGTGTCGCACGAATCAGACCATCGTTGTCCAGGAACGGGCTGAACTGGCCAATCTTCGACGACTTCGGTACGCTACGGCCATTGCGCAGCTCAGACAACTCTGCCGGAAAGCACACCTCCTGGATAGCTCTCAACAGCACCTGATCTGCCTTGGCACTGACAACTGCTGCGTCCTTGTACTTCCAGGAAAGCATCCGGCGAACAACTCCCTGGACCCGTGTCCACTTGGACAAACGAAGCCACCACTGGTTCTTGGCATCAGGTGTCAGCACTGCTTTGACGTGCAGCTCCATCTGCGACTCGTCAGTAGGCACTGGTTCTTCCTTCCTCGGCAACTGACCATCTCGCAGCCACGCTGGGCCCTGCTGCCAAACATCTCCCATCAGCTCCGTAACAGACGCACCACGACTAGCGATATCAGCTGGGTTGTCAGCTCCAGGGCAGTGCAACCACGTAACCGAGTGCTGCTTAGCGATGGCTTGAATTTCGCTAACACGATTCGAGACGTATGTCTTCCAGCGATACGGCGGTGCTGCCAACCACTGGATCACTGTCATAGAATCCGACCAAGCGTGCACAGTGGCTGGTGACACGGATGACTGCTCCAGTACAAACTGTAGACAACGGGCACCGATGAACGCTGCTTGCAGCTCCATGCGGGCCAAGGTATGAGCTTTCAGCGGGCTCATCTTGGACTTCGCAAACACTAGCCGGCTGACTCCGTCGAACACGTAGTAGATGCAACAGCCATAACCGAGCTCCGATGCATCACAGAACAGGTGCACTGCAGGCGCGTCGCTTCTGTCACCTAGCCAACGTGGGAAACATAGCGATGGAAGCAGATGACGGTCTTGCCACCACTTGATAGCGATACTCGCTGACTCTGCACTCAGCGGCTGATCCCAACCACTTGCCAGCTTCCAGAGTTCCTGCATCAGGATCTTGCCCTGCAGCGAATATGGCGACACGAATCCGAGTGGGTCGTAAATAGAAGCTACCGCCTTCAGTAGCGTGCGCTTCGTCCAGGGCAACTTGACGTCATCCGTCTTGCCGACTGGAAAGCACAGCTCGTCAGTTACCGTCCAGGTACAGCCAAGGACCTTAGACTCTTCTGCGGCTTCATCAGTACTCATGCGCCACTTGCGCAAATCCATGCCGACAGTACTCAGGCTGTGAACACTCTGCGCGCGGAATTCGTCAGCTTCCTGTGGAGTGGATGCACTGGCCACGCAGTCATCAACATAGAGACTTTCACGTAGGTGGTTCAGTTGCTCGCGTGACTTGGGATCAAGCTGCTCTGCTTCGGCATCCAGATGGTGTTGCAGGATTGCCGTCAAAATAAACGGAGAGCAATTGACACCAAATGGCAAACGGGTACGTGGTCATCTCGCCCTTCTCATTGGGCCACAGAAACCGGACGTAGCGACGGTCAGCTTCCTCCAGGCCGACCATGAAGAAGGCCTTCCGTATATCTGCCTGCATCGCAATTTCCCGCTCTCGGAAACGCAGCAGCAAACCAGAAATACTCGGTAGGAGAGACGGACCGGGGTCCAGAACATCATTCAGGGATTTCCTACCCTTCAGCGCTGCTGAGGCATTGAAGACAACTCGGACTTTCGTTGTTGTCGACTCAGCTTTGAAAACAGCATGGTGAGGCATATAATACCCATCCTGCTCCGGGTCTGGGTCGACTTCAACTGCGCCCAGCGCCATGTATTCGGCCAGCAAAACTGCGTCGTAGCGCTGCCTCTCAGGGGTGTCTGGGCCCAGCTTCTTCAGCTGCGCATTCGCTGCTGCCAACGCCTGCCACCGATTGTCCGGTGGACGCTCCTCACTGGCCCATAACAGCCCGACCTTGAAACGACCGTCTTCCACGGCAATGGGGAAAGCTGGCCAGTTGCTGGACTGACCCACAGGCGCTTCCATTTCCCAGAGTCGGTCGATCTGAGACTGTACGACTCCCACCGTGCGCGTTGCTGACTTCCCGGGTACAGGCTCACACACTGGCCCAACAATCAGCCAGCCAAAGTCCGTCCGCCAGACAGTCTCTCCACCACTCTGCCGTTTCTCTTGGAAGAGGTCAAACGCGTGGTCAGCACCGATCATTAAATGGATCTCATCCGAGACCCCAGGTGTAGCCACATCACTCAGCGCTATTCCTCTCTCCTTCCAACGCTGCACACAGCCTGCAGATGGTTTCGGCAGAGACAAACTCAGCGACTCTTGCTCAAAGGCCTCGACCTTGATGGTTCGCTCGGTCGTCACTAGGCTGATATCCTTGACTGACATTGACTGCATGGACTCGTCATGTCCAAATGCCTGCACACGCACTCGTTGATGGCTGAGGGTCTTGGCTCCAACGGCCGAAACCAGTGCTGTGGAAACAAAGGATGCCTGGGAACCTGGGTCCACAAATGCTCGGACTTTCCTGCTCCCGGTGGGTCCAACCACCTTAACCACTGCCGTCATTAGGCGCACCTCCTCATTCCGGAATGACACGGCATTCACAGTCCTCCCGGGTGGGTGCAGTAGCGGGTGGTGCTTCTCCTTGCACTTGTTGCACTTGGCGCTCTCATTGCATCTAGCCTGGCGATGTCCCCATCTCAAACAGTTCCGGCACAACCAGTTCTGGTTCACATACTTCTGACGCTCCTGATACTCCAGGTCGCCGAGGGCTCGCTCAGCAGCATCCACGGTGACTCGAAACGACTTCGCTGTCACTATGTCACCCTCCAGTGCGGGCTTGGGCTTTGACGCATGCCCACGTGCTCGGCCATGTGCCTCTTGGTACGACGTACCTGCCGCTTGAAAGTCAGCAAATGTCAGCGAGTAACATTTCCTTTCAAGCATAAACGCCTTGAGTTCAGGACTCCCTGCCTCCAGCACCAGCTGCTTGATCAGGGCGCCCATGATGCGCTCATCTGCTGCGCCGAATCCATCGTCATCAGCCTCACCGTCATCATCATCACCCGCACCACCACTACAGTCCACACCACCTGTGAGCTTGGCCCACAGGCAGACCTCTTGTGCAATCCGCACACAGAACTGGTAAAAGGACTCTTCCGGGTTCTGATGCGTCGTGGTGAGCGCTCGCCAGGCCTTCTCCGGCGTCTTGCCGAAGGCGAGCAGCAACTCTCTCTTTGCGTCGTCATAACGACGGCAACCTTTACACGACTTCTCCAATCGTGTCCCCACCACCGCCACTCTCAGTCGAATCAGCCACTCATCCTTGGTAAACCCATTCTGGGTGGCCACGTCCTCGAACAACTCGAGGTACGTGGTGATCGACTGCCGATTGTCATATTTCGGCATCTTGATAGTCGCACGCTTAGTCACGTGACTCGTAACACTACTGGTACTCGCCAGTCTGCTCCGCGGACCCTCCGCTTGCGATACCGACTCGACCTCACGTTTGATGTCGGCCAACTTCTGATCATACTCCTCCCGCAGCTGGGCCACGGACCGGTTTTCCGCTCGTTCGTTTCTCTCTTTAACTTCAGCCAAACGAGCATCGACATTTCTCTGAGGTCATTCTCCTTATAACCGTACGCCGTACCGTTTCTGATAAACGTGGCCTCCAGATCGCCTAATTCTAACGATGCCATCCTGGCGTGGTCGCCAAAAATGTGGCCAACAAGGCTCTTCAATAATACTTCACACAAGGGTCGTAGGAGACATCGTAGGCAACCTGGTTCCAACAATCACTCGATTGAAAGACGAAGAGACAAAAGACAAACGACAAGAAAACCTGAACAAGAAGGCCCGGAAAGGACCAAGATGTCCAGAAAAGGATAAAGAAAATAACGTAGTACCAAATTATCGTACAACACAGCAAGATGCGGGGGAACCATGCGCGCGACCGCGCGGGTTCACAAAAGCTCCCGTGAAACAGATATGGATACGTGATGTCAAAGAAAGCGAAAGGGTCAAGAGAACAAATCTGACACGGCTTCTAGAAGACACACTACACTACTACGTCATGAGTACGCGACCTGCACAGTCAGCGTAACTATAGAAAAGATGGCGACTGGTCTGCAAGCAACGACCAGGTGCAGAA
>NC_088653.1:10846784-10879284 GCF_964019385.1 Sycon ciliatum
TTTGATGTGCGATGCCTCGGACACTTGTGTGGGTGCCGTCTTGCAGCAGTTCGTGAATGAGGAATGGCAGCCGCTCGCTTTCTTCAGTAAGAAACTCACCGCTCCTGAGTGTCGCTACGCAACGTTTGGCCGATGAAACTGCTGGAAGGACTGGGCCGCGTTGCGGAGGCCGAACGGGCATGCGGGTGAACTCAAATAGCCCAAACGGGGTGATGATTGCTGTCTTAGGAATATCCTCCTCGGCAACCGGGATCTGATGATACGCACGGATAAGGTCCAGTTTCGTGAAGTAGCGAGCCCCATTCAGATCTGCTGTGAAATCCTGAATATGGGGAATCGGGTATCTATCTGGGACCGTCTTCTGATTCAGTGCACGGTAATCGCCACATGGACGCCAGTCGCCATTAGGTTTAGGTACCATGTGCAGCGGACTGGCCCATGTGGACTGGGATGGCCGAACGATGCCCAAATTCATCATGTGCTGGAACTCACGCTTGGCGACATCAAGACGGTCCGGTGCGAGTCGGCGGGCTTTCGCAAATACTGGAGGTCCACTTGTCTCAATGTGGTGGCTGACGGTGTGCTTGACTGGCTGGTCATACCTGGGTGGCTGGGCGACCTCAGGGATATCCTCCAGTAATGAGGTGAACGCGGATGGTGCAGCAGGGGGTATAGTACTGATCGGTGGCTCAGGTGTGGCCACGCTGATCGAACCCAGAGCGTGCAAACTGGTCACTTCATCCCGCAACTCCTGGTGGGCGATGCTCACTTGCAGGTGAAAATGTCCAAGAAAGTCTGCTCCCAGAATGGGTTGCGTTACGTCCGCCACAATGAATACCCATGTAAAATGCCGCCGGAGGCCAAAGTCCAAGGTCAGGAACGTTGGCCATATGTCCGGATAGTGGTGCCATTGGCTGCATGGAGGGAGTAAACTGTGCTGACTGACGTATGTCCGCCCTGGTTGGCGGAACAACACTCACAGCAGCTCCTGTATCCACTAGGTATAGAGCACCAGCAATCCGATCTCGGACATGTAGGCGGCTAGAGGTATTCGTACCAGACACTTGCGCCACTAATGTCTGGCTTGCGCGTTTCCCGGCCAATAGCTACAGGTATGGTCGCACTTCAGAGCCATATATTTGGTGTGGCGGATGACACCCCACTGTCCGCCATTACGTCCGCGATGGAGAAATTTGGATCCGTCATTGGTGTTCCGAAGCGGGAAACAAAGGCTGTGGAAGGCTGCACCTTCACAACTGGTACTACATTCGTAAACTTAGTACCCACAGCTATCGTACCCTCCACCATCATGTTGTCTGAGGTCCCGTCAGAAACTGCGCGTTTGGCACAGGGGTCAAGTTCCCACGTGCTACAAGTGTGGCTCCAGTACTCATATCGCCAAACTCTGCACCCACCAGGCCAGGAGGCCTAGGTCCGTACGCTGATGCAGCAGCCAGCGCGCTGAAGGGTACATGTACTCAGGGCCAGGCCCAGGGGACACTGGATGACACAGTGGGTGCAAATTTCAGAACCAACAGTGAGTACAAGCCAGTCAGCAAGCAGTACAGCTTCAGCACCTGAAACTGGGACACCTCAAGTTCTTCACCTAGGCTGTGTTTACATGAGAAATTTCAACCCGGGTCGAGTTCAGCCCGGGTTGAAAGTCTGTACGATAGACAAAAGAGGTGAGCGTTTACATGAAGACAGTTGACCCGGGTCAAATACTGAATATGCCGCCAAAAGTCCACTTCTCCAGTCACTGTGTGGTCACGTGAATCCGTTCGCGGCGAAATTTGCATCTGCAGTGCCGTTCAAACTGGCGCGAGGTACGCACAGAAGTACGTTGTACGAATTTCTTTCCCGGGTTGATTTCAACCCTCCCCATGGGGGGAGGTTGAAATCAACCCGGGGTGAAATTTCAACCCAGGTCAAGCGCAATGCTTCATGTAATCGCGCCTTCACTTTGTGCACATGGCGGGTTGAAATCTGACCCGTCGAACTCACCCGGGTTGAAACGCTTCATGTAAACACAGCCCTATCAGGAATCAGCCAAACCAGACCAGCTTAACAAGGAGCTGGGAACTGCTCACTGCCCTCCAGATGACAAGGGACTTTATGGTGGCCAAGGGACGGAAAAACCTTCAGAGTGCCAAAAAAAACTTGTTGACTTTTCAGAAATGAGCTACTGACCGAACTCGGACTGGAACAGAGGACATGGTCATGGGTAACAACGAGAGCAACGACCGGCATATGACAGTTGGCGAACTCACCATATCGTATTAGATCATGACCAGTGTAGCTTTCATTAAAATGTCTGTAGCCTTAGGAAAAAGTAGGCAGAAATTGAAGACTTTATCCAACCCGTGGAGTACACATCCTAGGCGTTGCGGAAACTTGGCTGTCGCCGATGTAACAGACGGAGAAGTAAACATTCCTCATTTCAGTGTGTCCGCAAAGATCGGGAAGGCAGCAAGGAGGCGGGTGTTGCCTTCTACTGTCATACGTCCTTGCAAGTCCGTCGAAGACGTGACTCGAGTGTGAGCTGGAGATGCTGTGGCTTGGAGATTCTAGCCCCAGGTCGACCAGGCAATGAGACGGTTTTCTGGGCTGCTGCTATCGACCACCTAGTGAATCTGGCCGGGCTACTGGGATGGGGCTGGAGTCAAACCTAGAGACTGCCTGCAGTGGACCGCAGACCACAACTGTGCTAGTAGGAGACTTCAACGTAAACTTAATGATGCCCATGCTGTGACTCCTTTGCATCATTGTACTCAACCAGTTAACCTTCACCCAGAAACCAGACGCACTACGTGGATCTATTCTTGTCTACCACCCCGATCCAGGGTGTTTGCGAGACCATACATTGGGATATCAGTGACCACTCTGCAATACTTGCCAGGCTGCCAATTTCAGCAAGTCACCACTTGAAGGACAGCATCTGCGCAAGACTCGCTGTTTGCACAAAGTGGATTGGAATATGTTTACATGTGACCTGGAGGAAGACGCTAACTACCTGTGACTCTGTCTGTGTGGATGTGCTTGCGTCGTCACTCACTGCGGAATCCAGACCACTCTAGACAAACATGCTCCACTTCGGGAACGGCGCCGCAAATCTCGACGCCCTTGCCCCTGGATTACAGATGAGTTAGTGGCGAGTGTTCGTGAACGGAACCGGGCGCATCGTCTCTGGCTCCGAGACAAAACCGATCAGAACCTTCAAGAAGCACACCGATCAGCTTCGCTCCAAAGCACGGAAGTTGGACAGGAATCTGCGCAACTTGTACTTCACTAAGAGATGTGATACATCAGATCAACGGCAACTTTGGGCTGTCATGAACGATGTCACAGGCCGACAGAAGACACGGAAAAGAACCTGAAGCGCCGCTTGAGTCACTCAGTAAATTGTTTGGAGACATTGTGCATGACCCTATGCGGCCACCTGAGCTGCATATACCACATGGTCCAGCCTCTGCATCTAGCTTCTCAACATTTTCAGCCGGTAAGCGTGTCTGATGTTGCACAATGCTTGCAAACTGTGAGTCCTCACAAAGCATCTGGGAGTGACAACATTCCTGGAATTGTACTGCAGCAGTTTCAGATGTCCTGGCACCTCCATTTACCACCCTAGTCAATGCATCCTTGACATCAGGTACTGTGCCAGTGTGTTTTAAAACATCACACATTAGTCCACTGTTCAAGAGTGGCGATGCAACATCCCCTACTAACTATAGACCAGTGTCATTGCTCCCTATTCTGTCCCGGATTTGGAGTTCTTTGTAAAGAAGCAACTCACAGCATACCTCACGCAACATAGCATATTACCTAGCAGTCAGTTTGCCTACAGGAAAATGCACTCTACCGAAGATGCATTAGTTCTAGCCGCCAACCGTTGGCTGTTGGCCAAACAAGAGCGAAAATACACAGGTATTGGTGATGGTTGACATGTCAAAAGCGTTTGACCGTGTCCAACATCAACGTCTGATTGATAAACTATTCACCCTGGGAGTCAATGGAAGAGTATTGTTATGGTTGGCTAGCAATCTGTCTGGTTTGTACTCAGCGTGTCAAGGTGTGTGAGCTCTTTCTAGTGCAGTCCCATGCTCAAGAGGTGTGCCCCAAGGCAGTGTTCTTGGCCGCTTCTCTTTGTCCTTTACACGAGTGACATTTCCGACGTCATACCTTGCATTGTTGTTCATCAGGAGTTCGCGGACGACATCTTCCCTAGATTATTCTGATTCAGATCTGGACACTGTTTGCAAGACGTTGACTACGGCTGTGACACGTCTGTCTGACTGGCTCTCCGAAATTGGGCTCTGCTGAATACCGGCAAAACCCAAGTCATGGTAATTCAACCTCGGGACTCACTGGCGACATACCAGTCGTGAAATGTAAGGATCAAGCCTTAACTGTTACCTTCCACTGCCAAATACCTTGGCGTAACCATTGATGACCAGCTATCCTGGCAGCCACATGTCTCCAGTGTTGTGCAGAAGGCGTCAGTCGCCATCAGCCAGCTATGGCGCCATGGGCGATCTCTGCCCATAAGAGCCCGCAGACTTTGGTACATTGGCATTGTGCAAGCACGACTAACGTACGCATCCAATGCATTCTTCCCGTCGCTGACACAGCAGCTGCAGAGTCGTTTAATTCAAATCCAGCAAATCCGGAATTCGTGCAATTTTCCGACTCTCCAGCCGTGCATCCACAGCCCCCCTCCTCGTGCGCTTAATCTATTCGATCCCTAACTCACATTTTTAACTACAAGGTTTTGTTTTTTGTTTTCCGTTGCCTACATGATCTTGCAAGTCCTCTTTTCTGCACCTACTTTCAGTTGATGCTAACACAGGCCAAGCATCCCGGGATGAGCGCCGAATTACTCGAGGACAGGAGCAGCGGCTACTGCAAGTGCCTTTCCTTCCTGGACCTTCCGGTCGTCAGTCATTGACATTTGTGGGAAGCACACTTTGGAATGCCCTTCCCAGCGATATTCGCCTCCACAGTGCGGCGGTTGCCTTATACTGGCTCTGAACAGAATTAATTGTAATTTGTAACCACCTTGCTCGGCATCCCTACACATTACTGCATGTTTTCTCTGTGTTTTCTTCACTGCATGCTTACACATACACACACTCATTTGAATTATATACAAACTTTGTCCTTTGGAATTATCATGTTATGATTCTTTTTAAATTTCCTTTTCTCATAAATATTATATTTCGTTCTTAGCAGAAACCGGAGGTTTTTCCTCTGGTGAGAAGGCAGAATTGCCTGTGCTCTAAACGAATTCAAATAAAGAAACAAACAAAAACAAAAACAACAACAACAACGAGAGCAGTAATAAACAGAGGAAGAACATAAGAGTGATAAATGTGTATTCGACAACAATGGTGCAGATGGGAAATGAGAAAAGAAATGCATTATATAGCGGAGCAAACTCGCTTTTCAATATACGTTACGTGCGAATCCCAGGACAAGGCAAGAGTTTATCAAGAAATATACAAAGGTGTTTGTGGTTTTCAACTATATTCATAACATTGGGATCATCAGGGAAAGTAAGGAGGCTGAGATCGGTGGTTTGACTGCACATAACGGCTACCGTCAGTTCCCTGCATCTTCAACGTCTTGACAACGAGGTGCTGCCTGTAGCCCACATACAGGCGTTGCAGTGCTGGCAAGTGCATTGTACCATCACCTCCTGGGCAATGTAGTTTCCAAACTGGATGACAGCAGAGTGCACTTTTTGTTGACGGCAACAAGATTGCTGCACAACGGAGCAGTTCTACTTGCTGTGCTCCCAGGGGTCTGCATACGATCACAGCTCATCTCAATGGAATTCTGTAAGCACATTCGTCAGAAAAGAACAACGCTAGCCTTGACCTGGTGAAGACTTATCTAGGAATCTCAGAAACATGCAACTCGTGGCGAGAAGTTAACTTAATCATCTCCATTGAATTCGCTGTGATTGTGGTACCAACAACATGCTGTGCAAGAATGCCACTATCTTCGGCTGCTCTGAGGTAGCATTCCAGAATGGCAATTTACCATGCTGCTGTCTAGTGCCCTACTATCAACTCCACTGAGCAGCAGTCGGAACCCAGCAAATAATTGCTCGGCGTAGCTGCAAACGTCGCAAAGATTACAGCACTGGATGCTTCTTGTGCAACGGGTCACCCCAACCCTGTACTATACTTGTCGATGCATGTCCGAATGAGACAACCCAATCTTTAGCGCCCAGGCCCAAATTGACGCTCATATTCTGGACCTTCACAAACGCTTCCACCCTGGGCCTTCTTACAGGCTGTTACGGTACTCCCCGATGCATGTACGAATGTGACAAGCCGCTCAGCAGCAATAAACATGTGAGTAACAAGTGAAGGTCGCTGGCAGCACAAAGCAGAGGATCGCAAACCGTTCAACACAGATATTGCGCTACATCGTCTTGCCTGAACGTGTGCGGTTGTGCCGATGCATACTGCGTCCATTACACTGCTTACATGATTATCTGCTTTCGGCCTTTGTTCAAATTAAAACATATGATGCACCGTAGCTGTAGTTTTAAAATGAATACAATTCTACATGTTACCGCCACATTTACTGAGTGCGTTCCATTATACACCCGAATCGATTCATGAATCGATGCTTGAATCGATTCGCGCTATTCACATCACCCCTTTTGAATAGGATGAATGGATTCCGAATCGATTCCAGGGCTCATGATATGAAAATCGAACGACTTGAATACATGCATGTGGATTCCTGAATCGATTCAAGTGCATATTCGAACGCAGCCACTGATTGATTGCGTTTTTTGGAAATTCCTAACTTATAATAGTACAACTACTATTGAATCCACCACCCAAAGGACTGAATGAAGCAAGGAAATAATCATCCCATGAACTTCTACAATGTGAATTCTTCCACGTACGCATGTCTTTGGGCAGCATACGACACTTCAAGAAAAGAATGATTCAAAGAGACATTTAATATTCAAATTAAGTCATGCATTTCTACGTTCAAAGGAAAAAGGTCATTCTGGAAACGAGTTAAGAGTGACTCTCCACCACTGTAACTAGATACTATATACTGTCAAAAAGTGCAACAACTAGGCACAAAATTTACAGAATACTGAGACATTCGACGTCCTGACACCTAACTTCAACACATCTCCGTTGCGCTAACCGACAGCCTTCCAACTCGGAAGGTTCAAGCTTAAGGAGAGACCAAAGAGGGGAATGAAAGCGCAACGAAAATGAGCACAAGCTACAGTCCCAACGGACACAAAGAATGTCGATTGTTACTGGACGATGTCGAATTGAAGTTAGACTGCTTTGCCAGGTCTCGTCATCATCCAGTAACAATCGACATGTCTCAGTACTCTGTCAGTTTTGTGCCTAGTTGTTGCACTTTCTGACTGTATTATAGTATCTAGTTACAGTGATGGAGAGTCACTCTTAACTCGTTTCCATAATGAACTATTTCCTTTTGTTTTGAGAGCATGTGTGGGCAGGCGTGTGTTTACCGCCATATCGGATACCGCCAACCATGCATCGACTAGGCACCAGGCGCGAATTGATGGTGGTGGTGCTGATAAGGAGAGCTCTGTGCCAGAACTTTGCAGCGTAGCGAGAGTGTGTGGGCAGGTGTGTGTTTACCGCCATAATTCCAGGTGTGTCTTTACCACCATATTCATCAACCATAAGTACTGCTGGAGTGGTGTCTTCAACGTCATTCGCCCGCTTGTTTTATAATCAAAGATTCCGTTCAAGGCAGCTGCCATGGTGCGTACCTTATCACCTTTAACACACGTTGTGAGTCCGCTCATTGACTAGCATGAAATCGTTTGTAGTGATGATCAATCTACAAACCACTATTGGTGAAAACTATCCAGTCATCTCGATGGAGACGGACCACGAGACCTGCCTGTCGCCATCAGGGTCAAGGACAAGTCATTTTATAGCCCCATACGCACGACAATCTTAGGAACACCAGTCATGTCCTCCTCCAACGAAACAGCTATGGTACTTCAGAACTCACAACGACACAAAATAAAATGCTTCATCGACGGAGTGACTTTGCGTTCCGCTTCGTGTTTTTTGTGTTCCTCTTGAAAATCTAGCAAAATTGAGTCATTCGCATGAAAACGTCTGGTTATGTCAACGAAACCTGCTGATTTCCCCGATTTCCAAGCGCTGAACTGCGCAAAAACTGTGAAGTCACGTCAACGAAATAGTGTTCGACGAGCAAACAAGCCTGCTCGAACCGGCGTTGGTGCATAGCTTCGAGACGGCCAAGTTCCCACATCGTCCTCTAGAGACCCTTACCGACCGACCTCTGTGCAAAGTTTCAAGTATTCCCTCTGAAGTGGCATACCCTGAAAATAAAAAAGCGTCCTACAGATTTCGGCTCTCCGACTATCAGCGACTACAACTTTGTCGGTTTCTGACGCCTGATGATTGGGCAAAGGTGTTCTCTTTTGGGTTTGTTTTGCTGACATGCCCAAAATCTACTACAGAGATTCTGGAAGCAAACCGATCCAAAGTGCATATTTGGGGTACTGGGAGTGATAGGAATGCGTATGGGCGTACAGATGTACAAGTAAAGTGATGGACTCATAACTATTCCAGGATGCTAGTTTTCCACCTTTGGCTGGATTTCAGTGAGCGCAATTGTACTTGGCGCTGTTGAGCTGTGCAAGCGTTCAGCAGCTTACTAGAGTACAAAATGTCTCAGATACCCGTCTTCGGTTTCGTGGCTAACAAGTAACAACTGAACGTTCCTACAGCCAAATGCGCGAATCTCAGTTACGAACATGAGTGTAGGTCCAACGTTCATGTTTCAAATATTTTCTTCACCCGAGCCAACCCCAACACAGGGTATCATAAACTTACCCTCATGTTTGTGACGTCCTGACATTAGCTGTAGGAGTACATATCTAATAGTATACTTCTCCAGTGAATGGGTGTGATGGTTAATGGCTGCTCTTTGGATGGCATTGCTCATTAGTGAAACTGCACGAATCATCACAGTGTTGGTACAGGTCATGATTCTTCTAGTTTCACAGTGGATATGTGTAGCTAGATTGATGGAAGGAGGGGTGGGGGTGGGGGGGGGGCCGGGGGGGGGGGGGTGGGGGGGCAATATCGCTTCTAAACTTGATCAGTTTACGAAAAGCCTACAAGCACGAGTCGTTGTTGCCGATCACATGAAACTTTCTTGTTATGCATTGCACAACGTCACTGTGTGTCTGACTGGTGGTCGTCTAAGAGCAGCTGAAGCTGTCACAACCTTCCCAGCCTGCTCAACTTGCATGATTTGGATTGGGTAATACCAATGAACTACAGCAGACATGGACAACATTCTGAAATGCGAAAACGTTTTTTAAAGAACAGCAAATCCAACCCAAGCAAATTTGGTCAGGCCAAGAGAGCAACGGTGGTAGTGGTGAAATCAACCAAGAAATCAAACACTCCTGTCATAATACTTGTGTGCAAGAAGTGTCTAAATTATACTAAAATCAACCACGGTGGAGGAGATACTAATCCTTAATAATAATTAGCTTAATGAAACCTGGGAATACGTTATTCAGCTAGTTTAACACAACATGCGCATTCTGAATACAAAAGACCAGAAGACATTGAAATACGTCCACTGATGCAGATGTTGTCATGATCATGACTTGGGCAGCAGATGTGAGTGAGACTCGTGCCTGATATTTCCTTTTCTATAGGTAGACACATATTTGTGGGGAGAGTGGACATAGACATGAGAGCGTAACGTGGCGTAACTGTTAAACAAGGGAATGTGTGTAACCTCGAACCGGTCAACAGTCGACATTGAGTTCCAGTAAAAATCATAATCGTCGGATGGACTAGATTTTGCACTTAAACTGAACGAGTAGCCAGTTGGCAAGAAAACGTGAAAATAGGACAACGTGTTGAGAAGGAATCCGAGGGTAAGTGTAACCACTGGTATGCAGCTTTGACAGAAGTCAAGGTTGATTCTAATCGTATTCAACCTGTTCAACTTTGGTAATGAATGTGTAAATTCTCCCAAACTCACTATTCCTAGGAAGAAAACAACGCATAGGTTCCCCTGCAGTAAACTCAAATCCAAAGGGCTTGTCTTGTGATGACAGCAAGAAGCGCAGTTAACCAGACCAGACCAAACATCAGCAGTCGAATTTAATACTACGCTCTCACTCATTAGCTGAGAACCTTCCAGCCTGTATAGCATGCGTCTTATATGAGGAACAATTACTAAATTTGCACGTCGCATGCAATTCACTATGGATGTTTGGTACAGCTGACTGGGTGTGAGCTTTTTCATCGACCGTCCGGACCGTTAATATGAAAGGGCCTAGATAGTTTCTCATAACGATTATCACTGCATAGGAATGTACTCCTCCAGTGAAACATCTCAATGCTTACCGCTCCCATACATTCCACCGGACAACTTTTCATGGCTATCGTTACGCTTAGCCTTGGATGGGGTACATGATCAAGGTTCACTGCGCGCAGTACATTCTGGAATGTCTCGTTAAACGTAACATCTGATTGGAAATCTCTACACTTGAACGTCACTTCAACGAGAAGCTCAACTGGTTCAAAATAATAAGGAAAACAAATTTCCCAGTCTACCGTTTGATCAGTCTTCTTGAAATGGTTACTGACCTGACAAGGACTGTAGATCAGCTCTATCTTCTTCACCATGTCTGCCATTGACGGAATGAAACAAATCGGCTGGACGCCAGGTACTGACGCTAGAGTACTGTTGTTGATTCTAAACCTCACTCTTCGTCCTGGTGCGGGAATTGCAGCCAACGAACGTGTTCTAACTGTTGTTGTTGTTGTTGTTGTTGTAGAAGTTTATTTAACGTCGCACCACAAACAAGCGATTTCGCCTCCTTTGATACATGTGGACGACAGGAGGAATGAGAGAGAGAGGGGGGGGGGACAGAAGTATGGAGAGAGGAAGGGTAGAAATAAATAAGCAATCAACCTCAGGGCTACACCAAAGCAAAAACGGAATGGGAACATACTATATACAAAATAGCTTCATACTTCAAAAGTACATATATTGCAAAACACGTTTACTATTCTTCAGTCCGCTATACCACAGAAACGCACTAGCCGAAAAGCATTTAAACGGAGCCATGATGCGCTTTTAGCAGGGCACAGAACTGAAGGTGGCTGGGCTCGGAACGGAGATCAGGCGGGAGCTGGTTCCACAGGACTGCGCCGATGAACTGCATGGTCGCTCGACCCGCAGGACCACTGCACGTCTTCACTTGATCCTGGTGAACATAAACTGAGCGCTGGTTTCCTTGACACACAGGTATTTCTATGTGTGGATAACCTGACAGTATACAGCTGTGGTCCTGTCCGTAGCGCTAATCATCTCTGACTTTGGCGATATCTGACGCCTGATAGTTGGGATGGGCGTATTGCCTTTTGATTGTTTTGATGATTACTCATAACAACGAGATTTGCAAAGCCTACCACTGATGTGCACGGCGAAATCTGATCCAAAGTGCATATTTGACGCCTTGGGAGTGGTACGAATACGGCTGGATGTAGATATGTACAGGTGAAGGGATGCAATCATGACTGGCCCAGAGCGCTAGTTTAGCACCTTTGGCCGTATTCCAGTTAGTGTTACTGTAGTTTCCGCTACTGTCACACATCCTTTATTGCTGAACCCACAAATAATTGATAAGAGATACAGATTGAAACCATTCGAGGTAAACGAGAAAGCCATTAAAAAATAATAATAAAAAGAAGAAAAATTTATTGTACCATGCCTGACGGCTATTATTATGTCATGTACTAATTGCAGTACATGACGTAGTAATCACGCACCTACAAAATACTTTGCAGGATAATATTTAAATTGCCAAGCATGCCTACAAATCCGCAGAGCATGCCAATATAAAATAGGCCAACATATGAATAACGAAGGCGGTTATATGGACAGAAGGCGACATCGGTCGAGAAAAGATGGGCCTATTCTCTTCCGCAAGTAAGATGCTCTGCAACCACGGAGGCACGTGATTGACCACCTCAGCAAAACAAATGCAATTTTGCAGCGTAGCTGCGCCATCACAACAGCGTACTGGAGGTCACTATGCTTGTTGACCACCAGCTAAACAATGTTCTTCAATGCACGGGAGCACTCCGTGCCACATATGCCGTTTGTCGAAAATACGAGCGGAGTGAGTGACTCCCTCTCGACATCGACAACACGCTGAAGATAGGCCCGCTTCTTCTGATGTTCATTCCGGGAAATCTGTGCAAGGACTTCCGGTCGCGACAGCAAAGACGCCTAGGGGTGATTAGCCGTCACATCAAAGAATGCATCTTGCTGTGGCGAGCAAAAGCCCCTTGCACGGATATCCAATCGAGCCTCTGCAGCACGCTTAGCTGTGATGCCTTGAAGTTGTTCACCATCCAACGTCAAAAATAGTGGCTCTGTTTGAACAGTTTGTGCTACTGAGCTGTGCAAGCGTTTTGCAGCTTACCAGGTCACCAAATACCTCAGGTAGTAGCCGTGTTCGGTTTTGTGATCAGCAACAGTACGTTCCTACAGTCAAATCTTTGGCCAAAGAGTCAAATTGTCACGTATGGTCCGCGCATCACTGTTTTCCATTATTCTTGCAAAGTTCTATACACCGGAAATTTGCTTACACTTTGCATGTAAAATGTACATGAATTGGCTCGTGATCTCCAGCTCTATAATATGATCAGTTTAATTCAAACTGTAAAAAAATGAGTGACGCTCTAACTAATAAATAAAATAAATAAAATAAATTATCGTATCCGTTCCCGAAGGGAACTCACGACGGCCGCTAACACCCGATAAACCCTAGACGCTCTAACTGCCTTGCTTATAATATTTGTTCACCAGACTCAGCCCCGAAACTGGGTTTGATGTACCGGTGATAATTCTTGCAATTTCACTAATGAGCAATGCCATCCAAAGAGCAGACATTAACCGTTACAACCATGCCTTGGATTTGGAGGAGTATACTAGTATGTTTGTACTCCTCCTACTTTATTTTCAGTGCGTCGCTAGCACACGATTACTACTGCACCTCCCTGCTTTCCAAGATTATTATTATTTTTTTTTTCTTCTTATTTTGTTAGGGATTTCCCAACAGGCAATGTTGCCTTTTTACTGGGAACCCTAAATGAGACTTTGTGTGAGCGCGAAACAAAGCAGGCGACTCGGCCAGGCGACAAGATGGAGGCAGCGCATTCCACCTGTCGGCACCAAGATACGCAATGGAATGGAAACCATACCGGGAGTGGCAGGCAGGCAAGACAAGAGCAGCTGTAGCTTGGCCCCGGGTTGTGGCAGCAGAATGTGGGCCAGTGCAGCGGGGAGTGAATAGGAGGCTGAGAAGTGGGCTAGATAAACCATGCAGACAGCGAAAGACAAAGACGTATTGCTTGAAATTTAAGCGTTGCTCTAGTGTGTAGATCTTGGTGTAAGCGTACAGTGTCTCATTGGGAGTTCTGCGGTCAAGGGCAAATATTCTTTTAAGACTGGTGCGGCTGGCTGTGATCAGCTGGTTGTATGAACGGTGAGATAGACAGGTAATGTAGGCAGAGCTAGCATACTCAAGGGTGGATTGAATAATGGATAGATAGAAAAGACGACGCGCTCTGTGGTTCAGGTTCTGCCTGGCATGCTTGTAGGCTCCGACCTTCTGCTTGACGGGAATGCAAACTCGCTCTACTTGAGCATCGAATGCCAAGTGCCCATCCACAATGAGGCCCAGGTATTTGGCTGTGTGCGCAGGATAGAGAGTGGAGTTGCGGCATGATATGGACACAGTGGTGGGTAAGGGACTAGTTGGGCGACGTAATAGCAGAAATTGTGTCTTATCAGGGTTAAGAACCAGTCCCTTCCCTGTAAGGTAGCTGTCCAGAGCAGCAAGGTCTGCAGTGAGACGCTCCAACACAGTATCACAGTCACTATGCCGGACATTAAATGCAATATCATCGGCATATTCCTGGTCTTGGCTAAACCTAAAACAGGGTGTTATGTCGCGAATGTAGATACAAAACAAGACTGGGCCCAGAACGGAGCCTTGGGGCACTCCTCGGGAGCATGGGCGTGACGGTCCAAGTTCCTGACCAACTCTAACAGTTTATTTTCGTACTTGGTCAGTATAGGAAATATTGACCTCGTACTCAGTCAATATTAGATAAGTATCCCCGCGTGCCAAAGCATAATATGGGGGTTTTGCAAGCATAATGCGAGAATTCATGAAAGCACAATTCCATGATTTCGCAAGCATAATACGCTGGAGCTAGGCTGAAGCGTAGTTTGCATGCATTTGTAGTGCATTTTCATTGTGTTTCTCAGTTTGCCCATTAGAAAATGAGCTGATGAAACCGGAGATGAGGGTACATTTTTATTGCATAATTATTATTATTATGTAAATAGGCGTCGAGGCGACAATAGTTTTAGAATTGCGATCAACAGAACGAGCTGAACCGACATTTCACAAAGGCTTTTATTGTATTCCAAAAACGAGTGGATACGAAGGCAGTGAAGAACATGGAAGAAAGAAAAAATGTGATATGGAGAAAATGATGAACAAAAAATCGTACTTCGAACTAGTTTTCGCACAACACTCCTCAGGAAGCTACGTTGTACTAATGAAAAACAATCCAGAAAGATACTAATAAAGAGAAATGGAGTGAGAAGAAACAACACCTATGAAAATGATAATCCTACTGCCTTCGTATCCACTCGTTTTTTGAATACAATAAAAGCCTTTGTGAAATGTCGGTTCAGCTCGTTCTGTTTATCGCAATTCTAAAACTATTATTATTATGTATCTAATATTGACTGAGTACGAGGTCAATATAGAAAATAAAAGCCGAGTAAAAGACCGAGGCGAAGCCGAGGTCTTTTACGAGGTTTTTATTTCCTATACTGACCAAGTACGAAGTCAATATTAGATTTATCACGACAAACAGTCCGTACTTCAAATTCCAGAACGATAACCTCATGAATCCCGGTTTTATGATTGCACAACCGTTGCAACACCACCTACTCATGCAGTGAAAATGCTGCACTAGGCACCGTTCAACTGCGCAACCCCTAAGCAGTCAAATATAAGCAGTCAATATAGCCCTAAGGAGTGAAATATGCAGGAATATTTGACTGCTTAGGTATGGCAAAAATCTATGTGAGTCAATACTAAGGGGGTGATATGTATATGTTATCGCATGGTTGCGAGGGCCTTATGGCATATTATTGCCCCGAGAGGTTAGCCCGAGGGCCGTAGGCCCGAGTGCTAACCTCGAGGGGCAATAATATGCCATAAGGCCCGCAGCAACCATGTGATAACAAATTTATCACATGGCCCACAGAGCAGACCATTGGGCTGCTGTTGAAACTATCCCAAATGCCACCACATTATGACCACAATGTATATTGATGTGCTATCATTATCAAAACAGGAAAAATGAAGATATTTCTCCGACACCCTAACAAAAAGCCTTCTACAGGCCATCAGAGAGTATACAGTACTGAAAGACGGAGACAGAAAAAAAGTGCCGGCACAGCATCGTCATGGCAATAGACATGGCAACCACAATAAAACACAGCAGAATCATAATTTCAGTTGAAAAATAAAGAGTGCTACCACTCAAGAGTTTCTTCATGTTTACATGTGTATCAGGAAGTTGTCAAATACAGTACTGCAAGTATTTGACGACTCCCTGGTGTGTAATTCTGAGGACAATTTTTCTTCTTTTTATCAGCTCCAGATAGCTGTATTTTTCATTGCAAAACATTCCTGAATTGTTGTGTTTGTTGTTCAAGCAAAGGTGAAGGCAGAGGACAGGTGACCCTGGTAAGAGTTATGCGTGGCACATGAAGACCACACACAGGCAGTGACTTTGCGAGGATCTGAAAACGCACGATGCGGAGTTGAATTTATTTGTGTTATTTCAAATAATTGTTTGTGATCACAGTACCACATGTGCACATCGAGCAGAACTGAATCTTATCCACAAGCTTACCGACGGTCAGGCTGCCAAAATGATTGAACAAATGATCCCTGCAAGCACCACACGGCAGACGTCCGAGGCCATGTCCATTGCCGGGACGTCCATCTCCAAAAACAATTCCATCTTCGTCTCAATGCTACACTGCGACTCGTCGTAGAGTCGTACAGAGTCGTCGTAGACTCGTAGTACAGTCTAGCCACGCGATCACTGAAATAAACTATTTTTTTGCGGGCAAATAAACTATTTTTTTGCGGGCAATATCGCATATTATTGCCCGCGGCGCGAAAGGTGCTGATTCGCTGGAGTACGGGCAACAATCACGTGCCATGTGATAATGTTTATTACAACCTCTCGAGACTCGGCGGAAACACCGGCCAATGTTACGTTACATAATTGAAAGTTTGAATACGGAGAGTGATAACACTTTATCGCACCCCACGTGAGTGTTTCCATGGTTTGAGCCAATCAGCGGCCTTACTGAGCGTGCAATATTCCCCAGTACACCGCCAGCCAATGTGGATGCACTGCAGTGCGATATTGCACCCCGGCGAGTGAGCGTGCAAATAATCGTAGATTCCGCTAGGACCCGCAGGGTCCGACGTGGAATCGGGGTTACACGAGGAGTGAAGGCGAAGAATGTGACAGTGTGTTTGGCCTCAAATCGCTCTAGTTTTCCATAAATTTCCAGCGGTTTAAAGATAAAAATGCAAATGCACGCCTTGATTGCACCTAGCACCTCTTGCTTTCTTTGGCCTTTTCTGAGCGACCAAAATGATAGTGCAATCAAGAGTAGTGACAGTGAGGGGTGGGTGACACCAGCACAATGGGCGGGAACACACTGTCACATTCTTCGCCTTCACTCCTCGTGTAACCCCGATTCCACGTCGGACCCTGCGGGTCCTAGCGGAATCTACGATTACACTTCGGAGCTTCGGCTTCGAATGTGACAGTGTGACTTTTAAAGTGATCCACCACCTCAACCAAGGCAAAGGCGTAGCCAAGCATTATGCGCGAAGGAGAAGCGCGCATGTGGAGTGAAGGAACAGGCATCTCGCAGAGTGCCTGATATACAGTAAAAATGACGCTATGTATCGAGGATACACCATATGTACAGGTGCCCTTCAAGTCGGAGACATGAAGGGAGAAAAGGGTGACAGTCACTAGCACCGGACACAGATAATAATACTGCGACACCATGGCGAGGCTGTGTCAAAATATGGAATGTCACAGTACTCCTCGAGCCAGGAATGTGGACAAAGAAGTTTGTCCCTTGCAAACCAGGGAACCAGGAAGGTCTTAGATCTGGAACCCTAGACATTTGTCTTGCGGACGGAGGCAAGGGCGAACACAACACGTACCTTCGGGAGTTGATGGCAGTGGAATACGGACAGACTGCGAAGCTCCGAGGTGAACGGGGAGCCTGAGTCAAAACCTTCTACATGGGAACGTGCCGTGTCAGACGTTTCCGAGGCAATTGGGATTGGGTCTCCAAGCCTGCAGAACCTCCAGAACATTGATGACACTCCATGTGCTGGCAGGCCAGCAGTAATAGACATCGGGCATCAAATGGGTGGTCGCTACATCAGCCTGACCAATACTCCAAGAGGCCCTGAACACGTAGCTGAAGTGTCGACGAGAGAGGAGAAAGATGCATAGGTAATTGGTCTATACTGCCTCCCTACATCGCACTGGGTGGCTAAGGAGTTGGTCCGACTGCGATGAACTCCAGACCGGACCCACCAACAGCACTTGCTATATGTGGTGAATAGCGCCAACCATCAGGATGAGGCAGAATGGAGGGTGCAGAAGTGCATTCTCCCACTGGTCTGGTCTGCCGGAAGGACCAAGGAAGCCTGGCCCTCGGCCTCAGGATCTGAGCGCTAACTCACATACTGGTCCAGTTAGCGGGTATGGCTGGCCACAAATCGGGCAAGTGGTCTGTACCAATGATGTAACTGTGTACATGGTGTAAGGACCTACCTGTCCAACAGGCAGTTGCAGCTGTCTGCAGACCGTGACGGTCGTGTGGGTCGTGGACGATGTCCCGAACATTGACGGCGACTAGGTGGAGCCAGCGGGGTCGCGCCAATAGTAATAGTTATGTACTCTTGGTAGCGCTAACAGACACATAGTTATCCAATGTTTCTTTCCTTGGATACGTAAGCAACAGCCATCACATGATCAATCTCGACATGCAAAGGTACTCCCGTTATGCCATGCACTGGGGCTTGCAGACCAAGGCACTCCGCCCACAAGCAGTAGATGAATGGAGTTTAACTCCTGCACAGTCATGTGGTTATGGGTGGCTGCTGTGCATGGGTCCTGAACTGACGGGCTCTCGTAGCGCAGCGATGGCACCTGTGAGGTGACTGGCTGGCCATCCCCGACTGAAAAGTGACAGACCCAGTAATGGAGACTTGTCAATTGAATCACGAGACCATATATCGAGGTTGCACAGCCAAGGCTGTGGAGCTCTATCCTGCAAGCACTATACTGTAATGAATTGATCGACTGTGAAGCTGGACTAGCGGGAACGCCTTCCTCAATTCCGGACACTTCACGTTCAGGCGCCTCAAGTGGCTTGGTGATGGTAGAGATGGTGAGCCTCATACATTCCAGGGACTGCACCAGCTACAAGCCGGACTTGTGCAGGTTTACTTGGAGCTCGAGATGCTCCAGGAGGCGGATCGTTGCTTGCACTATGGTGTGCCGCAACCAGACCGCACACAATAATGAGGCAGGTGGCAATGCACATCACTACCTTCACCGCCCATGTCCGGAAAACGCAGACGATCGATGCAGACACTTGGTGCATGTGCGGAGTGAATAACACATGCCGAACGGTAGACATGTGTACCGCCAGCCACTACCGGATGGCCGGATGGATGCCGGTCGAGTGACACATGTCCTGCATGGCCAAATAGCACATTGCCTCCATGAGGCTGGCAACATCGTCAGTGGCCGTACCGGGTCTCCAGCTTGCAGGGACCTGTGGTGATATAATCGTCATATTCGGGTGCTCACCGATGGTAGAGATGACGCAGGATGCGGAGCCAATGGCTGCTTGGATGGTCATTTGAACTGGACATAGTTTATATCCGTAGATCTCAGGTATATGTATGGCTTACTCAGCTATTGCACAACATGGTCATGGACCTTGGGAGTGCACAGGACGTCTACGGCAAGACAAGGGTGAATGTATATGGAGGTCATCAAGTTCTTCCTCCACGGTGAGAACACAAAGACATCACATATTCACTGATTTCCTTCTGCGCTAGGAAAGCAGTTTTCTATACAATATACATAACTGTATATTTGTTTACAAAGAGGCGTCTTGTCGAGGGTAGAGGGCTCAACACTATGATGATTTCATTGAGTAAGGAACTCAAAGTTGCAACAAACTCTAAGACCTCCTTGTGCCTGTTGTGTATATACCTGTTCTGTATATATTTTATACGTGAAGTACATTTATGCAAATGTACTCGTAAGCGTACCAAGTAAGGCACACCGTGAAAGGCCACCGACAGCCGAGCAGGCTGGTAGTATGGACCATTGGCTGCACCATTACGGGAGTGGCACGACATGCATCCAGCTGCTTCAGCTCGTCTGCCAAGCCCTTGTTGGTAACGAAAGCCTGGTACATGGTGGGTCGGGCACAAGGCACACGTGCATGCAGTACCGGCGTATCCGCCATATCAGTACTAAACAGTACGAGACTGATCTGGTTGCTAGCTATGGTTGCTAGCTATAATATAAGTAGATTCCTTCTGGGTGCGTAGATATTCCAGGATACGTACGATGAAATGCTATCCACAGTAGTAAATTACAGATACGGTTACTTGGACCTGCCGTTGCACGGAAAGGGCCGCGCTGATATGCACATATCATATGGGCAATGAATTGATCCCAGTTATGGATGCGGCAGTAATCGTGCAAGGCCTTGGCTGGCCAGACCAAAAAGGGGGTGGTCCCTCGCGGTACCCGAGGTGGGCACTAACTTGAGTAGTGGAAGGCAGTATACCACAAGTCATAGCGTACACAAAGGCAAGTGTACATGACATTGCACTCTTGGCACTACGCTCAGCAGATAGCTGGAGCGCCCGTGTCCGTACGTGCTCCAGCCACCGAAGGTCAGACTGAGGTATGGCAACAGCAAAAGTGTTATATGCTTCACCACTTCGAGGTTGCTATCACAAAAGGTGCTTGAGCAATAGGAGTGGCAGTACATTGTTGGCACTGCACAAATGGCAACCATTTGATGTTTATTTTTCATTGCTCACAGAGGTGCATCAGCCACCTTTGACATCGTGATTATGCTTCCAGAACCATGTATCTACATACAGGTAAACCTGTCTTAACCGGACGCCCGTGGTGCAGCGGAAACTGGTCTGATATGACAATATTCCGCTTGACACAGGGATGTACGTTCGATCCACAGCCCTTTGGTGCAGGAACATTTCCCGGTCAATACGGGATTCTGCTTGGTATAGGAGCAAGCAAACACAGGTAGAACTGTACTTGCGAAACAACAATATGAGCATGGCAGAACGGCATTAAGTTATGGGCGTGACTCTGGGCATGAAACAAAGCACTCGCCGGTGCTTGCAAAGCCACGAGACCATCGTTCATCACCAATGGACTAATGGTTAGAGTGTGGCAAGGCCCCCGACAGGGCCTGCCCACTGGCGTGACGGAAGCCACCATATCTACAATGACCGCACAGTCCACCGACATGGGTGGATGCGAGTTAGGCACAGACATTGGAAAGGCACTCCTGCTTTTCATGAAATTGCCCTGACCACACCAGGAAGGCACGACTCAGGGCAAGAAACAAAGCACTCGCTGGTGCTTGCAAACCCACGAGACCATCGTCCATGGATAGTGGATAGAGTGGTTAGAGTGCGGCAAGGCACGCGACAGGGCCTGCCTACTGTAGAGACCATCGTCCATCGACAGTGGACGGATGGTTAGAGTGTAGCAAGGCACGCGACAGGGCCTGCCCACTGGTTCGACCATCATCCATCCGCAGTGGATGGATGGTTAGAGTGGCTAGAGTGTGGCAAGGCACGCGACAGGGCCTGCTCACTGTAGACTATCGTCCATGGACAATAATTTTTGACGTATGGTTAGAGTGCGGCAAGGCACACGACATGGCCTGCCCAGTGGTGTGACCATCGTCCATCGACAGTGGATGGATGGCTAGAGTGTGGCAAGGCACGCGACAGGGCCTGCCCACTGGTGAGACCGTCGTCCATCGACAGTGGACGGATGGTTTGAGTGTGGCAAGACACGCGACAGGGCCTGCCCACTGTCGTGACAGAAGCCGCCGCATATCCGCCATGTCCGCGTCGTCCATCGATTGGGGTTGGATACCATGCCAGTTACTTGTAGGTACAGAGATTGGCAAGGCACTCGTCAGGGCCTGCCCAATGACGTGACGTAAGCCGTCTGTTGATGTTGCTACGCGCTAAGCGCAGAGCCTTGGCAAGGCACTCGGAAGAGCCTGCCGAACTCGTGAAGGCCGCCCTGACCCAACAGGAAAATCGTGACTCGGGGCATGAAACAAGGCACTCGTCGGTGCTTGCAAACCCACGGAACCATCGCAGCGTCGCCATCAGCATTGGCGGCCGAAAAGGCCGAAATTTCCATATCGGCACAAACTAGTTACTTCAGCACTTACCTACACGGACAGCACGACGATCCGGTAGGAACTCTTACTAGTCCTAGGCCTGGACTGCGAGCTTCAGCTTCGGAGTCATCATTAGACAATAGACACTGCCATAGCGGCGGTAGAAGACTGAAGTCTCAAGGATACTGGACAAAGGAAAAAGGTAACCTATCAGCAAAGAAGCGAAAGAAAAGGCCAAAGAAAGCAAGAGGTGCTAGGTGCAATCAAGGCGTGCATTTGCATTTTTATCTTTAAACCGCTGGAAATTTATGGAAAACTAGAGCGATTTGAGGCCAAACACACTGTCACATTCGAAGCCGAAGCTCCGAAGTGTAACCTATATTTGCACGCTCACTTCGAAGCGAGCGTGCAAATAGGTTATTTGCACGCTCGCTTCGAAGTGAGCGTGCAGATAGGTTATTTGCACGCTCACTCGCCGGGGTGCAATATCGCACTGCAGTGCATCCACATAGTCATTGGCTGGCGGTGTACGAGTACTGGGAATATTAATGATATTGCGAGTCGCTCCGCCAGGCCAGGGAGTCGCTGCTGACTTGCTGCAGCACACCAGATAATAATTGGTCGAAGACGCTGTCGATGTCGCGGAAGCGAATGTGGACCCGGCTTGCGTCCGCCAAGTCAACTACTTCACAAGCTCCGTGAGAGTCGAGACAGCGGACGCCCAAGTATTGGAGAAGACTGTCGACAGCCGATTTGAGAAACTGTCCGACGCCGCCATCGAACAGCCTCGTTTCTGAGCAGAAAAACAAAAAACACAGACCAGGCAACTGACAAATGGCTCCGCTTATTCGACGAGTATTGTAAAGACACAGGACGTCGCTGTGACCTGAGTACGGTTACGGCAAGCGACCTAGCTTACATTCTGCGACATGCATAGATCTACGTCGAATTGCGTCCGAAGAAAGCTGGAGTGAAGTTCTACTCTGCATCAAACTTGCTCGGTTTCCGTTCCGCAATACATCGCAAGCTAGTCGAGTTGAAGCGGCCCATGAACGTCCACAGTGACCCAGCGTTCAAGGACGCAAACATTGCATTGAAGGCCTTCCTCCTGATTCATGAAGCCAAAGAAAGCGGGAGAAGTCAAAGCGGTGGAGCACAAACACCCCATCAACGACGACGACATGAGCAAGCTGTCCCGCTACTTCCAGGATCTCCCGTGATAGACAGCAGCTACTCGAAAGAAGTGTTCCTCTAAAAATGAACGCGACTGGTTGTGCTGTGTTGTATGACTGTGAAATGATAGCAGGGTTGCATGCAGCATGCTACTTGCTAGGGTTGCATGCACCACACTGTGTCAAGTGTGTGGTGACAGACTGTGTGGTGGCAGGGGTGCGATAAATGTATTACTGCACTCGGACGCGTGCAATACCGGCGTCGATATGACTTACGGCTTCGCCGTTCGTGCAGATATCGGCCGGTATTGCACCGGTCCTTGTGCAGTAATACATACTTACTTACATAATGACACTCACAGTCAGATGAACTCTTAGGGTTTACCGGGTGTTAGCGGCCGTCGTGAGTTCCTACTTTTTTATTATTATTTTTTACGTATCTAATATTGACTGAGTACGAGGTCAATATAGGAAATAAAAGCCGAGTAAAAGACCGAGGCGAAGCCGAGGTCTTTTACGAGGTTTATATTTCCTATACTGACCAAGTACGAAGTCAATATTAGATTTATCACGACAAACAGTCCGTATTTCAAATTCCAGAACGATAACCTCATGAATCCCGGTTTTATGATTGCACAACCGTTGCACCACCACCTACTCATGCAGTGAAAATGCTGCACTAGGCACCGTTCAACTGCGCAACCCCTAAGCAGTCAAATATAAGCAGTCAATATAGCCCTAAGGAGTGAAATATGCAGGAATATTTGACTGCTTAGGTATGGCAAAAATCTATGTGAGTCAATACTAAGGGAGTGATAAAGTCAGACTGATATAGTCAGACACAGAATGCTGGATTTCGTCACTTGTTGTCGCGCCCTAGGCTCCGGCGGATTATGCCGGCATAGCCCCACTGGCCTGGTCGAGTGCTGTCACAACTAACTTCAACGGGCTGGATAAGGTTCAGCAACTTGCGCTGCATTTCCTGGGAGTCAACATGAGTCAAAACTTCGCCAAAAATACTCATCGAATGCATTCAGCGCCGAACCCCCCCATGAAATCGCACAGTCGAGTCATTCGATGACCACCTCGTATCGAGATGGCTCGCGACGAAGTGTCTCGCTGTCATGTCATGCATGCACCGGTAGCATGCATGCAGCGTAGACTGGTGAGTCGTGATCGTGCAGATCTGGGCCATCATCTGGCCCGCGGAAAGCGCGTTTGTTTTGTGTTTTGAATCTTTTGATCGCAAAACTACTTATTTCTTCTGACTGCTGATTGACAAAACAACCTTGGCCTTGCCTTCGCAGCTACATGCAAAGACTAGTTGAGAACTGAGGCGAGTTTCAACCAGCTAAAATTGTTTACTGCAATGTCAATCAAAACAATACGATTCAACCAATGGCCCAGTGTTGAGCCTGGGACTGGACAGTTTTTTTGCAGACGTTCAACGCCGCAAGCAGTGCCAGTGTGGTCGTTGTGAAGTAAGGCAACAGCAGCTTGTGCATTGCTGGGGACAAAACTGTGACTCCAAACTTTCAAGAGCCACTCTCTCCGTGTCATTTCTCTCCAACAACCCGCTGCTCCTCCGGGGTCTCTGACGGCAGCGCATCTACTTGTAGGCGTACGTGAGCGCACTGTAGCAATGTAGCCGGCTGCAGGACTGAACAACGTATTACCTGCGTGTGGTGCTGATCTGAGCTCGCGAGCGAGGACCTCTCCATCAGGTACCAATTATTGGCCTACAATAGTGGCTAGTAGCTAATACCACGCGGGCTACAAATTACAATCAGCTTGTGCCACACACACACACACACACACACACACACACACACAGAGTATGGCAACGATGTCCTGGGAGCAAAGGCTGCAGCAATTCGTCGAAGCTAAGGGTACGGTGAAGCAATTCAGCTACTTGTGGATTTTTTTAACGTTTTGTTTGTTTTAATTATTTTGTTTCCATGCACATACAGTCTTGGGCAAAGAAATCCAAAAAACTAGTGCCAACCCGCGAGCCAAAACTAGTGCCAACCCGCGAGCCAAAACTAGTGCCACGTCTCCATTTCATTAACCAGTACATCATGCACGTTCCCAAAACTGGTCCGAGGGCCGCATGAGCCGTATGAGCCTTGGCGCTACTTTCAAGGGTTGGATTTCTTTGGTGACGACTAGTTTGCACAAAAGAACGGACTGAAATTGGCAACATGCGGCACAGTTAGCCATGCAGCGAGTGATCTTGGTGATCCGGCAATGCACTGGCGAGTGGTGTGGACGACCGCCGTCACTTGCCGGATACCCACCTGGCTGTTACCCGGGCCACGGTCTTATCGATCATGCTCGTGATTCGTCGTTACTATGACCGGATACTTCTGCAGTGTTGTTCTGTCTGCAACCCCCCTCTGTTCACAGTGAAAAAGAAAAAAAAGAAAGACTAGTTTCAAAACGCAGTCAATAGTGCAAGCTGCAAGCTGGATCGACATACCAGGCTTTTTTACTGTCTACATATTTCTTCTAGCACAATTTTTGTTACTAATTTTAGTAAATTAGGCTCGGGTGGAGAGCCAAGGATTCATTTATAAGAAGAAAAGAGGGCCAAAGAGCTACAAGTTACGCTATAATATCCACTAACACCACCAGTTACATTACAAGATGCGCTAGAGCTGAGATGTGCTAGAGCTGATTGCCAGTTATGTGTAGAACGTCAGTACCGTCGGTCAGTGTCGTGCAATGTTATCGCATGTGCTTATTGTAAAGTAACTGCAGTGCTGTTACTGCATATTATAACGTCACGTGTAGCTCTTTGCTCCTCTTTTTCTTCTTATCATTTAATAAAGAGTATTTAGTATTGTATGGGTGTGTATGCAGCAGCAGCTTGTCCAGTTGATTTTACTATTGCAACTACAGGGAAACAGCTGTCTGAGACGACGGCGCAATGGACCTTCAAAATGTGGTCTCTGTTACCAGGTGGTCTCCTTATCCAGGGTCATTTGACAGGTAATAGCATCCCTTGATCCTTGTTGCAGTGGTCTTCTAGGACAGGTGGTCTCCTTATCCAGGGTTTCAGTGGTCTTCTAGGACAGGTGGTCTTCTAGGACAGGTGGTCGCCTTGACAGGTTTTAGTGTATTGTCCCCTCGTCGCTTGTTCAAAAAAAAGACTCTGCGTTCGCTTTTGTTCTGATACAGGTAGCAGTACCAGTGCTGGTGCTGCTGGTGGTGCCGGGCCATCGGGCGCAGTGTCGGCCGCATCGGAGGCGGACGTGGAGCAGATGACGGCGCAGTGCATTGCCGACTGGCACACGCCGACTGCTGCCGCCGCTGCAGCATCCACTTATCAGCACATACCTCGATTCTACAGAAAGGTACAGTGTGAAACTCTGCAGATTCTTTTGCATTTCTTTTCATGTCTTCTTTTTGAAAGTCGGATGTTGAGCAAATAATAAATAATTCTTTGTTGCCATCTTCCATAGGTCCGTCAAATAGTAGTAATAGGTTTTTCATTTGACCCGACGAGACCATGCGACGCTTGCAGACAACAGCACGAACAGTTCACCAGCCACACTCCACGAAAGCAAGTAGTATTACTCCTGACAAAACTTGTTTCGTTCCATAAAGATGACGGGGAACTCATCAGAGGAGAAGCAGTTGTTGAATGATGGAGTTAAGCTGAATAATGCAGTGGCGGGTTTAGGGGGGGGGGGGGGGGTGGGCGGGGGCGCCCCCCCCCCCCCTCAAAAATTTCGACCTAGGTTTCGAAAAATAAAAGGCAGCTGCGCAGGGCACCGGGCCGGTCTAGCTAGACTAGGCTCGGCGCGCGCGTGCGCGACCTGAAACAATTGTCCAAAAGCGGTTGCACGGTACGGTGCTCGAGCTGGTGTTGATTGTACTAGTACAGACTACAGACTACAGACTAGTATAGTACTGTACACTACAGACTACAGACTAGTATAGTACTGTACACTACAGACTACAGACTAGTATAGTACTGTACACTACAGACTACAGACTAGTATAGTACTGTACACTACAGACTACAGACTAGTATAGTACTGTACACTACAGACTACAGACTAGTATAGTACTGTACACTACAGACTACAGACTAGTATAGTACTGTACACTACAGACTACAGACTAGTATAGTACTGTACACTACAGACTACAGACTAGTATAGTACTGTACAGTGTACAGAGTAGAGTCTACGTACAGTGAGCATATGCACGGCTACAGAAACACGGTGACCATGGTGACCTGACTGTGTACTGTTGAGTGTTGTAGAGTGTGATCCCTGCTGGGACGCGCTCGACGCGTCTTCAACGGTACAAACATCGAAGAAAAGTCTTCGATCGAGTCAACCAAAACACGATTCGAATGCCGAGGGCTCAGGCGATCATCCTCGTTCGAATCGTGTTTTGGTTGACTCGAAGGCTTTTCTTCGATGTCTCAGGGACATCCCAAAAGGCCAAGCTCTAGCCAGCAGAGCCTGGAATTTTTCCTGGAATTTTTGTAAAGCGTTCCTGTCGCGGCGCAACTCCTGCTGCCGCTCCAACAGGAAACAGTGGGAGTGACGAAGTCGCTGTTATTCCAGTTGAACTTTCGGAGCGGACTGACAGTCACACTCCGCCAGACGTGGAAGAACCTGTTGTCAGCGAGCAGCCAGAACATGAAGAACAGCGCACAGTCAACAGCGCACGGAAGGGACCAGGGACACGTATCACTCTAAAATCAGAGGGGAGAGCGTTCCAGAGAATGCTTCCCCGAAACATCATGGTCGATCGTCCCGCAGGCCCACGAAGAAAGGGAACTCGAAGCAAGTTCGACACTTGTCCCCGTGTGGTGCGCTGATCCTCCGGAACAGTCTCTGGGGCCGTTCGGGTGAATAACTGTTGAAGAAGGGGGCTACAGGAGGAGCTTCTTGACATCGGTTTTCAAAATGGCTGACCTGGGACAGTAGCATGATGTCATGTACCCCACCCCATCCCGCCTTGATCCCGGCCGCAACCCCCCCCCCCCTCAGCCAAATCCTGGACACGCCACTGTAATGTTATTTTTTAGAGAAGATACCAACGCAAGGTGTAAGCACTCAACTATCTCACATATGTGACAAATCAACACAAAGAGGAATAGTGCAGAATGGAGGTGTTATGAACCCTACCATACTTAACTATCACAAGTGCTAAATCGATCACAATGAGAAGGAGAGGTACACAGGCATAGGTTGCGCTAGTTTACACGTCACAAAGAGTACTGAGGTGGTGACAAAGATAGGTGAAAAGTAGACGCCAAGTGAAGGCCAACAAATCATCACGGACGTCTAACGTCACATCTGAAGATTGCTGACTGCACAAGACAAATACTTCACGAACCTCGATGATTGAAATTCAGCTTCAGCCAACGGTAGGTGAAAGGAAGGCTGCTGGGTGTGACATAGAACTGTGGGCTGCTGAGGCGACGTATCCATCTAGATCTTGACTGCAGGGTTGGCGTCTAACGCTATAATCCGAGCAGCAGATCAAATCCTTCCTTTGGTCAATGGCAAGTTTCCTGGTCCAGGAGAAGTCATAATTCTTTGTTGCCATCTTCCGTAGAACTGTGGGCGGCTGAGGCGACGTATCCATCTAGATCTTGGCTGCAAGGTTGGCGTCTAACGCTATAATCCGAGCAGCAGATCACATCCTTCCTCTGAAAATGGCAGGTTTCCTGGTCCAGGAGAAGTCATAATTCTTTGTTGCCATCTTCCATAGAACTGTGGGCTGCTGAGGCGACGTATCCATCTAGATCTTGACGGCAGGGTTGGCGTCTAACGCTATAATCCGAGCAGCAGATCATATTCTTCCTCTGACAATGGCAGGTTTCCTGGTCCAAGAGAAGTCATAATTCTTTGTTGCCATCTTCCATAGAACTGTGGGCTTCTGAGGCGACATATCCATCTAGATCTTGACTGCAGGGTTGGCGTCTAACGCTATAATCCGAGCAGCAGATCCCATCCTTCCGTTGAGTGTTTACACCTTGCGCTGGTATCTTATCTATAAAATAACATTATTCAGCTTAACTCCATCATTCAACAACTGCTTCTCCTCTGATGAGTTCCCCATCATCTTTATGGAACGAAACAAGACTTGTCAGGAGTAATACTACTTGCTTTCGTGGAGTGTGGCTGGTGAACTGTTCGTGCTGTTGTCTGCAAGCGTCGCATGGTCTCGTCGGGTCAAATGAAAAAACTTATTACAAATAATAAATAGTCAACTTTGCGTATAACGACACTCGACGGGGCATCTTTTACTCCCAGAAAGGTGGCAGGCCTGACAGTATGTTCTATGCCTGCGTGGGCACACACGCGCACTGTAAAAGCAGACATTTTCGATGGTGTAGTTTTTTCGGTATTCTCCAAAATTGGCGTTTCGGCGGAGGGAAATTTTAGGTTAACCCATTTTCCAGGTAAGTGTACTAATACCGACATTTTCGGTTGCGTTTTATTTTAGGTAAAAATTGTCGGCACCGAAGTTACCGAAATAAAACACCACCGAAATTTTCTGCTTTTACAGTATTCTATGTCTGCTCGTATGTGTTTGCTCTACACTGTTCAGTGTCCGGATGAGAACGATGCAGTCCGTATGAGAGTGAGAGAGGAAGCACGGTAAGCATGCTATGATTATTATGATGATGTCATGCTTTGCTCGTCTCGTGAGAAAATGTTATACAATGTGCACTCTGATGTAAAATATGTACTCTGTTTTGCATTTCTGTACGCTAGTGTTCAACCACGCATGCTCGGTTTTGGGTGCGTGTGCGCCTGCGTGTGTGTGTGTGTGTGTGTGTGTGTGTGTATGTGTGTGTGTATGTGTGGTCATTGGACGTGTGTGTGTGTGTGTGCATGTGTGTGTGTGTGTGTGTGTGTATGTGCTGTGTGTTTGTGTGCGCGCGTGTGTGTGTGTGCCCGTTCTTGTTTTTTTTCTGTTTGCGTTCAGAGCACATCATGTGCAGCGTCTTAGCAAGGAGATGTTGACGAACAGCGACCTTGATGTGAGTGTATACTTTAGCAGAAATTTTCGGTGGTGTTTTATTTTCGGTAACTTCGGTGCCGACAATTTTTACCGATAATAAAACGCAACCGAAAATTTCGGTACAACCGATACTACACTGTAGTACTGTATACATGTAGTACTAGTACACTTACCTGGAAAACGGGTTTTACCGAAAATTTCTCTCACCGAACCGCCGATTTTGGAGAATACCGGAAATATTACACCACCGAAAATTTCTGTTTTTACAGTATACTGTATAGTGTATAGTGCTGCACTGTATTGAGTCACTGAGTCACTGAGTCACCGAGTAACTGAGTAACTGAGTATGGCTGCTTTCCCCACTTGTTGAGTTGGATTTGGGCCATTCACGTGCATTCGAAATCTTACGGGTGCGTCGACACCCACTCTGTGTGTGTGTGCGTGAACGTGCCTACGCACGTTTGAATTACTTACTGACAACTGACACATTTTCCACACTCACTTATTCCTATTATCTCTGCCATTGCTGCCGCCTCCAGTGCTGCTGCTGGTATTGTTGTTGTTGTTGTTGTTGTTGTTGTTGTTGTTGTTGTTGTTGTTGTTGTTGTTGTTGTTGTTGTTGTTGTTGTTGTTGTTGTTGTTGTTGTTGTTGTTGTTGTTGATTTTGAATTCTTTATTCTCACGATGGCACCATCGCCAATAAGACATCGTTGTTGTTGTTGTCGTCGCCGCCGCCGCCGTCGTCGTCATCGTTGTTGCCTTTGCCGATTTCGTCAATGTTATACTTCGTGCCAAACAATTGAGAGTCCTCAGGCTAGGTAGAGTGCGCAATATTCATTTGAATAGAGCTATCTCTTACACACGACACGGAGCACCACGCATCTGATCATTCGCGGCAGCTAGTAGTTTCATGCCCGTCGGCAATCATCAGACAACTAAACCTTCGGGTGTTCAGGGGCGTCGCACACGGTACGGTCACTACGGTATTGACCGTACCACTCTTTGCCCCGAGTACCCCATGAATCAATAAAATGCACTGATTTGAGCTCTGAATTTCCAAAATTTTCAGCTCAGCCTCTCTCGCGCGTAAATAGTACAGTTGAGATGTCTGAGCGTAGCACACTAAAATACCTTCTGACGCCCCTGGTGTTTGTTGTCCGTTACCCAGGTTGTCTGGGCTCTTCTACAGACGCAATACTCCAGTCAGGAGAATGAAGAGAAGGTGAGTTGTTGGTGTTCTGTTGATCCGCCGCTGTGGTGGTCAGTGTGTGAACTGCACGTGGAGCGTGGGTCAGTGAAGCTTGCCCTGTTGTCAAATAACCAAGAGTTCATAGCCAAAAGTGTTCAGCTCAACCAGCTCTCACCTAGTGGCGAGACGGTCACACGTGTGTCCGTTTATTTCTCTCTCTCTCTCTCTCTCTCTCCGATTCTCTCCGATTCTCTCCGACTCTCTCTCTCTCTCTCCCCAATACAGATGATCAATTTTGACGACTTTGTGCGCGTAGGCCAAGAGGCCGGCGAAAAGTTCAGGTAAGGCTGTAGCTGGGCCTTCCGGTCGGTCACCTTTGCACCAGCCTCTCCCCATACCCCCCTCCCCTCCCCCATCACCGTCACTGCCGCTGTCGTCCTCGTGGTTTGAATTTATTCTCACGATGACCAGTGGCCGATAAGAGGTGTTGTTTGATTTCTTTATTCTCACTTGTTGTTGGCGGTGGTGGTGGTGGTGATGCTGCTGTTATTATTGCTGCTGCTGGTGCTGCTGCTGTTGCCATTGCCGTTGATGTTTGTTGTTGCTAACATCATTCTCGTCGTCATTCTCATTGTTTTTCTCATGGTTATTGCCATGGTTCATGCAGCTCTTACTTCACTCCCATGGTGTATGCAAAGCTCTAGCAGCAAGACCCTCGTGGCCGGTAAGCTGTTCTAGAGTACAGCCATGCAGCCATGCAGCTGTACAGCTTAGCTAAAGCTAGCTACGCATACAAGTTTTATTTTCGGTACACGTACAAGTGGACTTTGGCCACTGGCCCTGGATTCTGCATTCACAGCACGTACTGTGAACTGCGATGCCTAGGCCATTAGGCACAAGCATTCACATACTGAGTGAGGGTCGAAAGCTTTTAGGGTGGGGTTTGGGGGTGGGCATGCTCCCTGTCGCCCTCACGGACTAAGTGCCTGGCACTTCTGCACTTTCAACCTTTTGAGAGGTGTTGACACTGTGGAGCTTACCGTACGTGCAGCCTTTGACTTCTGATATAACAAACACCATTGTGCAGGAGAATTAGTTCTTTATAGCCGAAGTTCCTTATGACAGAAATGCACTCACACCATACAAGCAGCAAGTCATGACTTGCAAGTGGCCCACGACAGAATGAATGCACCTGGTTTACATACGGCCCTACAATGTTTGGTTTGTTATAACCGAAACTGTTCGCTATAAAGGGTCAGCTTTGTGCGGGTTCAAACAGGGACATGGACACTGGTTCGCTATATCCCGTAATTTGCTATATGTATGTGCGAGTCTGTTATAAGTGGAGTCGACTGTATATCTTTAAAAAAAGGCGGGCTCCCTCTTCAGGCCAGCAATGGATCAGCCACTGATGTGCCTATCTGTCTCTCCGTCTTTCTTCATTTCTGTGTGTCTGTCTGTCTGCTGTCTGTCTGTCTGTCTG
>NC_088653.1:10884284-10886784 GCF_964019385.1 Sycon ciliatum
ACGTCGGTGTGTTCCTTGTCGTTGGCGTGCATGTCTGTAGCTACGCGACGACAAGCTGACGGCCGACCAGCAACGTTGCAACTGGTTTTCAGCACCGCACGCTCTGAGGGTATACGGTAGGTTGTTCTGTGTAACACTTGTTGGCGTTGGGACGTATGCATCAATTTCTCGCCGCCGTTAGGTTTTGCATGGCAAGTCCACTACAACCGTACACACTGTCATACCAACTCTGCATAAAAGATCATGAACTTTGTGAGCTCATACTCTGAAATGTACTATAACGGGTTGTACCTGCCAAGTATGGGGTAACTTGCCCCGGCCCAAAGGTGACGGCCATCTTAGATACATACATCCCACTGTAACCCTCAATCCACTTTGACTTTTTTTCTTCCGTTCCCGGTATACTGGGGTCCGTTTGGTCTCCGGTAATATTTTCCTGAGTATTCATGCGCTGCATTCATGCTGCTACCCACAGTCAACTGGGAACTTGTGGCCAGGCACAAGGGGTACAATGGATGCGACTAATGGAGGGGATACTCCGTCTGCGTTTTTGTATCAGGCGTTCGATTTTTCCCGCCACGTTCCATGTTGTCACGGCTATTCGGGGGAAAACGTCACGTACACCACACTTTGGGCGTGGTGTGAAGAGCCAAACTCAGCATTAGGAAGTTTTGCTTGCGCCACGCCGGGTCGGGCGCTGTGCGCTGTGCGCTGTGCTGTGCGCTGTGCTGTGCGCTGTGCTGTGCGCTGTGCTGTGCGCTGTGCTGCGCTGTGCTGTGCTGTGCTGTGCTGTGCGGTGCTGTGCTGTGCGCTGTGCTGTGTGCTGTGCTGTTGCTGCGCTGCGCTGTGCTGTGCTGTGCTGTCCCTAGATGTGCAAACACTGGGACATGAACTGGCTCAGGGCTAGAAGCACACATTTCACAATTTTTGTATTATTTGTAGAATTTGTATAATTGATTTCAAGGATTCCCCAGAGGCCGTTTAGGCCTATCGAGGGGTCTCCATTTCTGTACAGTTAGAATGAGAATATGAGAATACAAAGTGAGCAGGGAAGGAGAAATAACATTTTTGATTTCAGAGACCGGATTTCATTGAGCAGCACTGTCGTGGCGATAAATCGGCCGTGCAAAAAAAGAGGAAGCAATGGAAGTCCACATTATTTGTTGTCGTTGTTGTTCTCTGCTACTAGTATTCTCAATGTAGGCATGCGTAGGCACTTTCATGAAAAAAACGAGAAAAATGCGATCACGCCAGGATTCGAACCTGGAATCTCCTGATTCGTAGTCAGGCGCCTTGTCCGTTGGGCCACGCGACCGTCTACAGTTTCACAAACCAAGAGTTCATAACCCCCAAGAGTGTGCAACGGGCATAGACCCAGTGCTCGGCGAAATTCCTACATTACGTCATGCGCAGCTTGTCATCCGAGGTAAATTTGGGTTCTTTGCGATTTCTGGAAACTATACCCTAAACCGCTCCTAACTCAAGGCTGTAGCCTCGACTCTTCGAAGCTTTTTTTGAAGACATTTCGGACGTAGATCTACGTCCAAGTCGTACTTTCTCAAAAACAAACTCTTTCTCCAAGAATCCATGGACATCGCGACAGGAAGAAGTGAGAACGCTGTTAAAAATATTGCATTGCCGTCGAGGACAATCATTCTGATAGCTGTGCAACTCAGCCGAAAAATGCTCCTTCGACGTATCATCAGTCTCTCAAGTTCCTCAACCATTTGAAATCATCTTCGAGGAAAGCACCGGAAATATGCTGATGGCCTGGGGAAGAAATTGTTCTTGAAGAGTCTGACTGCACTGGTGAAAGAAGAAGGCGATGAAGCCGAAGTCGGCGAAGAGTCACCATTGCATCGAAAAAATAAATAGTTTTGTCTCTTGGGTCGTATGCTTTGTTTTACTTTTGCCTTGCTTCTTGTCGTTGAGGCTCAGACTCAGACTAGAATCGCAGTTTAGGCAGTTTACCCTGGGGAAGCATCCTGGTTTGACTGTAAATTTTAGAAGAATTCATCGGCGTGACTCATCGCACTGCACCAAAAATGACGCAATGAAGGAATTCCGCCGAGCGGGCTTCCATACAGGGACTGATCAGGAGTTGCACACTCTTGGGGGTTATGAACTCTTGCACAAACCCATATGTGCAGGACAACATCATTATTGGATGTGTTCTATTTCACGTTCTGGGCCCGCAGGTTTGAAAATTCGTTGCTTGTTCGACCCTCGTTTTATCCAGTCCAGCTCTAGGCATTAGGAGTTCAGTGATTTATTGAGCACTCTCATGTTTGGTAGTGCCTTTGCTGTTTGCATTACGCAGAGCTCACTGACTTGTCAGTTTGAGCACTCTGGCAAGGTACGTTCGGGCCTGATTGGAAATTTTTATTTCCATTGCTATCAGGTTCGGCGTCATTTCCTCTGTGCTGCGCTGATGAGTTCACAAAGAACGAAACAGCATGCTGTCCGCAGATTGAGTGATATATTTTTATATTTATTTTTA
>NC_088653.1:10894284-10904245 GCF_964019385.1 Sycon ciliatum
AGCAGAATGAGAGATAACATGTAGAAAGGAGGGAGGGAAGATGCTAGTGAGGCACTGGTCTGCACCATAACGTTTCATAGGGCATCGGTGGTTGTTTGCCAGTTCAGGTGCGGCAGCTACTTGTTGCACTTTTCCTTGAAAGACTGGAGCTGTGTGGGTTGCAGCCCTGCAGGTAGGACGGCTGCTGGTAAGCTGTTCCACAAGGGTATAATGCAGTCTGGGTAAGAAACCCGGAGGCTGCTATGAGTGCTTTCCCCGGTTTAGGAGCCGCATCTGACGCCTGATCACGAGGTGGTGGCGTCCCACGGAAGCAGAAAGGTGGTTCTTGACACGCCCTGCACGCGAACCCGTGCAATTTTGTTTTCACAGCTGGCTGGTTAGCGCTGCTACCTATAAGCGAGAACGCTCTGATCATTTCAAAGGATCATTCGGGGAAGTGAACTGCCTGAAAAGAGAAAAACATGCCAGACCCACCAGGACTTGAACCCGGGACGTTGCTTGTCATGAGCAATGCTATTTTGCTTTTTTGGTTTTTTTCCAGGATGAGATCTTTGATATGGTCAAGCCGGTGGATTCGCTCAAAATTACACTGGAAGATCTGCTAAGATGGTGAGAAGCTCAAAGGAGAGGCTGCAGTGGCTGATCCTGGGGTGCCACAAAGAGCCCCCCCCCCCCCCCCCCCCCGGAATTACGCGATTCAAGTAACATGATGGAATACAATCTGAGCTGTAGTCAAACAATATATTTCCAGGTACAGGTCGTCCCCCGTTAATACGAGTCCGGTTAGTACATAAACCCCGTTAGTACATAAGAAATCTCAAGTCCCGGACGAAACGTGGTCACTTCCAATCAAATTTTGTCGGTTAGTACATAATTCGTTAGTACGTAAACCCCGTTAGTACATAACATTTCTCCGTACCCGCATGCCACCTACCTCGATAATACATAATCTGTTGGTCTTTCGGCCTTCCAGTGGAGGCACATTGTGTTCTAGTTTCTACTTGTGGACGCAATTAGCTCAGAAATCAGAGCGCACATCACAAGCCGAGAAAGCTCTGTTTTTTCCGAGTGACTGTACAGGCGCGGCTGGGCATGCTATCATGTAAACTGTAGAATCTGCGCTGACTGTGACCGTTATAACATAATTATTGTTATGTTATATTGAGGGAATCAAGAATATCTCGCTCCCTGGTCATGGTAGCAAGAAACACTCAGAAAAGTTGAAAAAAGTGAAAAATTCTGGTACACAAGCAAGTTATGTACATTTTCATTTAGTACATAAACCCCGTTAATACATAACATTTGTCAAGTCCCAGAGATTATGTATTAACGAGGGACGACCTGTATATCCAGGTACTGCTAGGTGATTCCAGGTGTTTTCCAGGTAATTCCAGGCATTTCCCAGTTGTTACCAGGTATTCCCAGGCGTTTCCCAGGTGTTCACGAGTGTTTCCCAAGTATTTCCCTGGTCTTTCCAAGGTGTTTTCCAAGGTATTCGCCAGGCATTTTCCAGGTATTTACCAGTATCTCCCAGGTGTTTCCTAGATGTTTCCAGGTATTTCCAGGTATTTCCATGTATTTCTCAGGTATTTCCAGGTGATTCTGGATATTTCTAGCCTACAGTCCATTCAGAAAAAAGATGGACTTCTAGCTTTTGGCCATAAAGGGGTCAAACTTTGAGTTTTTTTAGAATGTTTTTCTGCAATCCCCTATGAAATCCTCTTCCAATTATGTTTCTGAAGTTTATTTGTCCAAAAAGCAAGCCATCACAAGAATAGGATATCGGCCAGGTTTTGCCCCAAAAAGCATTGAATTGGGAAAAACCATCAAAATCCAGGCCGTTTGACCGCGCCTGCAACAGTGCATCGTGGGGTTCGAACCCCAGCTCAGGTACCCTTTTTGGACCCTTTTTCAAAGTTCTAATTTCGCAGCACTGCACTGTGTACAATGAAATCACGAAAAATCGCCAAATACGGGGGTCGCCAAAGCCAGGGCCCATCTTTTTATGAATGGACTGTAGGGCGACACTTACGTAGGTAAATCCCCCATTTCGAGACGAGAGTGTGTGTTTGCAAAGTGAGCTTCCATTTAGACTTTCCATCAAACTGTGCTCTCTCTCTCTCTCTCTCTATCTCTATCTCTCTCTTTCTCTCTCTCTCTCTCTCTCTCTCTCGACATTCAGTGGGCAAGGTGATACGGTGATAAGTCTTCTCATCGATCTCAAGGGGTTCTGGCTTTACGAGAATCGAGAGCAGCTTGCCGCTGATCCGTCCCAACTCGACGCGGAAGACGAAGACGACGATGAAGTGGATGACATGGAGCTGGCTAGCTCGGTTCCTAGCGGCGGCCATGTTGGTAACCAAGGTGATGGTGCAGGCGGCCATGTTGGTAACCACGGTGATGGTGGTGGCGACAGCCAGGATGTCCTGCCGGTGGAGCGGGAGTTCCGCGAGATGAGCGTGCAGGATTTGGAGTGAAGCTGTTTTGTGTGTGTGTGTGGGGGTGCTTGTGTACGTGTGTGTCTGGCGTAGTGGATGGTGTAGAGTGGAGAGAGATCTTAGTGTAAACTATGCGGGATTAGAAATTACTTTCTTTTTGCATGCAATGTACTGTACTGTTTACCTTACTGTGCATTGACCTTGATTCGTTTAATACCTTGACCATGATCTTTGTCTACCAGTCAGTCATGCAGTCTATCTGGAGATCATCACGAGAAAACGTTCTTGATAGAAATAAACTGTTCCAATGATGACAACTGTATAAACACACACATGTACTTGAGACCCGGCGATACCGGTCCCGTCTTCAGTGCTCTGGCCATGGCCGGACCAACGGTTTTGGCTACCGACGTGTGTGTTTACTGCTGAGGTCATGTGACGTGTGTGTTACTGCTGGGGAGGTCATGTGACGTGTGTTTACTGCTGAGGAGGTCATGTGACGTGTGTGTTACCGCTGAGGAGGTCATGTGACGTGTGTTTACTGCTGAGGAGGTCATGTGACGTGTGTGTTACTGCTGAGGAGGTCATGTGACGTGTGTGTTACTGCTGAGGAGGTCATGTATACACCATAGACAGTGTATGGCCTCCATGGCGGCATACACAAAGAGCATGGGAGGTTAGGGTATGGCCAGACCAATCAAAGACTGCTTCCGCTAGTCCTGCAGTGCACACTCTGCTCGAGAGAGTGTGTAGCCTTATTATACGCGTTGAAAAAGAAGGAAAAAACGCCGTGGAGACAACAATTTTAATACGAAAGAAAAAGGACCAAGAAACTACAAGTTACGCTATTGTCCGCTAACACCATCAATTACTAAACAATCCACTCATGCGATAACATTGCACGACACTGACCAACGGTACTGACGTTCTACAACTAACTGGCTAACAGCTCTAGCACACCTTGGATGCGCACTCCACCAGCCTTCCAACTTGGAAGGTTCTAAGTTATGGAAATCCGAGTCCATTACAATTTAAATAGAGCAACACATAGAACTAACTCTGACGTCATCACCATGCATCAGCAAAGTCAAATGTTGTCCAGAATCGAGTTTCATGTCACTCTCGTCAATGGACATTCCACTGACTATAATTATAGACATTCCACTGACGATAGCTATTCCACTGACGATAGTGACATGAGAATCGATTCTGGACAGCGTTTGACTTTGCTGACGCATGGTGAAGATGGCAGAGTTAGTTTTATTTGTTGCTTTTTTAGAAAGAAGGAAGCAAAGCGTTTCTGCTGGAACTCTGGCTTTCACGCTTTCTTCTTTGTTTTTAAATATACCGTATTTTTAATTCACCAGAATTTAACTCGGATGGTGAGTTTTGGTGAAAAAAGTGTTGGAGCTAGGTGTCAGGTCGCCGAATAGACACCCTTAGCAAGAACGGTAACCCTATTTTTACAGTACTCGTACCTTGATCACCCAAATGGTGTTGAAGCTGCAGCGTAAAAACGTTAGGGGGCCTGATTTATCGTTGTGACCAACAGTACGTGTTTTGGCCAACTATTGCATAGTCCGTACGCATTTCCCCTTATAATAAAATCAAGAGTAGATAAACAAGAGTGTGCAACTCGCGGATGGGTTGGCCCACGGCGGAATTTTTTGTTGACGTAATCTTTTCGACGACGCACGCGCTGCGAGCCTTTTGGAGAGGTTTCCCTCGTGCACTTGGCCGGGCTTTACACTACATCGGTCGGTGCCCAGCACGTGCTCTCACACTGCTCTGCGGCAAAGTCCGCGTTTCTCTGAAAAAAGGTGACGTCAACAAAAAATTCCGCCGTGGGCGGGAGTATCTGCAGATTGTGCAGGAGAGATCCTGAGTTGCACACTCTTGTTTATCTACTCTTGATAAAATTAATAAAAGCTATCCTCGTGGCAACAGCGTACTAAAAATAGGGTGCCCAAATCACGGTATTTTCCCCCTTACGGTAATACTGTTACAACACACCGTTTTTTGCTAAGGGTGTCTAATTTCTCAGATTCCTTGTCAGTTTTGTGCCATTTTGTCGCACTTGATGACTGTATAAGATCTGATTACGTTGGTGGACAGTTTGTCATAACTGGTAACATTTTGTCCTCCTTTTTTCACCATAAATCACGAGATACATAGGCATTTCTGCCTTCACGCCTAGACCGCGGTCACACATGAGAAGTGTCCACCGCTTTTGCGGAGGCGAAATGTGTAAGTAACTTAGTTCCGCTGCCGCTTTTGGGGAACGCATGATGCAGCGGTCACACATGCTGTGCACGTGATCCTCTCAACTGTTACGTCCTTACAAGACTCCCCAAAGCCGTGGTTCGTCGCCCGCTTCGCCACGGGATACCTGTGAAGAATAAAATCATGCAAATGTGCAGCATCATTAATTTTTGTGGCCAGATCTCTGCGCTAGCGCCTAGCCTCTCGATCTCGATCTCGGGGTGAAACGATCACTGAAAATTGGCTATTGGTTACCTATACTTATTTGTTCGAACGAGTTGATGGTTATAGCGAATATCTTCACCTGAATGGCTGCTACTTCCCTCTCTTTTGTGAGAAGTAATACAATGAAGCACATCAGAATATTGAGGCCACAGCTACCAGACCACTTGGCATCTCAATTCCCGATTCTCCATCGTAGATAGGCCCCGGCGGATAGTCCTAGCATTATATCTAGCATATTTGGCACTTTCTGGAAACTAGCATTGCACTAGCCTAATCAGCAGGTGTTGCATAAAACTAGCATATTCTTGCGAAACCTAGCATATTCTTGCAAAACATGGGATTTTTGTTGTTGTTATTGTATAAAAGTGGCTTGCTATGTTGTTGCCATGGTGATTATGAACTACTGTGTAATGTATTCTACCTGCACTATGCATGCTAGCCTATAACGTTACGTTAGTGTTGCATGGAGAACAATGTGTACCAGGCCAGGTAAACACTAAACAGAGCACCAAGTTTTTAAATTATTACATCCCGTTAGTTTTTTTCTGGAGTTGCGTGAAGTCCATCCGTGACACTTTTTTGACCCCATATAAAGTGGCATTAAATTGAGCATAACGCGTTAACGAGCATAACGAGCATTAAAACTAGCATAATGTGCCACTTTTACGTATTACACGACGTCCGGGGCAGCTCAGCTATACTGGTGCTGGGAGACTTCAATTCCAAAGTGGGCCGTAAGCAATGTTATGAAGAGTGCCTGGGAAAATACAGTAAAGGCAAGCGGAATGCCAATGGAGACGCTCTCATTGAATTTGCGCAAATGAACAATCTTCTAATGAGCAATACGTGCTTCCAACACCCAAGCAGACATCTAACCACCTGGGAAGGCAAAAGCCCAGCCGGTAAAAGGATCTTCAATCAGATCGACTTCATACTATGTAACTCGAGACAAAGAGCTGTGCTGCAGGACGCCAGGTCATACGCTGGCACAAGAACCTTTTCTGACCATCGCCTAGTTATGGCCCGTGTAAAATTTAAAGCTCTTCACCCTGTGTGGAACGGAGGCAAAACAATCCGCAAACGCAAGTTCAACACCATGAGACTGGTCAATGACAAGAAAATGCAGAAATTATACCAAACGAAAATGGAAGAAGCGGCACCTCAACTCCTCAATGTGGCAGAAGCAAGCGCAAGACTCACGGCAACATGCTCATCCATTCGCAAGGTGGCAACTGGAGTAGTCGGATACACACCGAGCAGAAGCAAGCTACCCTACGCTACGGATGAGGTAGACAAACTCTCAGAATTGCAGAGGAAGCTGCGTATGGATCTTAATAGCACACCAAACATGAGTAGAAGAAATGAGCTGCGAGTGCAGCGTAACAGAGTGCAGAAGGAAATCCGAATCCTGTCTCGACAGCTGGCGTTACAGCATCTTGAGAGCCGCATCAGAGAAGTGGAGTCACTCAAGAACGGGCCAATGATGTTTGCAGCGATAAAACTGCTGAAACCAAAGTGCCCACGAGATTTAACCATTGTAGACAACAACGGCAAGGCTGTCCTTGGGCCAGGAGAGCAAGCGGATAGAATAGCTGAGCATTACACTGGGAAATTCTCTCCTACTGCTGCAGAGCCAGCGGTTACGCCATTCACAGGAACACCGAAACCCCTCGATAAACCGATTTCCACAGCAGAGGTAGCGAGCGCAATGAGTCGTCTAAAGAACCAACGCTCCTGCGGGCCTGATGACATACCGGCCGAGCTGGTCAAATACGGAGGCCCTGCACTTGCAGAATGCCTGAGCAGCATTTTCAACGATGTATTCACTCAGCACAGCCAAGCGTCCCTTGGAGATGGTGTGCTAATCGCTCTGCATAAGCCAGGTAAACCCAAAGGCCCCATGAACAATTTGCGTCCGATAACATTGCTGACTACTGCCAGAAAAATCTTGTCCCTCATCACACTTAGCCGGATCAGAGCTGACGTAGAGCGATATATATCTCCATCGCAAGCCGGGTTCCGTCAAAACAGATCAACCGCAGACATTGTGTTTTGCAAACGGATCCTGGCATCAATTGTTGAACGCTTCAACACTACCATCTACGTGCTAGGGCTGGACCTGAGCAAGGCTTTTGACACAATAAACCGCACAAAGCTGCTTGATGTCATGGAGCAAGAGAAAATTGGAGACGCGGACGGTTTACGACTGGTTAGGTACCTGCTATCTGGCACGGCGCTGACAGTTTGCGTGAACGAAGCACAGTCCGCACCTTTTGAGACAGCTCGGGGGGTCCCCCAGGGCGATGGTTTGTCACCGGTACTGTTCACGGTTTATTTGGAAGCAGCCCTACGAATGGTACGTGACCGACTGCCAGCCCGACCATCAGCAGACAACATTCTACCTGAAGAAACAGCTTACGCCGATGACGTAGACTTCATCTCCACATCAAAATCATTCCTTACCAGCGCCCTACCCGTCATCGCAGGCGTCTTCTCCGAATGGGGTCTTACCGTCAATACCAGTAAGACTGAGTGGATCCGTATTTACCTGGAACCCACTTTGGGAGATGCCACCTCTACAACATCTAGAAAGGTCGGCACAACTCGTGGTAAAGAAGCTTGGCGACAGGTGAAGACACTCGGCTCGCTATACGGCTCCGGGGAGGACGTAACGCGCCGTATTGGCTTGGCCGCAAGAGCATTTGGAGACACTCTGAAGTTATGGTTCAAACACAACCTGCTTTCTACACCCATCAAAATTCGTTTATACAACACTTTCGTTCTACCAATCTTGACCTACAACCTTGCTTGCCATGGCCTGTCCCGTGCACAAGAAAAGCGCCTAGATGTGTTTCATAGGAAACAGCTGCGGTGTACCCTTGGAATTACCTACCCAGATGTCATCTCGAATGCAGATTTATATGCTGTTACTGGCCAGTGCTCTGTATCTGAAATGGCCAAGCGGGACAGGTGGAAGCTATTAGGACATATATTACGCCAGCCAAGTGACATCCCTGCGAATGTTGCTCTCACTGCTTTCTGTACATATGCTACCAGTCAGCCCTTTCGAATAGGTGCACCCCGCTCTTGCCTCACCACAAGTCTCCAGCGAGACGTCCGCCTCACACCTATCTGCATTTTTAAGCCCAGCTGCCTTCGTGATCTCGGCACCTATGCCCGCGACAGAAAACAATGGAGTAACATCTGCTCAGCCATTTAGTCTAGTACTGCTCTTCTTAAATTTGACCTTATTACAAGACTTCTTTTCTTTTTCATTTCGTTCTCCCACTCTCACACACACATGCTCACGGTTAATTCTGCCGTCGTGAGTCCCATTCGGGACGGATACGAGAATAATAATAATAATAATAATAATAATAATAATGTGCCACTTTTACTAGCAGTGCTAGTAGCATAATTGATAAATATGGTGGTAAAGACACACCTGGCAATATGGCGGTAAACATAGGTAGCATAATTGTCGAAAATAACTAGCATTATCCACCGGGGCCTAAGTCCACATAGCAGTGCCTCACTATGACATGATTGTGAGGTCTGTGGGCGTGATCAGTTGCGAGAACTGCCGCCGCCCGCCTCATGAGATGCCATACACATAATGCACGTTATCAGTATTGTGATCATGGTGTATGGGCTGCTTGGTTTAGTTTTTAGTGCGCACATGTAGTGACGTAAGACGCAGTCGGCGACCCAGCATGATACGCAAGTACAAGATTATTGTGTAGTCCTTGTAGTTACTAAGGCAACAAATCGATTATCCTCACTGACGTGACTTCAGTCCCAGTAGATCAGATCTACGTGCAGATCTACGTAGATCAGCACGTAGATCAGATCTACGTGCTGCTGCAGCTGGGCTTATAAAGTTATAGTAGCTGGAAATGTATCCGTGGCGTCATAACTACGTCATTGCTGGCGTTGAGAAAGGTTAGCTCTGCTGTGCTGTCTGTATGTGTTCGACTTTTGTGGAAGACGCATAGCTACTTTATGTCTATGGAACAGTTGATTGTAGCGTACAGCACGGTACAGGCCACTTACTTTCAAGTTTCAACGCCATTCTTTACGACAGGAAACAGTACAACTCTAAGTCGATAGCAGAAGGAGAAACTTGCCGAAACGGTAGTTCAATTGGAGAATTTGAGTATTCCAAGATGGCGGAAGACAAGTTCCGGTATCAGTGCAGTATGTACATAAAATTTCTATTACTGCCTAGACTGGTTCAATTTTCGTCTGATGATCCATTCATGAGATCGTTTGCATCCGCTTTTGTAGATTTTCCCGGGAACTGGAACCCTGGGGTTGAAGTCAGTATCTGCAAAACTTAGACTGCGACAGAAAACAATAGCCTGATCTATGTGTTCGGTCTTCTTTGAACATGCGAGTGAGCGTGCGGACATGTTGGTGCCTGGAGTGGTGAATGGATGTCCAGAAAACGCTGTGATTGATACAGGATCCACCGCTACATTGTTGTCAGAAGATTTTGGCGACCGCCTACCTAAGGAGCTGGAAAAGGAAACCTCTGACCAAGGCCCGAGGTTAATTGGTGCCAACGGACAACCACCGCCGCCCGAGACGAGGAGGACACCGCTCGGGTAGTTGGTAGTGCTCAGCCAGTTGGCGTGATGGAAAGGTGAACACCGCGTTCCCGCCATCCGCCCCAGAGTCTTGGGAGTCCTGTGTGGCACGAGTAAGTGATTTCGGTGGTACTGACTGGATTGGTTGTGTTCGATATTACAGGGCGTGTTCTTTTTTCATGTAAGCGGGGGATATGTCATATCCATACTATTGACACGTGCCTTTTAGGCCTCTACGTGACAAGTCTGCCTTATTTAGGTGTCTAATTATTTATTTATATCCCGTTAACGGATTCAAAATCGCCTTTATTTTATGTCTTTACACAAAGCCTGGCGCCTTCCTTATTTGGTATACCCTGTTTTTCCTTAGCTGGCTCCTGCTCTTTGTGATACAGTTTATACACATTATTGTTAAGTTTTGGTACACTGCGGCATGCCGGTGTACTA